>NC_062226.1:8396250-8724375 GCF_902686445.1 Sciurus carolinensis
GCAAAGGTGAACTGATATTTGACAAGAGTTTGGCTGAGAACTTTTCACAGCTTAGAAGAGACTTGAATTCACACACAGACACATTGTAATAGACTTACAGAAGACCAAAAATCAAGAGCACTTAGCATCAACGGAGAAAAAAAACACTTCTATTATAGCCGTTGAGGGTGACTGCGACTTATCAACAGCCACAATAGAAATCCATAAGAAATGGGAAAATATCTTTAAAGACATTTAAGTTATTAAAATAATAATTTAAATGACTTTATATATTTAAATAAAATTTAATTATTTAAATGACTAAATTAGACAAAACAATTATCAATATCAAGTAATGAGGCAAGATCATTATCAACCTAGATATATATACTCAGTATAACTATTGTTTGAGAATAAGAATAAAATAAAGTCATCTTTGCAGGGACCCAATCTGAGGGAATTTCCCACTGTTAAAAGTTTCATAAAGTACAGGAAAATGACTCCCAAATATGATGCTGATATGTAAGAAGAAATAGTGACGAAAGGAGTTGGGAAACACGTAGGTTAAAAAAAAAAAAGCAAACTGTAAAATAATAGTAATAATAATGTTTATACTATAATAATAATAATGTTGGCAAAAGGAAAAAGTTTAAATACTGGATGTCAGTTGTATGCAAGTCAGAATGATTATTGTAGTTGACATGGCTGAAGAGCTTTGCATTCTTCAGGAATTTTAGAGTCCTTAAAATTTACAAGGTCAGGGCTGGGGTTGTGGCTCCGCGGTAAAGCGCTTGCCTAGCATGTGTGAGGCACTGGGTTCCATCCTCAGCATCGCATATAAATATGTAAACAAAATAAAGGACAACTAATAAATACATTATTACAACTAACAAAAACATTTTTAAAAAATTTGCAAGGTCAGGTTTCCAGGGTAACTGTTAGAAGAACAGCAAAGGCGTGTGGCACTGACAGTTCTGAAGAGGAACAGAAAGGGGATGAAAGAGGGAAAGGCTTCAGCTTAAAAAACTGTAACAGGAGAAACAAAACCATGAAAGAGAGGATGGATCGAAGGGGAAAAAGCCCAAAGTTAGGTGGCAGATAAGTCTCCAAGGTTTAGAAATTTAAAAATTTAAAAAGCTCAGTAGTAGTGCACCCCTGTGTTCAAAACCCAGGAATGAAAATAAATAAAATAGATAAATATATGGGAAAACGTATTAAAAATGAAAAGATAAAAGACATAAATGATTGATATTAAGAATGGGAAAATAAAATTGCTATAGAGATTATAAAGATAAAAAGAGAATAACCTCTATAGATTTGCATTAATAGATCCAAAAACAGGCAAAATGGACAAATTCCTTGAAACATATAACTTCTTAAAGCTGATTCAAAAGAAAAAAATTAAAATAAATAAAAAATACAGAAAGGGGAAAATCTGACTCAAGAAAAAATAAAAATCCTGACTAGTCCCATAACTGCTAAACATAACTGAAGTGGTTGTTAAATATTTCCTCATGGAAAACACCAAGCCCAGATTATGTCAAACATTCAGAGAACAGATATTAAAATTTATACCAACTCATCCAGCGAATAGGAAAGAGGGGACCCTCTACAGCTGACTTTGTGAAACCATATAACCTTATTACCCACACCAAGAAAACCTCAGTCATGTGCTTAGATAAAAATCAAGAACAGATAGCAGGGTTAGGGTTGTGGCTCAGTGGTAGAGTGCTTGCCTAGCATGTGTGAGGCTCTCGGTTCTGTCCGCAGGAAAGCAGGAAAAAAATAAAAGTAGAAAACTGAATCAACAAGTATTTTTAAAAACATGACCAAATGTGCTTATACCATGAGTGTTTAGTAATAGTACATATTATATATTAATAAAGATTATTGATAATAATACATATTATATACATAATTAGGTAATTAAAAGCATGTAAAAAATAAATGTAAAGTGCATGCATATATCCAGTAACATTAACAGATTAAAGGAGAAAAATCTATGCAGAAAAAGCATTTACTAAAAATCAGTATCATTTGTGTGGTGGCACAAACCTGAATCTCAGCCACTTGGAAGGCTGTAGCAGGGAGTTTGCAAGTTCAAGGTCAGCCTAAGCAATTTAGGAGGTCCTGACTCAAAATAAAATTTACAAAAGGACTGGAGATATTGCTCAGCAGTAGGCAATCATGGGTTCAATTCCTAGTACCAAAAAGAAAAAAAATCAATATCCTTTCAAGATTAAAATTCTTAACTGGGTGTGGTGGCACATACCTGTAATCTCAGCTGCTTGGGTTCCTGAGAGAGAAGGATCACAATTCCAAGGTTAGCCTGGGCAACTTAGCTAGACTCTGTCTCAAAATTATTAAAAAGGGTTTAGGATGTGGCTCAGTGGTAAAGTGCCTCTGAATTCAATCCCCAGTACTGGTAAAAAAATTCTTATCTTAGTAGGAATATGAGGAAATTTTCTTAACTTGCAAAATTTAGCAAAGTCATACTTAGTAGAAAAGAGTAAGAAAAAAAGCATTTTCCTTAACAGAACAAGACAAGGATCTCCAGTTTCAGCCTACTGATCAACATTTTATTGAAAGTTCTAGCTAGGGTGTTTAAGACCAATAAAACTACCATTGCTTCCAGATGATATAATTATACATATGCATACACATATACAAATCCAAAATAATCTAAACAAATAATCTAGGTGATTAGCATTAGTGAGTTTATCAAAGTGGCAGGATATAAGATCAATATTCAAAATTAAATTGCTTTTCTCTACGCTCACTTATAAAAGTAAACAACTCAGGAAAAGACACTATTTAGAACAGTAACAGAAAGAAAGCAATCTAAAAATAAGTCTGATAAAAGAGGTGCAAGACCTGATATGGAAAATGATATAACTTTATTGAAAAACGTGAAGGAAGACTTAACTACACAGGGAAATTTATCCTACTCAAGAAGGGAAAGAGTCATTAACACAATCTTATCAGCTCTCCCTAAATTATCTAAAGAGTGATGGTGATTCTTACCCAAATCCAAACAGGAATTTTTTTTTGGTGCTGGGAATTGAACCTAGGGCCTTGTGCAAGGCAAGCACTCTACAACTGAGCTATAGCCCCAGCCCCCAAACAGAATTTCTAAAGGTGCTTTACCAACTGACTTGAAAACTGTGTGTGTGTGTATACACATGTATAGTTAGAGTTACATTTGGAAGAACCTATCTTGGAAGATGGAAGAAACTGCCCCAAATGCATTCAGGACATTATAAAGTGTTAGTATTAAAATATTGTGGTGTTGGCCCAGGATGGACATTAGACCGACGTGACAGTAGTAAACACTCACATACATGGAAGTGTCCTGGCACATGACAGGACTGGCACTTTCAGATGACTGAAAATGATCTGAAAATGCACTGTGAGTGCCGGGGTCATTAATTACCACATGGGAAAATGTGAAAGTGGGTCCTTAGTTCATCTGTCCTTCAAAAATCAATTCTTAATGGATTAAGCATGTAAATATGAAAGTCAAAATTGTAAAATTTAAGAAAATATAACAGACTGTCTTACTGACTCAAGTAGGGAAAGTTTCTGCAAGTAAGACAAAAAATTAAAAGCACTAGCCATAAAAAGTAATGCTAACCTAGGCGACATTACAGCGAAGAACTCGGATTCCTCCCAAGGAAAGAGGGGGGAGGGGGCGCACACTGCAGCCGGAACTGTTTGTAACATATATATATATATATATATATATATATTGCAAAGGATCTGTATTCAGAATATTAAAAAAGAAAAACCTCCTAGTAGTAAATGAGAAAAAGACAGATAACCCAAAGGAAAATTGAACAAAAGACACAAATAGGCTTTTCATGGGAAAGAAAACAGACAGAGAATATACAAATGAAAAGCTGCTCAGACTCAGTGAAGGAGCAGCAGATGAGAATTGTTTAAGGAAGATCAAAATCGAGAGGCGTTGTTAAGGTTGGGTGATGATGGGAATGCTTATTAATTGCTGGTGGAATGTAAGTTAGAAAAATCACTTTGGAAAACCCTGGTTTTTGTCTGTACAGAGTTGAGCCTGTGTATAGCCTGGCCACTGAATCAGGTTATGTGTTGGAAATATCCTGGCACATACTCACTGTTCGCTCCAGTAAAGAACCAGAGATGACCCAGATAGCTGTGACGGGTGATTAATGAATAATAGTGAATAATGACTAATGCAACAGTGTGGGCAAATGCTGGAAATAATCATGAGTTAAAAAAAAAAGAAGAACTGGCAGAAGACTGCACATAGTATGACCTCACTTGTATAAAACTCAAAAACAAGCAAAACTGAACAGTATAGAGTTTTAGGGAATCAGGAATTTGTTTTTAAAAACCAAGGTGATGATAAACACACAACGTAAGATACTGATTATCACCAGGTGCAGTGGTGCATGCCTCGGAACCCATCAACGTGGGGGGCTGACGCAGGAGCATCACAAATTTGAGACCAATCTTGCAACTTAGTGAAAACCGAAAAACAAAAAAATTGAAAGGACTGGGGGTGTACTTCAATGATAGAGCATTCCTGAGTTCAATCCTCAATACCGCAACCAATAACAATAAAAAAGATAGTGATCATCTTAGGGGACAGGGTAAGGAGATGGGAGGGATGAACACACAGGAAGGCTCAATGATTTTGACAATGTTCTAGCATGTAAGGTTGATGAGTTCCTAGATGTTTATTTTATTATGCTTCATAACTCACACCGATTGTGCATTGTGAGTATGTACCAAATATAATAAAAATTATAAGTTAACTCCAGTTATATACTCCTTAAAAACAACAACAACAACAAAGAAACATCTAAAAAAGACAAAGAAGATTGTGAAAAAAAAAATCTGGAAAAGATGAACATATAACTGATTAAAGTAAAAAAAAAGAGGCACACCAACATTAGGTCAAAGTGGAATTGAAGGTCAAACGGCAGAAAAGGGACATCATTTAATAAAGAACTGTGCATTCCCTGAGAAAGAGAAAGCAGTAAATAACCTTGTTGTACCAAACAACAAAGCAGCCAACTCTATAAAACAAACACTCCAGGAAAAGCAACTCTCAACAGTGTGTCTTGCTATTTTTCCTGCTCAGCCCTCCTGGAGGTGATGGTGCTGGCCAGGACCCACCTGGGCAGTGCCCTGACCGTGAGGTGCTCCCACCTTCTCCAGTGATGTGGAAAGGGACATGGAATGTGGCCAGGCTCCCAGGCTGGCAGTCTGGCCTGTCCCACCCCCAGCCGCAGTTCTGCCTCTGCCTGACCCCACTCTTGTGGGTGAGCCCCACTCTCTTCTGCCTGATGTCCCCAACTAGGATACTCTATACCCAATGCCCTTTCCTGGGAGAAGGGGGCTTTAATCTGTGACAGTGAACTGCCGTCCTCCCTTCTCTTCCAGTCATATAAAGCATCTCTCCATCTTGGGCTGCTGGCAGTGTGACCCCAGAAAGTCTTGAGCACTCTGAGCTCTGCCTCTTCCCTCTGAACAGCATAGCAAGGGGGTACATACTGTGTCCATGGAGGTTGGGTTGGGCCAAGACAAGGAGGGTGTCTCTCTGGCCATCGATCCCCTCTCCTGGCTTCTCTTGTCTTGTCATGTCTGAACCAACTCCCTGGCCAGTGCCCAGGAAGCAGCTTAGTTTGGACCACACCTCTCAGCCCTCTGCTGAGTGCTCACGCTGGTTCCTCCAGGAAGAAATCTCCTCGCCTGTCCCTAAGGCCACTCCAAGGCACTCCCTGGTTTGGAGCCTGGGGTGCTGAAGCCTGCTCCGCCTCTCGGAAGGGCAGAGTTGCAGAAGTTTCCAGGCTTTTCCTGGCTTTCCTTCTAGGCAGAGTTGCTTGTTTGAACTGGTAACCCGCTCTTGGGAACTACCACTCACTGGTTCTATGGCCTTAAACAAGCTCCTTCATCCCTCAGAACATGAGTGTCTTCCTCTATAGGATGGGGATAATGCTACTGCCTTAAGTAAAAATTAAGGGAGATCGTGTCTGAAATCACTAGCCCCAGGTAAGTACTCGGCACATAGTGTGTTCATCACCATTTTATTACTAGGCACGGGCATTTAAATACGCAAAAAGATCCATGCACTAAGCTGCCTTCTTGCATGCTTGAGCCTTGCTAAGTTTTTGCAGAGCATGATTCCAGTTTTCTGCCATTTTTTTGTGATGGGTAGAACCAGATTATTTGCTTTTCAGTAACAGCTCAGTGATTCCCCTTTGCAATGAAACTCTGTTGCATGAGAAAACCCTTCTGCCTGTCCCTGTGGCACAGCCACCCAGTTCCAGCTGTGGGTAGCCAGAGGGGTTTCCTCCATACGTGTGGGGTCAGAGGGACCCCACGCGGGCAGGTGCTCATGGCCACCAGACTGGAGATGGCAGGGACTGTTTTGCAGTGATGATACGTGTTGTCCATTGTACTGAAGATGTATTTTACATCATTAATCATTATTTTCATTTGTTCTTAGGAAATCCCTGACCACTGTCATGTTGGGTGCAATTGTCAGAGAAAATGCCCCCAACAATGCCGACTCTTACGTACCCACTCAAAATCTGTACATTAGGTAGAATTTCCACAATCCCTACAGAGTGGGGGGCTTGCTAATCTTTGGATATGGTTTGAGCATGTCCCCCAAGGGTTCATGTGTTCAAATTTAGTTGGAAGATGATGGAACCTTCAAGAGGAGGGGCCTAATGGGAAGTACTTAGGTCATAGAGGGTGCTCCCTTGGAAGGAACTCATGTAATCCTGGAATGACCCTGGTTAATTCTCACAAGAGTGTTTTTATAAGAGTGAGACTGACCCTCCCTGAGCTCTGGCTTCCTGTCTCATCATGTGATCTCTTTCTCCCACACACTCCTGCTGTGATGCCGTCTTCCATGAGACCCTTGCCATGCTGTTTAGATTTACAGTCTCCCAAAGTGTGAGTTAGATAAACTTCTTTCTTTAAAGTATCCAGCCTCAGGTATTTTGTTATAGTAACAGCAAAAACAGGACTAATACAGAGGGAGAATATACGTAGGCCATTAGTGTGCTCTGTTGGGAATCATCTTGGCTTCAGAAATTTGGAAATATTATCACATTTATTTACTCAGTAACTGCAGTGGTGTGGGGTTTTGTCAGGACTCTGGTGACAAGAGAGAGACTCAAAATAGCTTAAGCAATAAAAGGTTTTAGTGGCCATTTATTTATCACCTCCTTAATGCCTCCATAAACTGAAGTCTTCCAGACTGCCTCTGTCCCTCTTTCCTCTTACCCTCTGCCTCTAGACTGACCACAGTCCCTAGGGCTCCCTCTCTGTGCAGGAACATTGCTGTGAGCATCTACATAACTTGTGATCCAAGAAGGTACCCAAGCTTTGCCCTGGGCAGAACACCACAGGGCAGGTATTCTGACCACAGACTCAAGCCTGGCCGACCTGCAAGGACAAGCTCTCAACTGTCCAAGATTTGATGTTTCCCTGACATAGCCCCTGTGGGGCCCCTGTCCACCTATCCGCTGTCGACCTCAGAGAATGGGAGGGCTGCTGTCACAGGAAACACGGTTCCCGGAAGCTTTCCAGGCCAAAAAGGGCGTGGGAGGACTCGCCAGAGCCGAGTCCGTTGCCCTACGGTTGTGAATCGCAGCGACTGAAAAGATCAGGATGAAACAGTGACTCTGGGTCAGAGGCTCCCAGCAGTGCCCTGCTCTGGGACGTTACTTACCATCTCTGAGCCCACTCTCCTGTCCTGCAGAATGAGAAGGCTTACATCTACTTCCCAGGGTGGGGAACGAACAGAATCATCCGTGTTAACATCCCACATGGTGTCAGCATCCACATGGTGCCCTGCGCACGGAGCTCTACCGCGCCTCTCCTTGCCTCTGGCCTTTATGAGAAACCTCCGCCACGCCCCCATCTCCAGCATCTCCAAGCGAGCGCAGCCGCCTGGGCTCTCACCTGCCTGACTCCCGATCGCCACCTTGTGGTCCTGTGGGTGACTGCAGGTTTAGTGCCGAAATTCAAAATTCAAACCAACTTCTGGTCTGTCTTGAGGATTTTGTAAGGCAGCGCCCTAAGGTTTGAAAAGGAGGTGAGAAATGGAAGCGGAGCGCTGCCCATGAAAAGTCACCTGGATGTTGTGTCACAGAGGGGAGATGCATTAGGGGCTGCCTGTCAGATTCTGTGCTAAGAGCTTTTTGTGCATCGCGGTTGCTGATCAGAGTTTTCCAAATGAAGAAACAGCAGCTCTTGGGAACCGGATGGGGCACACTAAGGGTTCTAAGAATTGAGTACGTTTTCTTTATCTGGAGGGTGGGTACCAAAGTTTTCGTTTGATTATTCCTCTTCAGATCATGTACTTTCAAGGATACATAGACTCGTGTATTATTCGATATTTCCTAGTGCGCTGACTTGATTCCCAGCTGAACTGGAGAATAGAATGTGTTAGGCTTCCCTCCCTGCCTGACTGACACGGATGTACCCTGCATGGGCAGGGGCAGCGCCAGGGACCTCACCTCCTGCCATGCCGGACCTTTGGATTCTGAATTCATCCTAGGCGTGCCCCTCCCCCACTCCTTCAGCTCCCACTCTGACCCTTTCTTCCAGCTATTTCTTCTTCCTGGATGACCTTCCCATCTCTGCTTGTCCCACCTTGACTTAGCTTCGGAGGCTGAGCCCAAATGCTTCCTCCTCCAGGAGGCGTTCCCTGATCTCCCAAACACGGCTGATGAGCCCACCTGCGCTGAGCCCTTTCTGCCTTTATAGTGGCTCCCCATTCTCCACCCAGGTGGACATGGGTCATGGGGTATAGAGCAAAGAGGGTGAGCAATCCAGGGCTGCCTCCCTTCTCCAGTCAAGCTCTAGGAGTTAGGAGAGTCATGAGACTTGCCTGAGACTTGTCATGAAAGTCTAACCTTTCCTGAGGTCAAAGCCAGGAACAAAATCCCCTGTCAGTGTCTGAGGTTAAGATCTGCCTGCTGACTGGGCACAGTGGCACACACCAGTAATTCCAGCAACTCCGGAGGCTGAGACAGGAGGATCGAAAGGTCAAGGGCAGCCTTGGCATCTTAGTGAGGTCAGCCTAAACAAGTTAGTGAGACCCTGTCTCAAAATAAAAAATAAAAAGGACCCGGGATGTGACTCAGTGGTAAAGTCCTGTGGGTATAATTCCCAGTTTTAAAAAAAAACAAAAACAAAAACAAAACACTGCCTTGCAGAGAGTCTGGGGACACTGAGAAGCAAAATCTGGCCCCAGATAGGGGGACTCTGAGGAGGGTCCTCCTCCCATGTCCTCTCTTGTACCCAGGGACTCAGCCTGTATTTCTTCCCCCATCCATGCCTTCACCTTCTGGGCTGGGGGCAGGGGGAGAAGGTGGGCAGGTGGCAGGGGAAATGGATGAGCACAGCCCCCACCCCAAGCATACTTCAGTGACAGGATTTTAAACGGTTGCTGTAGGCAAGAGAGTCTCCACCCCTGGTGAGGGGTGAAGAGTGGAGGCCCCTCTGTGAACCAGGCCTGGGGCACGGACAGCACAAGGTTCAGTCAGCCTCTGCTGCGCCGTCTGAGCTGGGCCACTGAGCTGGTTTCTTAGTCTCGGTGAGGAACTCTGAAGATAGGAGAGTTTCCTCGTCCCCAGGTCCCTGGGCCTGACCTGGGGACAGCTTGAGGGGGTGGCAAGGCCAAGGATGTGCAGACAAACTGTGCTTCCAACCCTGGTTCTTCCACCCTGGTTGGTTTCATCATATTGAGCCGGTCACCTTCTCCTTTGACTCTTGGCTTTCCCTACTGAGACATGGGGTCCTGCCTCTCAGGGCTGTTAAGGGTACAAGTGAGGAAAAAATCCAAGTCCCTGGAGTCAAGTGGCTGCCTGAAGCACCCAGACTGAATAGGGAGCTCAAAAGAGGCTGAGCGTGAAGCTGCCTCTAGGGGGCGCTGGCGCTCACTGGCAGAGAGACACTGAGGGTGGTTTGAGGAGGTCCCCACCACAGGAAAGGGGAAGACTCCCCAGGAGCAGCCAGAAGGAGGGTGAGCCCGATGACATAGAGTATCAGGTCTGTGGACACGAGGTCCAGAGGCCTCTGGATGTGCTGACATAGATACACAATGAGCTACCCATATGCAGATATACAAACGTCACCAACACGCAGACACCTTGGGGACACACGCCTTTTCTTGACCTGGATGTTACCTTGACCCCTCCCCTCTCACCAGTACTTCTGGGGGCTGGCATCTTACTGCTCCACGCTGGTACCGCCCCGTCCAAGCTGTGTTGCTGCTGGCCTTACCAGTTGGCCTCCCTGCCTCCACCCAGTCTGCCTCATCTCGTGCCCTCCGTGCTGACTCAGCAGCAAGCCCTGCACCTCCAGGCCCATTGCTGCTCCCCAAACTTAACTATCCTTCCAGGTTAGGGGAGTCGTGGGACTTGCCTGCCTCTGAGTTCTGTACTCGCCTGAAACACTCCCAGACATCCTTGCCGCCCCTGTGCCCGCCACGCCAGGCGACTGCAGATCTCAGCCCAACCTGCAGCTTCTCCCAGGAAGATGCTCCTGATGCTCCACCCTTGTAACAAGGCTCGCATCAGCTGTCCCTGTCCTTGGGGCAGGCACCACCAATCCCTGGTTCTCAGCTTACAAAATTGGTTGGTCGAACGACAGAATGAATGAATGAGTGTCGGGGGTGGGACAGAGCCAGGTGGGGAGAGTGCACCTGTCCTAAGACCCAGAGGACTCAGCAATGGGCTAGGACAGGATGGAGGCCATGAGGATTGTGGGATGAGTTTGGGAGGACCAGGGACCCCAAGCCCCCCTCTTCCGTGGCCCGCTGTCCCTGGCTAATGCCACAGGCAGGACTGGCTCAGCACCCGCTCCCCAAGCAGAGGCACCACAGGTGTGTACAGGTTGGTTTATTTACAAATATACGGATGTCTCATCTTTTCTTGTTGTTTCCATTTCCTGCTTTGTGGGAGGAGGCAGAAGGTGAGAGTGGAAGGCGGGGTGGTGGCGTGGTGAACGCTAATAAATAATTTAACAATGACAAGTTATTAAATAAAATGTGTGTGGGGATGGCGGGTGGGCAGCGAGAGTCTGTACAAGGAAAACGAGGAGTGCCCGTGGCTGCTCCCACGCCTGGCTGTGCCGCGTCCCTGCCACCCTGGGTTGGGACAGGGGCCCGGCCGAGGGGCTCGTTGGCAATGGCACCTTCCAGGGGCCACACAGAGTGCCACGCCTTCCCGCTCCCCTGATCCGGGCCGCGTGTGCCTGCGAGCCGTGAGCACTGGGCGTGAGTGTGTGCGCACGCCTGCATGTGACCCCCCCACAGGGCAGTCAGCCCAGGCTGCACCCCCGCTGGGCAAGGCAAGGCGGGGGGCAGTCCCCTAGGCTCCCTGCGTGTGCAGTGAGGGGACATCCAGATGAGTGGGCAGGGCAGCTGCATTGCCAGGGGCCGCAGAGCCCCCTAAAGGAAAAGAGGCTGCCCCCCTCCCTGTGCTGGGGACTGACCCTGGCCAGACCTGCTCATCTGGGCGTAAACTCTTCCCGTTCACCCCCCGGGTCCCTCCAGGCGCCTGCCCCACAGCCTTCTCCTCTAGGTTCTGCTCATCCCTTGGTCTGACCCCTGCAACCAGCGTCCCCCTCTCTGTGGCCCCCTTTTGTCTCCTGGATAGCAGAGCAGCTGGGAGGTTTCCCAGGGCAGGCAGACAGGGCTCTGCTAGGTGAAGCAGGCTTCCTGTCCCTCCTGTGCACCCACTCCGTCCTCCTGAGCCTCGACTCCCAGCAGAGAAGTGGAACTTGGCTTCTCTCCAAGACTCCCCCTGTCCACCCCTCACTTTTTGCCCCTTCCCCAGGAGACCAGAAAGTTCTGCCCTCTTCCCTTGGGTTTCCTGCCCTAGCCCCATAGTGCTCGGGAATGCACACCAGGTGGGTCTGGGGTGGTCCTGGCCACCCCCCACCCCTCCCCATGGGGGCTGCACTCCTCCACGGTGTGGGTGAACCTGCTCATCTCAGCTTGCCCCAAGCCCCAGGGTGACTTCCTTCTCTGAGAAATGGGTCCCTAGCAACTGAGCACCTGTGCTTCTCCTGTTTTGCCATCGGTGTCCACACCAGTCCAAGTCTGGGCGTGGCAAGCTTAGTGTCTGGGGAGCCCTCAGGCAGCGAAGCACAGCTACAGTGAAGGAGAGGCTCAGCACGGCTGTTGGGGTGTCTGGTGAACGGGGCTCAGGTCCCTTCTGGCTCTGACAACCTGCGGGTCATGGTATGGGTGGGTGTTCCCATAGCAGCTCCTAGCTAGGGGCACCAGCGTGAAGGCAGAGGAGGCCAGGGTGGGAAGAGGTGACTCTCAGGGCCAGAAGTTTACTAAGACAAGTCGGGACCCTGGCCTAGGGCCATTCCTCCGCAGGGAGGACGAGGGGCTGGTCATGTTCCCGTTTTCGTCTCTGGCTCTGACGCTCGCTTGCTGCGAGGCCCGGGGCAGGTGCCCCTCTCTCTTGGCTCAGGTTTCCAGCTGTAACATCAAAGGGTGGGCTACCTGACCCATTGCTGATGAGCCCTCCAACCTAAATGGTGTGGGGAGGGCCAGGCCTCCCAGGGGCTGGGGTGTCTTCCCCTGAATCTGCCTCAAATGTCCTGGGCACCAGTCAACTTGTGCACCTGCCAGAGGAGAAAGGGGTGGGAAAGGGGCACGTCTGCCCAGTGCTGGCCCAGACCTAGGTGGGCAGAGGCAGCAGGAGGACTGAGGACATCAGCTGAGGTCCCTGGTGAGGTTCTCTTTATAACAAGAAGAGCACAGGAGGGCCGGGCCGGCTGCCTCAGCCTGAGCAGTGACGTCGAGCCACTTCATTCCCTCTGAAAACTCTGGTGACAAGCAGGATGGGACTAGCCAGCAGGTTGGTAGACGTGGAGGACCCCGGGGGAGCCAGGCAGAGGGGCTGGAAGGCAGGGGATGGGGAGACCCTGCCATTCTCATTTGCTCAAAAGTTGGACCTGGTGACATCAGGGTGGTGGCCTCAGCTGGACTTCAGATTTAAAGGCAGGGTTGTGAGCACCTGGACAAGGACACAGAGGTCACTAGGGGCCAGCAGGGGCTCATTGAGGACCATCAGCTTGCCCTCACTTCCTCCTCTGACAGGATGGAGTTGAGGAAACCAGGGGCTGGGGAGGCCAGTGTGCCTGGATTCCATCACCCAAGGAGGACTGGTTAGGGAGCCAATGCCACAGGGGGACAGGTTCCCTGTGTCTCTGGTGAGACACACAGGTCACTCCTCTGGGTGGCAGAAGTGTCTGGGTGGGAGGGAAAGTCAGTGGTCACAGAGTTGGGTCGCAGAGAAACCCCACAGGTTGTCTGAATCAAGTAAGAGGAACTGTAACCAGAAACAAGCTGTGGTCCTTCAGGTGTCTAGACAATGACTGTCCCCTCCCATCCTACCTGCTCATGGAGAACAGGTGTGGCTTAGTCATCACGTTGGTGCAAAGCCAGGGGGTACGTGGCAGAAGGGCAGTGTGAATTTCCAAGGTCAAGTGGCCCAAACCACTTGCTGGATCTCAGGTCACATTAACCAGAAGGGTACCTGAAGTAGGGAAGGCCATGGGCCTGCCCAGGTGGGCAGTCTCACGTCGGCGGGAAAGTTATGGCTGCCCACACCTTCAGAGGGGACGCGGGAGCCCAGTTAGGGCACAGCTCTCGGAGGAAGAGCTGGAGAGCTGGGGAAGTCTGGCACTGAGGCGCAGGGACTAGGGACTGAGACACACACAGGCCAACCCGCAGGAGAGGCTACTGTCTGGGCTCTTGTCACTGGAGGCATGTGAGGAGGGCGGAGAAGGCTGGGCGGGAGCCAGATACCAGATGGCATGCCAAGTAGGCAACTTAGAGTCCCTTGCGCCTGGAGGCCCTGCTGTTTGGCCTGATTCTCCCTGGGTCCAGGGACTCCAACTCTGACCTTAGAGTTGGCTGGGTCTTGGGCTGCCTCACCTGGGCCAGGTTAGGAAACACCTGGGCCTACACGTTTCAAACTCAACCGGCCTCTCCTCTTCCTCCCTCTCCCTGTCCCTTGTGGCCACCTTTCCCTTTCCTGACAAGGCCAGACTGACCCACAGAGCATCCCTCCTCCTCTTTCAGTGGTTCTGAGGGTGTGCGCATGCGCACATGGAAGGGGCCTGTAGGTATGCGTGTGTCTGTCTCTTTGGGTCTGCCTGTCACACCTGCTGGGTTCCTCCCTGCTTCCACTCCAGGCTCAGGCTGGGAGGAGTGGTCCTGGGCTACCCAGGCCCTCAGAAGTGGTCCCTGTGCTCACTGGAGGGAAAGATGGGCACAGTGCTGGGCACTGGTACCCACGGCTCTCAGGTGCCAGGCACTGACTGTGTCACAACATCATGATCCTG
Source organism: Sciurus carolinensis (assembly GCF_902686445.1). Classification (NCBI taxonomy): domain Eukaryota; kingdom Metazoa; phylum Chordata; class Mammalia; order Rodentia; family Sciuridae; genus Sciurus; species Sciurus carolinensis. The sequence continues at coordinate 8,410,603 of NC_062226.1, forward strand.
GGGCTGACATGGGGGGAGGGGGCCATGGAGGTTGGCTGGACACACAGAGGACGTTTAAAAAAATAGAGAGAATTTAAGCTTCCCAAAAAAGGGGTGGGGAGGGAGAAGGCGATGGAGTCGAGTGGGGCTGGCGGCGAGTGGCTGTTGAGAGCTCTGGGTCCCTGGGGGTGACAAGGTCTCTGTGGGCAGGACACAGCTCCTGCCCAGGCTGTGCCCATCTGCCTGTCTGGCTGTGCCCAGCGGACACTTGTGCCAGGCCCGGCTGGCCGAGGGGAGGGCACTGTATGGCTGTCTGTAGAGTCCGTGCGGGCAGCAGGCGGGGCGGCGTGGCGGCTGAGGCCAGCGTTCTCACCCCGGCCCTGTGCCCAAGCGTCCCTGGGGCCCAGCCGGCTCTCAGGAAGCGAAGTAGGAACTCTGCATGGAGTAGAGCCGGTCGATGGGGTTCCCCACACGGGCCTGCAGGGAGCCCACGTCTGAGGAGCCCAGGAAGCAGTCGCTGAGGCTGGTTAGGGAGGTATCGCTGTCGATGTCATGGAAGATGGAGTCGTTCCCTGGGGACGGAAGGGGCGTCAGGACCAGGTGCCAGCTGGGGCTCCCGGGGGCCCCATCAGCCCTGCAGGCTCTGTGGCCAGAGGCCAGGAAAGACAGGGTGGCCTACCGGCCAGTGTGGAACCAAAGAGGCTGGGGCCCTGGCTGTCAGGAGGGAGCAGGTGGCTGTGCTGGCCTGGGTCCCCGGGCAGGTGACTGTCATGGCCCCAAGCCTACCTGGCCAGACCGGGACAGGGGTAGTGCTGGGACAGGTGGGAGGTTGGGTGGCTTACCATAGGGGTTCATGTGGTCACCTGGCATTTGGGGTGGCGTGAGGCCCTGCTGGAAAGGGTCGCTGCTGCCGTAGGGGCTCTGCTCCATGGCCACGATCTGCTGCTGCGGCGGGGCCAGTGGCGTGTAGGAGGCCATCATGCCCTCCATGCGGCTTGACAGGACCTCTGGGGACAGTGCATTCCTTCACCAGCTGGCCTGGCGGCCTCCACAGATGTTCCCATGGGTCTCTTCTGAACTCCTCAGGGCTGCCCTGGGACCCCTCTCTGGCTCAGACTACCCGCGTAGCTCCTCCTCCAGAATCAGTGTTGCAAAGCCAAGGTCTCCCTCCCTCCTCCTTCCCCACCTGCTCTGCCGCCCCACCCCCACTCAAGGTCCCCAGGGAGGCAGAGCCCCCCAGACGACAGCAATTCAACACAGCCCTGTGTCTGGGAGCTCCAGAATGCCCAAGACGCACAGAAGACCTCTGGAGGAGGGACCCCAGCCCAGAGTGACCTAAAGAACCAGTGGGAAGGGGCGTGCCGGGCTGGGGAGGGGAGAAACCGCCAAGTGCAGGATCCCAAAGTCCAGTCTGTGGGGCGCAGCACAGGGAGACAGAAGGCCAGTGTGGGAGACAGAGGAGAGATGGCCCACTGGGGGGTACGTGGGGGCTGAGCTGAGTGGGGCTCTCCTGGGGACATCCGGAGTCAGGAGGGTCTCAGCCGGGGAGGGACTGTGGGGAAAGGCTGGGGTGCAGCAGAACACAGACAGGGTCCAGGGCAGTCAGGGGGAGGTCCTGAGACCGTCTCTCAAGGTCACTGTGGGAAAGGCAGCTCCTGGAGGGACATGAAGGACGACACTACCCCCTGACTGGTGACAAGCAGAGGCAGCAGGGTAGGAAGGGCTGTGGAGGGGCCTGAAGGTGCAGCCAAGGGAAGACGGCGGGGAGGAGCGGGGGCGGGGAGCGCGTGGGGCCGTGTCGCTCACCTTGGCCCAGCCGCTGCGAGTTCTGCTGCTCCTGCTGCTGCTGGTGGCGCCGCGCCAGCTTCTTCATCTGCGGGGAGCACGGTCAGGCCTGCCCCGCCCCCCTCTCCACAAGCGCCCGGCCCCGCAGCCCCGCCTCCCTGGCCCACTCCCTCCCAGCCCCCCACATCTAGACCCCAGGAGCACCAGGGGCAGGAGTGGCCTCTCACCTTTGCTCTTTGGTTCTGAAACCAGACCTGGACCACGCGGACGCTGAGGCCCGTCTCAGCCGCCAGCGTCTCTCGGACCTGGTCCAGAGAGAGGGAGACAGGTCAGGCCTGTGGGGACAGCAGCTGGGCGGGGACAACTGGTTGGGGGGTGAAGGGTCATCCTGCCCGCAGCAGGAACAGAGGTGGTAGTACCTGGACAGGCAGCAGGTGAGTGGCTCTGGGTCCAGCCCCTCCCACCCGGCCGCCACTCACCTTCCGGCAGGGCTTGGACGAGACCTCAAAGGAGGCCTTGAAGGCTCTTCGCTGTTGCGTGGTGAGGATGGTCCGGGGTCGCTTGGGTCTCCGTGGGTCCTTCCCGTCATCCCCGCTGCCCTTGCTCTGGCTGCCCTGCCCCTTAGCCGGCTTCATGTCCCCATCCTCATCCTCGCTCTTCACTGCGGGGACACAACCCAACCTGTCAGGTAGGGCAGGGGGCCAGCCTAGGTCGTAGCTTTGTAACCTCAGGTGACCTGATGCCTGACAAGCCCCTGCTGTGATCCTCAGTGCCCTTGGGACCAGGGGTGCTCCTCTCCCACAGCCCTGCCTTGCCAGCTCCCAGATGTGTACGGGCAGACTGACGTCCACACACAGGGCAGTTCTGCTGGCCTTGTAGGGCAGATGGATGCCCTTAAGACAGACACTGGCATCTGTGGCCCCGGCTGGCCCTGGACTGCCCCCAACCCGTCTTGCCTTGACCCTCCTCATCCTGTGGACCTCTGTGCCCTGGGGACGTCTGCCCAGCACGCTGCTTTCAAGAGAAGTCTCCAGAGCACTAGCTCAGTGCCTGCTGGGTGACGGGCAGTCAGAGTGAAATGCAAGGTGCCTTCTTTCCTGCAGCTTCCAGGGACTAAGCCCTGACTGACGAAGACATGCTCCAGATGTCCTCACGCTGAGTATGCATGGCGACAGTGCATGCGGTGCAGCGTCGCCATGCGTACGCCCACACTGAGGCCCGCGCACCGGCTGACCCGCACAGGCAGATCAGCACGTGGCCCACAGAAGCCCCAGCACGTGCCACTCCAGATGTCCTCCCAACACAGGCCCCAGGGCACATGCTCACAGGCAGGAACATCCGGGCATGAGACAGTGAGCAGGATCATACACGTGGCGTGAAAAGCACATGTCCACCCGGCCACAGGCCCCACTACAAGCATGTGTGGCATTTCCATGCCCCCCTGAACTAGGCCACAGAGATGCCAGCCCCACGGGACAGCCAGGCTGCCTGCTGCCCTCGCCTGAGCTGGGCTCCCTCCTCCAGGCCTGTCTTTCTCAGATCTTGAGCCCCTGCGGAGGGGCCAGTCTCCCCCCTCCTGGGCATGGCACGAAGGGGAAGTGGCACCTGGCCGGCCTCTGCTCTTCAGTGGGAGCCTGGGCAGCCACGGGACAGGCTTTGGTGTTGCCCTGCCCAAGTGACACAGGGACAGGTGGATGAGAACTCACTACCTCCCTCAAGGCCCTGACAGTGACGAGCCTCTGTACAGGCAGATCCTGTGACTATGGGGCCAAGGACCGACGAGGGTGCCAACCGCCTTTTGCAGAGAACATTGTGTGCATGTGTGTGTCCCCAGGGCTGGTGCATGCGAGCCGTGCACCGACGCGTGCGGCTGTGAGTGTGCGGTTGCGTTTGTGTGCATGTGTGCGCCTGGGCAGGGTCTGCGTGCCGGACGTGTCTGCTCCCAGGACGCCTGTCCCCGGGTGCCTCATGGCCGTGACTCGGCCACCCCGCTGGCTCACCGGAGTCGGACTCGTCGGGGCTCACGGAGCTGAGCAGGTCCTTCTCCTTCTCGTAGTCGCCCTTGCACAGCAGCTGGCCCTCCTTGAGCACAAACTCGTCGCCCTTGCGCAGCTGCCGCTCGCACACGCAGCAGCAGAAGCAGCCCAGGTGGTACACGCACTCCAGCGCCCGCATCACGAACTCGGTGGGTGCGATCTTCTCCATGCAGCCGCTGCACTTGGCCGCAAAGAGCCTGCGGTGCACAGAGCGGGCGTTGGCTGGGCTGGGCCCCAGGCCACCGCCACACAGTTTTCTCCCTCCTGCCACCCTGACCCTCGGCCCAAGTGGGATGGCCCTCCCTGGGCACGGGGCCATCAGAGGGAGGACCCTGCAGTCCTGCCTTCTGCCTGGCAGGCTCAGGTGACTGGAGGTTGAGTCCTGGCCAGGGTGCCTCTGCTCAGGGCCCTGTCCACTCAGAGGCACGGTGGCCACTAGAGGGCAGTGTGCAGGGTCAATCAACCTTCCCCCAGGGCCAGGGTGGCTGGTGGCTGGGTGGCTGGGGGGCGGGGGCGGGTCCCACCCAACTCCCAGACCTACTCTGCCTCCTCCCTCACCCACACATCCACCCCATCCACCTAATCCCTGAGCCCATCCAACCTTCCAGTCTCAGCCCCTCCCCTGCCTGAGCTGCCCAGGCCCCTCCCCAGGCTCACGGCTGCTCTAACTCTTCAACCTTCCCTCACCTCTGCCCCCAACGCAGGATCTGATCATGCTGCTTCCATGGCTCCCAGTGCCCTTAGGAGAACACCAAGCACTCGACCTGGTGATCAGGGGTCCTCATGGTCCTGCCTCTTCCTTTACCACCCTCTGCGACTTCACAGAACAGTTGCTGTTTCTCCAGAGTGCCACCATGGTGGCCTTTTGACATGCTCTTTCCCTGTGCCTTGTTTTGACTGACATCTTATTAACCCAGTTTCAGTTCAGGCAGTGCCAGGGTTGGGGGTTGGGCAGGCACAGCAGGGCAGCCAGTTCTAAGTGCTTTACACAGACACGAGATGAATCCCTGCAACAGCTCTGCAGGCAAGACCATGCATTGGCCCCATTTTAGAGATGCAGACACTGAGGCCCCGAGAGGAGCGTTGGAGCCAGGTGGTCAACGCTGGAGGTCACCCCCAGCCTGGACCTGACCCTGGCTCTCCATGACAGAGTGGGTCCCACTGCCATCTCTGGAGACAACCCGGTGGGTCTCTGAGCCTCTGGCTGCTGCGTGCAGGAGGGCCGAGCTACAGGCCCCCCGCTGCCGGCAGCTGACCGCTCCTCCCCACCCCCCATCATGCGCCCTGCTCTGGGGGACTCGGCTTCAGCAACACTTTGATGGAAAAATTTATGAAGAATCAAATTATTGCTGCTGGGAGGGAATTAAAACCATTTTTCATTCCCCGCGTCCCCGGGCCACGTCTGCAGGCGCCACCTTGGGAGCAGTGTGCGCATCCCATCCCTCTTTATGGCCCGCCATCGCGGGCAAGGATTACAGCTGCAATTCTCCACTAATCGGCTCTGGAACAGGAATGGCCATAAATGCAAGGCTCTGGGCCTGTCCCCCTTCCCGGGGCTGCCATCAGCACCGCCCACGGCCAGCCACTGGGGCGCGGTGGACAGGGCCAGCTGAGCTCTCCTGCTGTCCCAGCACTGACCAGGACGCTCAGCGTGGAGGCACCTTCCAGCCCGCCCCCCTCTGTTCTTCCCGGTGGGCTCCTACTCATCCTGCAATGCCCAACTCCAATGCCACCTCCTCTGGGAAGCCTTCTCTGTTGCCCAGTCTAGATCTAGTGGCCTCCTCTGCACTCCCCTGAGCTTTCCTCCGGCCTCAGCCCTAAATTGGGGTGCCAATGGACCTCTCTCTGTATGTTGTCAGGAGCTGATGATCCTGGGCACATAACCCCGTAAGCATCACAGTGGAGTGGCCACACACTCTGTGGGTACCCAGCTGTACTGGGGTCCCACAAAGCAGGACCTCGCTCCACGGGATGCTCAAAGAGGCCCCTGCGTGTTTGCGGAGAGGCAAGCGCAGGCCTGCAGAGGGGTGAGCACGGGCTCACTCGCTCCAGGCAGCAGGCGCCTCCAGTCCACACGCTGCAGGCTTTGCAAAGGGAACCCCGCTGGGGCGCAGCTCCAGTCCTAACCTTTGGCTGGATATTCTTGTTCAGAGCACAACCTACTTAACTGTCCACGGCAGCCACAGGCAGAAGCCTCAAGGGTTCTGGCTGACCGGCCACCTCTGCTGAGGATTTGCAGAAGCAAATGACCATGGGGGATGCTCCTGTCCTCCCTGCGTCCCTCCCTGTCCCTCCGTGTCTGACCGAGGGGCCCCACTGAGGTCTGCAGGCTGCCCTTGAGCAGCAGACCCTGGCAGTGTCTCAGTGGGTATGGCAGGGCCAGGTCCCAGGCCAGGTGGGCACATCTTGGGTGGCTCCCAGAGAGGCGACCTCCTTAGGCTAGGGAGGGGGCACGGGCGGGTGACCCGCATTCACGGTCGAATCCACCGCGCTGGCTGCGTGCAGAACAGCCGCACTAATGCCTTGGCAGCAGGGGGTGGATTGCTACTTTCTCCAAACTCATCAACACAATCTATTATTAATACTCCTCCAAAGGCTCGGTGCCGCCATTACGGAGGCAGCGCCAGCCACTTGGGGCGTCATCTGTTATCTAGATTGCAAAAACCCGGGAAATAAAACAAGCTGCGCGCACTTTATAAACGGAATGTGCCATCCGTTTGGTCTCCAAGCATCTCTCCACCCAATAAAACATCGGGGGGGACGCATGAAATACTCGCTCCCAATTATGGGGCTGCCTTTGTCTATGTGCAGTGCCGGGGTGAGAGCTGTTAACGGGTGTGCGGGAGGGGTTGGGGGCACCAACGGGTCCCCTCCTCTGTGAGCCCCCATTTCCTCCCTCTGTTTCTCCCACTCTGGAGGGACTGGTGCAACCCGCCCCCAGGAGGTGTGAAGAGGCAGGCCAGCCACAGGCAGGAGGCCCCACAGTCAGAGGGACATGGGCATCACACTGGCTCCCCCACTTGCTGACTGGTGACTGGCTCTCTCTGAGCCTCAGCTTACTTATCTGTATAATGGGCTCAACACCACTGCCTGCTTCTCAGCACAGAGAGGCACTTTCATGGTCATTGTAAAACAGCAGGCACAGAGGGCAGACACTGGGGTCCACCCTGGGCAAATAGCTACATACCTACCCTCTTTTTAAGTTTTTTTTTATTTTGAGACAGGTCTTCCTAAGTTGCTGAGAGTCTTGCTAAGTTGCCGAGGCTGGCCTTGAACTTGTGATCCTCCTGTTCCAGCCTCCTAAATCACTGGGATTACAGGTGTGTGCCTGGCAAGTTGGGTGCATTTAAAGTCTTTTCGTTCTATGCTGGTATAAAGGAGGCCTTTCGCCAATATCTGCCCCTCTTTTGTCTCACTTGTATCCAGAATGCCTTTGTGGGCCACCCCTACTGGGTCTCCGGTTCCTGGGAGCCTTCCTGACCCTGTGGGGTTTTCCCGTCCCAGATCCCATGGCCCCCTGGGTTCGGAGTTGACCCATCCAGCTTCTGCCTGGCCTGACGGGTGGAGCATCCCTGGTCTCAGGACCTGTGAATTAGCATTCCTGAGGAGCTGTCACCTCCTTAAGTCCCAAAGAGAGCTTAAGGAAGGAAGAGCCACCTCATCACCACCTTACAGATGAGCACACCAGGGGCGGGGGCAGGCTACTCACTCCTTCAAGGTCCCGCCCTCCCTCCCAGCCCTGTGAATCCCAGGGTGCCCTGCACTCTGGGTACGATGCCCGCATCTACGGACTTCCCTGGGAGGGGCCTGATGCACCCCAAAGGCTCGTTACTCAGAAGGTGGAGCTGAGCACTCAGGTTTTTAAAAACTAACCAACCGAACATCCCGACACGCACGCACATGCGCGCATCTTCCGTGTTGTTGCTGTTGCTCTCCTGGAGGATCAGCTGGGATGGTGGAGGAAGACATTCCATCTGCAGGGACCCCCTCCCTTGAACAGTCCCAGGCTGTGAGAACATCTCCAGCTCCTCTTTGTTTTTATTGGTTTATTTGTTTAATGCTCAATTTATTAAACTCATAAAGCTAATAAACAAAACTCTGAAAACTGTTTTTTCAGGCGCATTTGAACATGGATTACAAATCTGATTAATTTCTCCTAGACCAGGACGACTGCAGAGACGCAGGAGGATGGCGGCTTCCTAAAGCCTGAGGGCGCTTCTGACGGAGCAGTAGCGTCCAGGCAGCAGGCACCGGGCTGGGGTCCTGGCTCTGTCATTCCCTAGGCTGGAACCTTGTACAAGCCCCTTCTCTTGAGCCTCAGTGTTCCCATCTGGGAGTGAGTAGGCCTGACAGGCTGAGGCAGGGGACAGGCGTGTGACTGCTGTCAGCATCTATCCTCTCTTCAGGGTTCCTGCGCCCACCCTCCGTTCTTGCTAAGTGGATGCTCCCTATCTCCTCCTCAGGGGATTGCCATTTGCTTACCCCACCACTGCACTTTACAGTTGATGCAGCCCTTGGCCGAATATTCAGAATAACCCCACTCCACGTTCATCCTCCACTCTCAGTGGGCCTCCCCGGGCCCCTACTTGCCAGCCTCAGTGGTGTCCCCTGCCTCCTCCGCCCTTCTAACCACCATACTGCTCCAATCAATGGGCCCTGACTCTTCTTATCCATAAAAATAGGTTTGGTCTTGCCACCTTGCTATAGTTAGAAAGCGTCCCCCAGAGACCCCCGTGCTAGAAGCTTGGTCCTCAGCCCGAGGTGCTCAGGAGGCAGTGGCACCTGTGGGAGGCAGGTTAGGGGAAGGAAGTTATTGGGGGTGTGCCCTTGAAGAACACGGGGACCCCAGCCCCTCCTTCCTCTGTGTTTCCTGGCTGTCATTAGGTGAAGGGATCTTCCCGCCACCCACTCTTGTGGTGATATGCGACTTTGTCACAGGCCCAAAGCAACAGGGCTGAGCAACCGTGATCTGAAACCTCTGACACCCTGAGCCAAAAGGATACATCTTTCCTTCTTGCAGGTTGATTATCCGGGCATTTTGTCACAGCCACAGAAAACTGACTAACACATCCCTCAAGTCAAATCAGACTTCTTACCCCTTTGCTTCAGGACGTCCACGAGCACCCAATAATGTCAAGGTAAGCCCTGAGACCCAAGGGTGGCACTCAAGGCCCCACCCACCCCTGCCACCTGGTCTCTAGCAACCAGGATTTCCATTACTCCTAGAAGGGAGCAAGGCCCTCTGGCTCCCTTAGCACTTAAAATGTCACGTGTGGGCAAGGCCTGCCTCTCCTTTGCTTCTCGGCCAACTCCTTCATCCTCCAAGGCCCATTTCAAATATCACCTCCTCTGTGAAGCCTCTCCTGATACTTATGGTTCCGGCCACTCTCCAGCTGGGTCTAAAACCCCTGCTGACCTAGAACTTAAGACACTGGGTATAATCCACGCCCCCCGCCCCCCGCCAGGCTCTGGCATTGAGGTTAGGGAGTGTTTGTTGAATGAATGAACAATCTCGTAAGATAAGAAAAGGGCAGCCTGATAGGACAAGAAAATATTTAACGCTCTGCTTCTAAGGACTTAAAAACACCACGAGGTAAGGAGATAAGTGAACTCGCCCTCCCTGGCCCTCACTCCCTTCACAACTACACATCTTGGAGTCCATTTTCTTTTATCTTGATCAGTGAATCTTTTATCACTGAAATTCCATACGTGGCTCCTGGTGGGCTAGCAAACCCCCTCCCCACCCTGCACCCTCATTCCCAGTGCCAGGGGAAGACCCACGGTGCATGTGCATAACAAGTGACTTCCCAACCAGTGATTGGACTGGGCCTGGGCTTCGGACTCAAGTGGGCCAATCAGGACCTGTGTCTTGTGTCTCTTCCTCCCCTGCTCACTTAAGAGCTGTCGGTCCCCACCCCATTCAGGTGTGCAGCTTTCCACATCTCCAGCACCTGTTGGGTCACATCCTGTCTTTGAGCCTCAGTTTTGTCTTCTGTAAAATGGGAGTGTTGACCTGCTCTCTCTGGGTGATTGAGAATTGGATGATTTTTATCCTATGTGAGGAGGCTTGGCTCAGTGCCTGCCACAGAAGGGATCTGGGCGGGTATGTCTGTCTCTATTCTGACCGCGGTGCTGTGATGTCTGGTGCAGGCTCTGGAATCTTCTCTCTCTCACCACCAATTTCACTCGGAAGCCCCCTGATTACAGGGCTAGATCTGTATTCTGTGTATCTCTGTGTAGATAGAGGCGTCTGTCAGGCGACCAGGGTCACACAGGGTGCTGGGTGGGTTCTGGACCTGGTTTCCTTCAGGGCCTCTCCCAGTCCTAGTGCCACAGCCCCTGGGGCACTGCTGCTGGACTCATGCTCCTGCTTCCACGGGCCCTAAGGCTGGGCCGCCGGAGTGGCAGCCCCTCTGTGGGCACTGGTGACACCTTCTGAGTTCCCCAGCAAGAGCCCTCAGAGGCTGACTCTGAGCAGGGCTCCTGCAAGATGCCTGGGCACGGCCAGGCACCTGTCATCCTCTGGGAGCCCACGGTGCTGTGCAGTGTGCACAGCAGGCTGGGAGGCACAGAGAGGTACAAGAGCCCGTCGGAGGGCTTCCTGGAGAAGGGGACAGGACACAGAGTTAAGACCCTGGCTCTGGAGGGGAAGTGAGTGAATCTGATTCTCAGCTCTCCCACCCACTAGCCTGACCTTGGGGACGAACTGCCAGTGCTCTCTGGACCTGTCTTCCCTTTTGAAAAACAGAAGCTCCCAGCGCCCAACTTCCAAGGAATCACCGGTGAAATTACAGGGTGGTGGCAGGATCCACGGTGGACCTGCCTGACCCGCGTGGGGCAACAAGAATTCACGCTAGTGTTAAGGTTACCCTGCAGTGAAGCTGTGCAGTCTGCCACGATGCCACTAAGGACGAGGGGCAGCTCACGGGAGCCCAGGGGACAGGACCCTGGACGCTCTGAGACGGCTACTTGAGTCGGTCTGCCTGTCACTAGGCAGAGGGGCCACCGGCCTCCTCCCTGCCAGACTCGCTGACATCTCCCCCACGTGCCTGCCGCGTCCTTATCATTCCGGGCGTAGCTGTTTTTTATTTTGAGACAAAAAGGGGCCTGTTGACGGGGATCCAACTCAAACCAGCTGCAAACATCTGCTTTGATGCGGCGGCCGGGCGGCGGCGGCGGGAGCCGCAGGCGGGGGCCCCGGTGCGCGCGTCAATCAGCGGCTGGAATGCGCGTCGTGGCCGCTGCTCGGGGCTCGCTAGGCGGCTGCCGGCCTCGAAGAGCCTCGCAGGCCTCCGCGCCTCTCCTCGCCACGCCGGGGCCGGGCCTGCAGCGACGCTGCCCGGGCGGGCGCTTCCTGCGGGCGGGAGGCAGCAGACACTGCGATGCCAGCGGCCCTTTGATCCGCGCCCGGGCGCAGTGGGAGCCCCCAGACCCGGCTGGAGGTCACGCGCCGGGGCCAGGGAGGGACGGTCCCGCCGCCGGCTCCAGGTGCCATCCAGGGGCTGACCTGACCAGACCGGCACACATTCAGGGAAACCCCCAATACTTATTTAGCACCTATTCTCACTGCCAGGAACTGTGTGGGGGCCAGGCAGAGAGCCGGGCGCAAAACAGACAGTCCACCCGCCTCCTGCTTCCCTCCTCCTGGGCGAGGAGACTTGTACAGGCGGAGGGGCAGCTGCGTTCATCCATTTGAAGGAACAGAGCCATAGTATCCAGAGAGAAACAATGGCCACCATGCCATGAACAAATAAGGCAGGAAAGATGGGAGGGGATCACGATGTTAGAGAGGACAACCAGAAGCAGCCCTCGGACAGGACACCTGAGCAGAGACGAGGGAGGGTCTCTGTGAAATCTGGGGGAGGAGGACCAGACACAGCAAGTGCAAAGGCCCTAAGATGAGTGCCCCTGGGGACATACAAGGCACCCTGTGGTAGGAGCAGCTGAACCAGCCGGGAGGACCAGGAGGGAGCAGGGGCTGAGGCCCAGCGTGGGTGGGCAGCAGGGGAGGCCGCCTCAGATCAGGCCTCAGCAGGGGCAGTGCAAGAAGTGGCCCCCCAGTGCATCTGGAAGGTAGGCAGGGGCCCAAGAGGATGCCGGAGAAGGATTCAGGTGTGGAAGAGTCCAAACCTGGGCTGCTTTCTAGAAGGTCAGCCTTGTGGACGTGTCCATGGACAGCTGCCGATGACAGTCTGCAGCTTCAGGAGGGGCAGGCTGGGGAGACTGTGTGCAGGCTTCCGGGACACAGACACACCCACACGGACGCCTACACACTCCTGCAGACTGGGTCACTGTGTCCATGAGGCTTGGACACGGGCTCCCATTTTCAGGGAGTCCCGTCCCTGGGGAGTTGGATGGGGTAAGGCCCAGACTCTTCTCCAGGAGTCGCCTCCATCTGGAGATGTGGGACTTCTCTGGGACCAGATATCCTCTGGTGACAGGCAGGACCCCTCCTGCCATCAAGGAGACACAAGGGCCCAGGGCAGGGGCGATCATGTCCCCTCTGACCATCCTCTGGCGCTCCCCTCCAGCTGAGCTCAGGACACTGGTCCAGGTCAGAAGAGCTGCAGAAGAGCCTGGTGAACAAAGCCACAGAGGACAAACAGGTGCCAAGCTGGGGTCTTTAGCTACGTTCTTTCATCAACCTTTGAGTTGACTCTTTACTAGCAAGTTCAGTTCACTTGATGGTTTGCTTATTCACTCAGCTGTCTAGCTTTTATTGAGCACCTACTCTGAGCCAGGCTCTGATCCTAGGGGAGGTGATTTCTCCTCCCACTTGCCCATCAAACCCCTCTGAGCTGATCCAAATTCCATCCCCCATTCTCACTGAGGTCCCCAGCTCCTGGTTACCAAATCTAGCCGTTATTTTTTGTCACTATTATTCACTAAGATTGAGTGTTCCCTACATGCTGGCTTGTGCTTTCTCTGCACATGGACCTTTCGCCCCTCGGGCCCTGAGAAGCAGGCAGGCCACTCTCTTTGCTAGAGAGGGAAGTGGGGCTGGGAGGGGTGGAACGCGACTGCTGAGCACGGCTGAGGGGGTTCAAGGCTGACGCTGGGCTCCAGAGCCCGCGCCTGTTCTCCCAGCCTCGCTGCTTGGCTTCCTGGGCCTTCCCGATACTGAATCCCTTTCCAGACTCAGCCTCCTCCACCTGCCTACCTCCTGGATTGGCTGCACTGCTCTGGCAGCTCAGAGCTTCTGGGTCCACGCCCCGGGCCGGGGTGCGGAGGACACGGGGAGGAGTCTGTGGCCCCGCAGCCGAGGGCTGACAACACAGATGGAAGAGGAGAAACCCCACACCACGCCATGCCGAGGCCGTGGGATTTCTCTGTGGGGTTCTGCCTGACCAGAGAGGCCCATGTCCAGAGCTATGTGCCCGGGAAGGGAGGGGCTGGAGGAGGTGCAAACTCAGCCAGGTGGGGGCAGTGCTGGGCCACAGGGAAGACTTGCGGGTGACTTCAAAGAGTTCAGAGGATCCAGTGGGGAAAGTGGTGGGCTGTGGCAGGAACGGGGCTGTGCCCAGTCCAGAGTCGCCTTTGGGTAGAAATAGAGAGGCCATTCTGGGAGGGAGAAGTTGAAAAAGAACAAGAGCAAGAAGAATGTGGAGGTCATTTCTAAGGTTATGGAGATCTTAGGTCAGGGTGGAGCAAGGTGAGAAGGAAGGGTCAGGCTGGGGGCGCTGAGTGTTGGGCTGGAGGGGAGAGGTCAGACCTTTTTAGTTTCCAACTCATCATCCATCCATCCACCCCTCACACACTCACACCCACCCAGCCGCAGGCCACCCACCTACCATCCATCCACATATCTACCTATCCCTTTATCCACCTACACAGCGTCCTCCATCCCTCTGCCTACCCACCCATCTCTCCATCCATCCACCCACCTACCCTTCCATCCCTTTATCCACCCACCCATCCATCCATCCATCCATCCCTTTATCTCCATCCAACCTTTCATCTGCCCATCCATCATCTACCCATCCATTCACTCACCCATTCATCCATCCTTTCACTCACCAACCTATTTAACCACCCACCCATCCATTCCTCCATCCATCTATCCATTCCTCCATCCATCCATTCCTCCACCCACCCACCCACCCATCTAACCATCCATCTATTCATCTATCCATTCCTTCATTCAACCACCTATCCTTCCTTCCTTCCTTCCTTCCTTCCTTCCTTCCTTCCTTCCTTCCTTCCTTCCTTCCTTCTTTCCATTCACCCACCTACCCACACATCCATCCACCCACCCAGCAAGTTCTTAGGCACTCTCTCTCTGCCAAAACCTCTCTGTGACAAGGCCCCTCCTCTAGAGAGAACAGACTCTATCTGCCTTTTAAAACTTTCACTGTCTTACAAGATTCACTGATCTCGTTGGCATCTCCCAATCACCTGTGGTGACTAAGCTGCCAGGTGATGGGGAATCAGAGGGGAATAAGACGCTGTCACAACCACAGGAACATGTGCTGAAATGGGGAAGGAAATCTTCCCGGGAAGAGGTCCCAGCAGGAGCAACGCAGGGTCCCACGAGAGCTTGCAGGAGTTGCCCAAGCTGACATCTTGGCCCTCCATCCTGGCTTCCCTGGACACAGACTGTAGTGTTTTAATTAGGGTTCTAACTTCATCGATACACTTCCTTGGAACAAGTGTTTTCTGGAACAAACTCCATTAGAGCAATTTAATTTTTTGATCAATTTTCTTTCTAGTGTAGTTAAATAATTTACAACTTTTTCCATTTTCATTTTTATTTTACTAAAATTATTTTCATTGAGATAAATGATTTTTCATGAAAATTTTTTTCCATTACCATTTGCTCTACCATCAGGTTTGTGCCCACAGTGGTCCTGCTGACTGACTCTGGTTAACATGCAGCCAGTGACACATTTCACCGTGACTAGTCTCACTGCCGTCTGTTGCATTTTATACTGATGTATATGTGTATTTAATTGTGGGTGGACACAACGCTTCACTTTATTTTTATGTGGTGCTGAGGATGGAACCCAGGGCCTCATGTGTGCTAGGTGGGCTCTCTCCCGCTGAGCAACAACTCCAGCCCCCATCCTGATCTTTTATTTTTATTTTTATTTTAGTAAGTTAAATCTTCCCCCGACTGAAGCATTCCACTATTGCCATCAAAATTACCAAAATTCACTATCACAAATTTTACCAGGCAGTTGAGGAAAATATGCTCAGTGTCGAAACAATAGGGTCAAGACAGCCTTGGGGGTGTCACATGGTTGGGTACAAATGTCCAGCTTCCTTTGGGACCTCAGAGCATAAGTGTGCTCCTTTTTGCCCTTCAGAGACTCCCAGCAGTGACGCTTCCCTCTCCTGGTTAAGCTCCCTGGGGGAAGTTTCTCACCCTCTAGTCACCCTTAGGAGTGCATCATCGTCCACGTGGCCCTTAAGGCACAGGGCCCAGTACCTTGCTCCTCTAGAGGAAAGCCAGCCATCTCCTCCCTTATTTTCCACCCATTTCTCCTCTTAATGCAGACAAGCCTCCTCGCCCCATCATGTGCCCAGGTGGCACACCCCAGTGCTCCTACTTGTTTCAACCCAGGTTCTGAAACTGGCATGATTCTACCAATGTCACACTCACAGGAGCCAGCCCAGCCCAGGGATCGGGACCTCACTGAGGTCTCCTGACCGCCTTGGGAGGGAGAGTGTCCTCCTCATGCAGGTCACCAGCTGGAGAGGCTAAGCCAGGCCCAACCCTGGACCAGCTTGGCAGGTAACCTCCTGCCCTCTGGCGGTTGGGGAGGTGCCTGGGACTTAGGAGCAAGGCTCCCAGGTCTGGAAGCCTGACACTGCGGCTAGTCTGTGACCTTTTGCTGGGACACAGAGTGTGCCCACAGGACATGTGCCCCAGTGGATCCACCCAGAGGCCTGAGATGGACCTGAGAAATGGGTGCAGGCCAGGACCTGGGCTTTGCCCTGAGCCGAGGGCAGCAGGGCGTATTGGGAACCGGAGCAGAGATGCTGAGGAGGCAGGTGGGGGGTGTGGCGTCCTCCCCCTCTTCCCACCTACAGCAGGACCCTCGGCCAGGGAGGGAGAAGAGGTTGTGGGGAGCGCATCCCCGTGGCTCCCCAGGCCTGGCGCCCCTACTGGGCAGGGCGCGCTGGCCACTCGGCGCCCCGGAAGCCACTGCCGCCACCGCCCATTTAGTGGGTAACTGATCGCCCAGCGCCCCGCCCCAGCCGGCAGCCGCCCGCCCGAGCCGCTTAATCACCGCCCGCCTGGCCGCATTAGCATAGTAATGGCCTTTAAATTGAGCCTCTTTGTTTTTTAATTAAGCTCCCAGCAGGTACAGAGAAGAGCGATTATTGAGGAAGCTGCCAGCGCTAATCGCCCGCAGTCATTTGACAATTAAAGAGCGCCCAGCGTTAACCCTTTCCAGGGGCCGAGCAGTTCCCCCAGCATTTATCTAGCACCGACTGTGTACGGGCCCACCTTCCCATTGGGATCTGGGGACTCTGCCCCTAGCAACTCAGAGAGGTCCTCGCCAACACCCCCATTTTGTAGAGGAGCAAACTGAGGCACAGAGAGGGGAGGTGACTTGCTCAAGACACAGCGTGGGTGTGGGAGAACAGTTCCGTGAACTGGTTACTATGGCAATCCAGCTGCTGGGTCTTCACGCCCTGCCGTGTCCTCTGCTTGAAGCACCTTCCCCCTTGCAGGTCCCTGGCAGTCCTTCGAGGCCCAGGTGAAGCTTCCCAACCCCCGGGGGGGTTTGGAATTCCCAGGCATCCTCCGCCCTCTACTTCTAGTCCCCAAATGCTGGTGTGGCGCTCGCTGTGTGCCAGGTGCAGTGCTGGGCACTGGGGACGGCGGAGGACGGCTCTGCGGAAAAGGGCGACAGGCGGATTCTCAGACAGGCACGATTATTCCTGATCGGCCCTGCCAGGGGGTGTGGTGGCGTGAGAGAGAGAAGGCCCCTTCCTGGAAAACTGGGCTGAGACAGGAAGCAGGGAGAAGGCCGGGCATGCGCAGGAAGTGCGGGAGAGGCCCAGGGTGCGAAGGTCCAGAGACCCCGCAGGCACTGATCAGAGAGAGCTGCGGGGGAGGCCGGTGGGGTGGAGCCCCTGGAGACTGGAGAGCAGAAGCCAGGAGCGTGCAGGGTCCGGAGACCATCCCTTCTCAATTGGGGGATACTGAAGGGAACCCAGGGCCTACCACTGAGCCATGCCACCCCCCAGCCCTTTTAAAATGTTATTTTAAGACAGGATCTTGCCAAGTTGCTG
Organism: Sciurus carolinensis; assembly: GCF_902686445.1. Classification (NCBI taxonomy): domain Eukaryota; kingdom Metazoa; phylum Chordata; class Mammalia; order Rodentia; family Sciuridae; genus Sciurus; species Sciurus carolinensis. Next base: position 8,427,648 of record NC_062226.1, read on the forward strand.
AGGCTGGCCTGGAACTTGTGATCCTCCTGCTTCAGCCTCTGGGGTCCCTGGGATTACGGATGTATTCTAAAAATTTTCATTAAAAAAATAATTCATTTTCGAATAGGTAATGCATCCCACAATTTAATACTGAAATGTACAGAAGGGTGTTGTCTCTGCTTCATTTCTGGTCGTCAGGTCTCCTCCCCGGGGGCCACCGACCCATCTTTGGAGCCGCCAACGCTGTGTGTGACGTGGACACAAGCTGTGGGACCCACTCCCCCCACACCTGGATTTACCTTTTTTAATGAGGCCTGGTTGAGGGTTTTCTTCCCTTTTTTTTTTTACACCGACACTAGCACACTCTGGCTCTGTTCTGCTTCTCCTCCCCGAGCTGGGCAGAGGCCACCTGGGCAGGGCGTCTCTATCAGGGCGTCTCTATCGCAGGGCAAACCCGAATTTAACCTGCACCCCGTCCATGGCCTGCGGGCCTTTTAAAGGAGTCTTTGTCTTGATCTCAAGAGCCCTAGGAAGCCGTGGAGAGACTTTGAGCGAGGAGCGGCTGGAGCGATTTCCATTTTTAAACACTCGCTGGGGCCAGGGTAGGTGGCGTGCATCGGGGAGTGGGCATGAGCTGAGGGGTCCTGTGGCGCCCGAAGGTGAGGCCCAGGGGTCCTGGCTGGGGGTGCGGGAGGGGGAGCCGGGGGAGGGGTGTGGAGAGGAAAGGAGGCTGTGAACTGCATAGGGCTTTGGGGTGGAGGATGGGGTGCCCCACCCCGACCCCGTGGAGATGCAGGTGGCAGCCGCCTGGTCCTGCCTCACTGACGCCAGCAGCATCCAGTTCACCACCAGGTCCAGATCCCCCCCAGGTCAGGCTCCGGATGCCTCAGAGGGGACCTTGCGAGCCTGGCTCCCCCATGCCGGCCCCACCTCTGCCTGATGCTGCACAAGGACCTGCTGCGGGTGGGCCTGGCCACCCTACACACACACACACACACACACACACACACACACACACACACACACACGCTTCCTCCATCCCAGACCCTGGGTGGGGCTGGTGTGAGGAAGCCTATTCCTTCCCAAACACAGGGGTGCTTCCTCAGGATGTGGGCGTGGGGTGAGGGGGACTCTGGGCAGAAGGACATATCCCGTCCCTGGGTCACCACAGCAGACTCCCTCCTCTGACCTGGGCTCCCTGGCGGAGGTGGTGAGGCAGGCTGTCCGTGTCTGGAGCTCCCTCAACCTGGCCCTGAGCCACTGTCCCTGACCTGGAGCTAGGGGTGCCCACTCAAGAGGAGCTGGGGTGGGGACAGTGCAGGCAGCCAGGGGTTAACAGTCCGCCCACCCCCATCTATCAGCTAGCATCTCCCAAACAGACGGACAGACAAGGCAGCTGTCCAAACAGGCCTGTGTACCTGGCCACAGCCACAGAGAGGACGGGCAGCGCTGTTTACTCTGCTCCCCTCCCCTGCCCCCTCCCCACTCCCACCCACCCCACACTCAGGCAGGCCCCTCCCCCGCCCCCTCCCCACTCCCACCCACCCCACACTCAGGCAGACCCCTCCCCCGCCCCCTCCCCACTCCCACCCACCCCACACTCAGGCAGACCCCTCCCCCCACCCCCTCCCCCAGGGAGTGGGAAGGTTCCCAAGCGCTCAGGGCTTGGCTGCAGGTCTGGGCTGAGTCTGGGCTGAGCTGGTGGCTGAAATGACTGATGGGTCCAGCTGGCCCACAGGGCTCACTCCCAGCAACGTCCCTGAGACCCCCTCGGCCCAGAACAGAGCTGCCACAGGGCCCTGGGCACCTGGGGAGGCTGGGTGCCTGTGGAGCCACCTTCCCCGTCCACGCCCCAGCTGCCTGCACCCTCTTCCTCACGGTTCCCTGCACAGTTCCCCTGCCACACCCGACACAGCTGGCACAGATGGCCACCCTCCTCCACCCCTGCCTGAGTGGCCCTGGGCTCCCTTCTCCCGTCACACCTGGCCTGTACTTGGGTTGCCATCCTGCTGCTGTAGGGTGCTCAGGTCTGGCCCTCCTCCTGGGTGAGACAAGCCCAGGGCCACAAAGCCTAGTCCCAGCATGCCATGCCCTCTCCCTTCCTCCATTGGTGGCCGGTCACCCCCAAGCTCCCCCCAGAGGTCCTATCCCTTGGGAGGACTCTTGCAGTGTCAGGGGCTCCCTCACACCGTGGCTCTGGACCTGCCCCAGCATGGCCGGCACCTCCCACCCAGGTGCCAGTGCCTGTGTGTGCCCGGCTCTGGGCGGAGCCGTGCATGTGTTATCTCCCCCAGTCCTGGAAGGGAGGCGGCGGGGAAACGATTCTTTCCTTTCCACAGATGAGAAAAGAAGCTCACAGGAGCACCATGAAGGCCGCATGCCGAGACGCAAAGCGGCAGAGTCCCCAAAGGACAGGTCTGCGTGCGTGATTTGGTAAAGGACTCAAGAGCCCCGTGCGGCTCAGGAGCGGAGTCCCAGGGCTGTCCTGGCACAGGCGGGCAGTGAGAGGCACACGACTTTGACTGAGTCCCTGTCATATGGACCCATGAACGCCATCACAACTGGGTACACCTGCCTCACAGCTGGCACTGTGGGATGGGCTCTGGGGAAACACCAATGCCCCTCCCGCCAGCACTTTCCATGATCTTGGTTGGGCTCATTCGGCTGGGATTCGCGCAGCTAGGATTCTGTCCCTGGCAGTGTATTCCCCCCACGCCCCCACCCCTGCCAAAGGCCAGGCCCTGGACGGCTCCTGAGCACCCCCGCCCCCGCCGTGTGACATCTTTACGGCATATGCTGGGCCTTCCAAGGCCTGGATGGGGCGAGGGGAGGCAGGACACCTCTCAAGTAACGGATTGTAAATTCCTGGGCCCCAGCTCTCCATCCCTAACAACCCCCTCCCAGGGCTCCAGCGCCTGTCCCTTCGAAGCCAATTTAAATGAGGGGTCCCAGACCCTGGGCCTAAAGCATTCCAGACTTGGGAGGGGGGCAACTATTGTTTCTCTGGGAAAAAAATAAAATAAAATAAAATCAACCGGGTTTCTGCAGTTTCTAATCACTGTCACATGTGTGGTGCCGTTCCCACCACGGACAGCCCTCTACAGTGTGCGAGCGCCTCTGGGGCACCACCCTGCTCCCCCAGAGACCCTGGGTCCTCCCTGATGCAGTGGGAGAAGATGAGGTGGGGACCGCCATGTCCTGTCGTGCTGGACACTGGCTCTAATTTAACCCTCCCAGGAACCTCACAGGGACCTACCACAGAAGGTACGACCGAGTTCCTTAATCAAGGTCACAGGCCAAGGCATGGCCCGGCCGGGATCTCCTCAGACACACAGGCCCCATGGGATCTGAACTCATCCTTCTGACTCCAGAACAGGAGAGCCCTGCCCTGCACAGTGTGGCCTCTGCATGTGATGACCAGCCACTGCTCCTAGGAAGGGACCTGGTCCCAGCAGCCCTGCCCTGGGCAGGTCCCACACGGCCGCAGCTGGGGCCTGGGTGCATGGAGGCCGGTTTTTAATAAGGAAGATGAATTTACTTGGAAGCCCCGTCCAGGAGTGGGGGCGATGGGGGCTGCCGACCTCAGTGCTCCCTGCCCTTCTGTGGGAGGGGACTGGAGGCCAAGCCAAGTGGCCTCTTGCTGGCCGCTGGGGGCCTGGGCTGTGGGGGGCCACTGCCCCAGGCCTGGAGGGAGCTGGCTCTGCCGGCTGCTCGCTCCCTGCGTAAGCCCACAGGATATTACAGCGCCTTTGTGTTCCTGGTGACCCAGCTGCTGGTTATTGAAAAATTCCACCGCTCGGCACAGGGCAGGCCCGCTGACCCCTCATCCCGGGACGCGCCTATCTTTCAAAAGATACGGGATTAGAGAGCCAGACCCGACCCGGAGCAAAGCCCCGTCTGGGGTGTCTGTGTTTTCGTGGCCTCTCGGGATACTGGCTGGAGTGGGCTCTTGGCGCAGGATTTAATTAGTTGGAATCAGCCTGCGATTACTGCGGCGACTATTTACCCAGCCACTCGGCAGTCTGAGCCCTACTCGGAACAAAGATGGGCCCCTCAGCCCGGCTGGCCAGGCCAGGGGCCCCAGCTGAGCCTGGGCCCAGCTGCCGGGCGGGCGGGGAGGGCTGCGGGCCAGCCAGGCCTTCTGCTGGAGCACCTCATTTAGCCGATATTTGTGGGTTTTCGCAATGCAAAGCATCTATGTGGGGCTTTTAAAAAATTAAAGCATCTTGAGAAATTTATGGCCCATTTCCGAGTGAGGCCCCTCCCCCAGCTCGTGGCTCAGCAGCGGTGGCCAGGCAGAGCGGGGTTTGCAGGGGTGGAATTGCAGCCTGCTGAGGGATGCCCTGCTCTGGGTGAGTGGGGGCTCCACCCGGAGGCTGCCGTTGCCCCCATGCTGCCACAGGGTAGCTCCCCCTGCTCTGCATCTCCAGGCAAGCACAGCGTGGCAGCGAGCATGCGCAGGGAGGAGTCTGAGCGCCCGGCTCCTGACTGCACGCCTACCCCGTTCACACCACCGGCTCAAGGCAGATCCTGCCCTGTGGTACCCAGGTTCCAGGTGTGAAAATGTAGGCGTGCACACGCGCATGTCAAATGCCAGTGGTCTAGAGGTCCCTACCTGCACCCACCTGCATGTGCCTGCCAAGGCACTACATGTGCATGTACCTGTGCTCAGGCAGGTCAGCCACTCATGGCCACCTGCCCATCCTACTGTCCCACCCATTTGCATGTGGCCCCGCACACAGCCTGCTAACCCAGTGTGTCTGGACCTGTAAGCACACATGATGTCCACGTGCTCTCCAGGCACATGGGCATGTGCCACCTCAACCAGGATGGCACATGTGTCCACTATCTACAGGCTGCTCCCTGGGCGCACTCCCATTCCCCCACACTGGGGACCTGGTCCTGCCGGCCTAGGTCCCAGGAGGCTGAGGCACAGCCTAGAGACGCTCTCAGGAGCTTGGGTTGGGTCAGGGCCCTCCCAGGGCTGGGTTTGCAGAAAAGCCGCTGGGCAGAGTCCCAGGGCAGGGCTGGGTCTGGCCGCTGTCAGTTAGGCAGGCTCTGCCCCAGTTCCCTGCCAGAAGCACTGTCCCCAACCTCCTCAGAAGCCTTCGTACCTCTTACTTGCCTCCCGGACTCTACCATGGGCACTGTGGGTCCTGTCCTGTGTAGGTCCTTGAGGGTCAATTGGGGCCAGGGACAGAGAAGCAGGCTGCCCAAATTCAAGACAGTCCTTGGGCTCTGATGGTCTACCTTTCTGCCTTGACCTTGAGGCAAGTGACCCGAGTCCTAGCCCCAGAGCCACACCATCTCACAAGTGCACAGACACGCACAGGCACACAGCCGTAACACAAGCATGCCTGTGTACCCACATATGCAGACACACAGGCACACGTACACAAGGGGGCCAGAGGCCACCTGCCCACAGGGGGAAGCACACAGGTACACGCAAAGGTGCATGCAGGTGCCTGGAGACACAGGTGTGCACTTGTGCTGAGCACACGGGAGATGCCACCAGCAAGGACACAGCAGACCCTGGCCCCCACCAGTGCTGTGCAGGGGGCAGCGCCCAGAGACACCAGGACAAGTGTGTATACACAAACACACACACACAAGGGCACACTGTGCCCAATCCCAGGGAAACTGCTCAGAAGAAGCCACCTGATGTGGCTACTACTAGGTTATTGCCAGTGGGGTGGGAGGCCCCAGGCCAGAGAGCAGTGTGTCACTATGGGTCCAGACTTGGTGACCAGGTACAGGCCCCCAACTTGCCAACTCCCCACAACCCCAATCTGCCCCAGTCCCCATATCCACATCCCACTGCTGTCCCCTCGCCTGCAGGAATCTGCTCCAGGCCTCACGCCCTCCTCTGTCCCCTGCAGATGGCTCTGGCCTACTCCTGCCTCCGGCCTCCCACCTTCTTGCCTCACAAACCACCCTCTTCCTTGCCCCTCATCCCTCCCTGCCTCCTGCCCTCTTGGCTCAGTCTCAGCTCAGGCAGGGCTGGACCCCAGTCTCTGTGTCCATCTCTAAATGTCTGACCAGCATTTGGGGCCCTTCATGTCCTCCATGGTGACGCATGCACAGTGGCCGAGCAAAGTGGGGCAGGCAGAAGCCTTTCCCAAGGTGGGACGCTGAGCACAAGCCCGGGGCTCCCTGGAGCTTCTCTCTCCCATGGCCTCTCACCCCCTGTCAGTGCCCCCCAGGGGCTGGGCTGTGTGAGGGTTAGGGGTCGGGAGGAGAGAGGAGGGGTCTCCTGGGTCTGGAAGACCTGGATTCAACTCCTGCCCCTATTTGTCTCAGGTGACTTCGTCTCCAGAGCGTGGCCCCCTTGTCTGTGTGCTGAAGTGTGAGCCGCCTTTGTGGGAGTCGGGTGAAGGCACCATGAGGTGGTGAGCATCGGGCTCCCCAGACAGCGACGTCCACGCCGTTCCAAGCCCGGCTCAGCTCTGCCTCCAGCCCAGAAGAACCCCAGAGGAGCTGCCCCCTGCCACTGAGGTCCCTGCAGACCATGGTCTCTGTGAGTCTCTGACCTGGAGCCCTGGTACAAAAGCACTTTCTGGCCACCTCTCCCTCTGTCCTCCTCTCCTAACCTGCTGGGACCCAGGTCCCTCCACTCTTCCACCTGTCCACCCCAACCTCCCTGGCCAGCCACCTGTGGAAACCATCCACACCCACAGGCACCAGGTCCTTACCTGGACTTCCTTCCTCCATCAGCCTGCCTCTGTGGCCTCCACAGAACAGCCACTGAGCTGAAACCAGACACCTTCCAGACTCCAAACTCTGGTTCATTGGTTTATTGAGTCAACTGGCCCGTTTGTCGAGCAGCTACTATGTACCAGGTACAGAACAAGGGGACATCTCAGCTCACATCCTCCACAGTCATTGGCCACGCCTCTCCATCCCTTGGAAACTCTACAAAGGTAAGTGGCCCTCTTCTCTCCCCTGGTCCTCCACCTGCTCCTAAATGCCAGGCCCTGAAGGTTCAGTCCTCTTGTGACTTGATTGTCACTGAAGCCCTCCGACCACTGCCCCCAGTGCTGCGGCACCAAACTGCCCCTCTTCCTCCTGGGAAAACAGCCTCCCGGACACTCTGAGGGTGCCACAGGGCAGACGGCCCCTGTGTTCACGCTGGCTCCTGTCAGGCAGCACACGTGCACCAAGGCGCAGGCACCAGCATGCTCGCTGACAGTGACGGCAAGGCCCTGGCCATAGCCAGGCTGCAGAGGGCAGCGTGGCTAAAACATCAGAGCTCACCCATTCCTGGGACCCGCTGTGGTCGCAGGACAGAGGAGGGAAATCCGTGTGCAGCGGGTGGGCAGATGGCCTCAGCACGCTGCTAAGCAGAACAGCAAGTACAGAGTGGGGGAGCAGGTTGGAGAGAACACGGGTCCCCAAAAGGAAAACAAAACAAAACTCAACACCGTGGAGGTGCCCAGAACAGGGTCCTAAGGAACATGCTTGCGAGCGAAGCCTGGAGCAGCAACCCGCCATCAACGGACCTCTGGGGAAGGGGAGGAGGGACGGGGAGTCCATCGCGCGTCCCTTCTTCTGCTTTGCTGGAGCTTATTCTACAGTGAGCAAGGAGGGCTTTTATAATATCAGAAGGAACAATATGAGAAATACGAAAAAGAAGGCACTCTAAGAAGAAAGAAAATGACCGGTTTGTCATTTCCACCTGAGTTCATCTTGCTCCGACCAGCTTTTCCGGAAGGGACAGTACCATCCTCCAGAGTTGAGCTTCAGGACCTGGGAGACCTCCTCCACCCTCTTCCTCCTCCATCCCGCCCACATCCCACGCACACCTTGCCCTGGGCACCCACCCCGCCCCGGCCTGAAGCCAGCCTCCTTATCCTCTGGGAATGAAAATCCAGCCACAACTCACAACCCACAGGAGAGAGCAGGCGACTTCTTTGAGTGGCTTCTGGAGTCTCAGGGGCTGGAGCCCCTTCCACAAGGGCTCCCAGCACAATGGCCTGCTGCCTACCAGGCTGCCACTATGCCACTGCAGAGACTCCCTCCCTCTGTGTTCTTTCTTCAGGGCTGGGATGGAGCCCGGGGCCTGGCTCATGCTCCGCCACTGAGCTCCTCTGCCTCTCGCTGCCTTCCCTGCCGCTTTCTGGAAAGGGTCTCAGGGCTCCAGCTGCACGAGGTGCACTCTGCCTGAGCTGGCCATGCACGCCTCATCTGTCTCCTGCCCTCAGCTCCTCCAGACCCTGAAATCGATGCTGGCTTTGCACTTTGCCCTGGCCCTCCCCTCTTCCTGCCCCACAGCGCTGTGGCTGATGCTCTTCGCCCTTTGCCCCCAGTTCCCACATCTTCTTGCTGTCTCCAGAGCACCCTGGCCCCCAGGAGGTGGGAGCTGAGCAGCAGACCCAGGTTCAGGCCCAGCCACTGCCTCTCCTCAAGTCTCAGACCTCAGTTTTCCCATCTGTGAAATAGGGCAGAACAATGGCTACCTGCAGGGTGTCATGGGACTGCTGAGATATGGGCACGGAGCCTCGGCCCGGCGACCCCACACCATCCTGAGACCCAGGGTCCCTCCCCCACCTTTGTTTGGCTGCACACGCAGCCTCCCTCTGCTTGCACGCTGCCTTCTGTTTTGGTCGGCATTTGCATTCACCCTGGAGACAATAGTGCGGCCCTCAGGGAGTGCCCAGGCCCCCCTTGCTCATGCAGGGGACACAGCTGAGATGCCCCGGGCTGGCATGACCAGCCCCACTGAGAGGCGGGCTACCCAGTGGCTGGTGGGGGGCAGCTGGTGCCTGCTCTGTTCAAAGGCCAGCAATTCTCCACGGCTGGTGAGGGGCGACTGGCGGCGGGGGGTCATGCAGGCCTCGGCCTCCAGAATCAAACAACACCCAGGGGCAGGGGCGTCTAGATCAGAGACCTCCACCCCGCCCTTGCAGCACAGCACGGAGAGCACAGGAGGGGCCTTTGCTTCCCTGGCAGGAAGGGTCGCTCCCCTTCCCCAGGCGCTGTCCCAGAACAGCCCTGCTGACCTGACACTGACGGGCGGGTGGCCCTCTCCTCCGACACTCAGTGAATACTCAGTACTGCATTAAAGCAATAAATAGTCATTTTAAGGAAACTGAGACTCAATTTAGCCACGAGAGTCGGGAGCAGTGGTTAGCAGGGCTGCGGAATGTCACTGCACAGCCAGCAGCCCCGCCCCCGCCATCAGGGCCCAGCTGGAGGGGCCTGACCGGGCGTGCCAGGCTGCACCCCTCCCCCCAAATCAGGGTGCCCTGAGCAGGGAGGGGCCCTGGCTCAGCGGGTAGCTCCAGGGAGCTGGGGGAAGCCAGGGAGGCACCAAGGCTTGGGGGCACATCCCCTGCTGAAGGGAGGTCGTGACAAAGCACCAGCAGAGAGAAGACAGTCCCCAGCGGGACGGGCTGCTGCCCGCGGGGCGCTGGGCACTGCCAGGCCTCATTTTGTTTAGGGCTTCATCCCCTCCAATAAGGTGGACGCCTTCACCCCCCATTTCACAGGTGAAGGGACTGAGGATGGGGAGGCAGATGACTTTGGTCAGAGTCAAGAAGAACTTGCCAATTCCTGTATTGATGAGGCACCCAGCACAGCCAGGTGCAGTCTCGGGGACATGTCCTTCCCCTGCAGAGGGGGAGACAAGTGTGGAGGTCACCCCTCTCCACTCCTTGCCCGTCTGGGCCTGCCCATCTGATCAGCGAGGGCGCGGGCTGGGCCGGGCGGATGGGAGCCTGGGTCTGTGACTTGGTCTGCAGAGTTATGCAGGCAAAACAAACAAGCCTCCTCTGTGAAGGGCCGGGGATTGTGCTCATTGCCATGGAAACCACACAGAGTGTGGGGGGGAGGGGAGCCTGACTTTTGGCTCCCTTTACAGATGTGAGACCCCCACAGCCTCAGACCTGGGGCTGGCCGTGGGTGGCCTGGAGGCTGTGGGCGGGGGCAGGGGTGGCTGGACAGGCATCTTCCTGTCCTTGGCGTCCCCCTGGGCTGGGGTTGGGTGACAAGAGCCTGGCAGAGGACTCAGACCTGGGCTCTGTGGGTGCAGCTGGCACAGGAGGGCAGAGGAGCCCTGTCAGTTGGAGGTGCCAAGAGTATCAGGCAGAGATAAGAGCAGCAGCTCCACCCGCCTGGCTGAAAATAGCCCCACGGGGAGGCAGAGAGGGGGCTTCCCCAGAGGCCTGGCCTGCCGCCCCCGCTGGGTGGGTGGTCTGGTCCGGGAAGAGCCCATTTCCCAGGCACTTCCACCGAGGCCAAGAACAGGGCCAGGCTCCAGTGCACCATCTCAGAAAGGCGCTCGGGCGCGCCGTGTGCCGGCCTTGTGCCAGGTGCCGCCTGGCAAGTGCCCTGTGGGGCTGGTCGAGTCCAAAAGTAACCAAGACGTGGGGGATGGTAGCCACAGCTGCAGTCATGGGTGTTCGTCGTGCACCCGCTACGCCCAGGCCCTAACCGAGACATCTCGTGGTTTCATCTTACCTTTGAGATGAAGAGGGAATTCTTCTTATCCCTGTTTTACAGATGAGGAAGTGAGACTCACAGAGCTCAAGTCCCTTGCCAAGGTCACACAACTCTGGAAGTGGCTGAGCTGAGATCTGAACCCATGTCTTTCTGACCCCAGAGTTCTTAAAGCGTAGGTTGTTTAGCTGAGGCTGGTAAGGCTCAGAGGGGGCCTTCGCTGACCCCCGGTCATGCAGCATGAGCCAGGACTGGAACTCAGGTTTTCTGACTTAAGATCAGGGCTCCCTCTCTCAGTCCCCAGCACGAAACCACAGCCAAGCCTGTCCTCCTGGCCAGCAGTATCAGGATCATATCTGTTCTTCTTTGCTGGCGGCCCTGCCTCTGCCCCAGTCTCCCTGGTGTCTGCTGGGTACCGTCTGAGCCAAGGGCACAAGGCTTTCTGCCTGCCCAGAGTGGCACAGCCCCACCTGGAGGCAGCCCAGGCCAGGGCCGGGGGGCTGCCCTGTCTAGACACCTTTCGAAACTCGGCAGCGGTGGCCGCTCTCGTGGGTCTGGCCTGGCTGGGCCCAGCAACAATGGGCCCTCTGTGCCCAGCCTGGGGCCTGCTCCAACAGGCTGCCCCCCAGCTTCCAGCCCAGCCCCACACTTCCGCCCTCACCTCCCCAGGCCCCTGTGCCCACCCTGGGAGCAGGCATCCTTCCTCCTGCGGGCAGGGCGTGGGAGTGCCCGGGCCAGGCCAGGGAACTGGTTCTGCAGAATTCCCAGGGCTGTGCTCAGGCTGGGCTGGAAGCCAGGAGGTCCCTGGGCAGGAACCAGTCCCTGCCACTACCTTCAAGGAAAGAGGATCCTGGCCCCACTTCACAGCAGAGGAGACTGAGGTTCAAAGGGAACTCCCTGGCGAGGATCACTGGGAACCATAAGTCAAGGGTGTTTCTGGGCAAAAACAGCGACGGTCAGTATTATTCTGAGGCCACCATCCTCCGAGCAGGCCCATGTGCCAGGCCATGCGAAGCTGGACCCATGGCCCCTCTTCATGAGTGGCATGCCAACACATGGAGGGGATTATCCCACTTGTGCAGAGAGAGGTAAGGACACACGCACGTGGTCACACAGCTGGCAAGTGGCAGAGCAGGGGCTGGCCATGCACCCAGGCAGTCAGACCCTGGTCACCCTTCCCCCTGAAGGGTGCTGAGGTCCGGGCTGGGGTGGGGGTGGGGCTTGCTGCCCTGCAGGTGTCCTCTGTGCCCGGTGGGCCTGGTGCTGGAGCGCGGCCCCTTCCCGCCGCCGTTCCGCCTCCACAATCCCCGCATTGTTGATTCATTAGTCAATTTCCCTGGAAGCACCAGCTGTTCGGAGGGAGGGGATGACTGATGGAGGTGGCTGGGGCTGCGGCGACCCCTGGGCCGGGGGCGCTGGGGGCCCGCCTGGGCGGGGCAGAGGTCAGGCCTGGCCAGGTGTCCTCTGCCTTGACCACACCTTGCAGGGAGCCCTGGGGGCCTGGAGGACAGTGTGGGACAGGTCCAGACCCTCCCACCAGGGTCTGGTATTCCCAGGTGCCCGCTCAGTGCAGGCCACGGCCCGACCACAGGCGGGCCGCCGCAGGGGAGCAGCAGGCCCCACAGAGCCCCAGAGCCCCAGGCTCCCGGCTCCGGCCAGCCCAGCTGAGCTGAGGCAGTGGCAGGGAGAGGGACGCCCCGTCCATGGTTCCTCTGGGGCCTTCTCACCATGGCCTCCGGGGCTAGCCCATTAAACCTGCTCCGCTGCCCAATAAACAGACAGTCACCATGTGCTTCGGCTCAGCCTCAGTGCCCCCCACGCGGCAGCCTCCGCCTACTGCAGCCAGCCTGCCCCACCGGCGCCCACCCTGCCCTGCTGCTCAGAGCCACCCTGGTGCTGAAGGAGCCGCTGGGCAGAAGCCAGCCGGACCTTGGGGCTTGTCCTGAGCGGGGATGCTTCCGTTCCCGCCACCGCCCTTGCCCAGCCTATGTCTTCGTTTGGATGCTGCAGGGCTGCTTCCGGGAGGACCCGCCTGTCACAGGCTCTGCTCCATCTCTCCAGTGCCCCCTGTGTGTCCTCATCAAGGCACCTCTCAAAGGGCCCCGGCACTACCTGTTGCACGGTTGCCACCCCATCCAAGAGCCCCAGCAGGCCTTGACTGCCACCGCCCGTCCCCCGAGCTGCTCAGCGACCCCTTGCGGTAAGGAACGGCTACGACCCACATCGCCCAGCAGGCTCTGTGGCCACCTGGCCCGTCCTGTTTCCAGCCCCTCTCTGGTGTTTATCAAGTTTTAGTCTTTGACACAGCGCTTTGCAAACTTTAAGCCTCGTGGTTATATATGGAGGTAAGTGTGTTACTACCCCAGTTCACAAATAAGGAAACCAAGGCACAGAGTGGTTAAGTGACTTGCTCAAAGTTTCCCAGTAGTTTGGCTGGGGTTGGACTCTAAGCCATCCAACCCCAGCAGGGCTATTCACTGTACTGTTCACTCTGGTGTCACAAGTCCCTTCTTGGGCAGTTCCAAGCAGCTCTACATCGAGCACAGGAAGCTCTCACTGGCTGCACACTGGTTGAAGTTCACCTGTACGGTCAGTGTAGACGCCTCACACAGCACAACCTCCGGGGCCACTGTGCACGCCCTCACACAGAACGCTCTTTGGAGCTAAGCCAGTGTCTGCAGCCAGAAGAGCCAGCAGGGCCCCTGCCTGCTCTGTGTGGAAGAGGCCGGACAGGCCAGGGCCAGCCTGCTGGGCGAGGCGGGTGGGTGCCTACGGGGCTGGCCCAGGCCTGGCCCAGCTGGGGCTCAGGAGGGCCTCCTGGGGCAGCGTGAAATTGCCATTCTCTGCTCAGAGGCTGCTGCTGGAGGGAGCCTCCCTGGCCCAGCTGGAGGAGGGTCAGCAGGCGCCCCTGGACACGTCCCGCCCTGGCCCAGGATGCTCCTCACCACCTGCCCAGCACTGGTGGCCAGGACAGGAACCAGACGGGCCTGGGGCAAGAGTTGCCTGAAGCTGTCATTCTCTGTAGGGGTAGGGGGTCCATTCAGGCCTGTGACAGGACCCTTCTGGGGCCAGACAAAAGACACTGGCTCCCAGCGGCAGACAGTAAGAAGCGTGGTGTGTCTGCAGGTGTTCGCATGACTCTCTGCACACACATGAAAGAGGGGAGGCCCTGACAGACCCTGTCACAACATGGTGGCCTGGGCCCGGGAGTGTGTCCCTCGGCTCCTGACAGGTCCTGTGTCCTGGGCCCAGGGGCTGGCCTGCCCATCCCATATGGGGCCTCTGGTGCCTCCAGCTCCCAGCCTCAACTTCCCACTGCAGCCAGGAAGTCCTCTTTCCTCCCTCCCCACCAAACCCGGCCTGACAGGGCAGGGGGTTCTCCAAATTTGGATGCCTGGGCCCCTCCTGCTACAATTAATGCAAATGACTTTCCCAGGTTTGGGCTTGATAATTTGATTATTTGTTCAGCATTTATCTTAAGCAAAGTGGATGTCAAATAACTGGAAACTAATGTGGTAAAAACCATTTATAAAGCTGCCTTGTTCGGGGGCCCTCCCCTAACCGTTTATGACAAGGTAATAATGCTGCCGCGTGCGTCCGCCTGACTTTAAATTGGTTACTTAGCGGCATGATGGATGAGGGGCGAGGCCTCCTTCTTCTGAGGAGAGCTCCTGATTTCTGATCTCATTTTGGAGGATAATGAATTATATCTAATTAGTCCTTCCCAAATCTAATCAGGAGGTGGGAATTTGGACAGCGGGGAGGGGCTGGCCAGCACAGGAGGGCAGGGGGTCAGCAGGCCAAATCTGAAGCAAGGGGGCTTCCAGCCCACTCCCACACCCTGGCCAAAGGATCCAGGCTTCAGCCTCCTCCTGGATCCTGTCCCCCAAGCCCCAAGCCTGGCATTTGCAGGTTCACCTGTTCCACTCCCTCGGCTTCATCTCTCCTCCTTCCGTATCCCCTCTGCAGCCCAGCCCCTAAACGAGGCTTCCCTCTTCAGGGCTTCTGACCTCTGCACTTGGGAGAGAATCTCCCATTTGGCTGTCAGGGCTCAGTCCTTTGGTCCTCTCCTGTCACTGCTTCCTGTCCACTGTTATTTTCCCTGAGCAAACACCTATGGGTTCTTGACCAATCTTTCTGTGGAATCTCTGATCACTGGAGTGCTAGCCCTTGTGAGACCTAACCACTAAATGAAGAAAGCATCTCTCTGGGTAGACATAAGCCTGTGCCAGGAGAAAAAGATTTCCCACTGCCCCTCTGGGTGCTCTTGTGCAGTGAACAACCTACACATCAGTACACAAGCAGCTTGAGATGGCTTCACAAAACTGGCAGCTTCCTGAGGTTCCCTTACTTATCTTTGGATGTTCCATGCTTAGTAGAGTGGCCCACACACAGCACATCCTCACTGGTTGTTTGCCGAATACCTACCTGATTGACTGGATCAATGTATCAAGTTCCTCACTGCTAACACTCTGACCCAGGAACCACAGGACCAAGGCATCCACGTCCAGGTCCCTGTGGGGTGGCAAGGGTTCCACAGTGAGAAGGCCCGGTCACCTCTATGATAGAATTCTGCGATCCATAGCCCAAGGGTCCCTTCTCCACTGATCCTGGCCTAAATGCAGGTAGGTGGATAAGGGGACCCTGGCCATGAGCCACAGTGGGTGGCCGTGCGGGAGCCTACGTGGCATAAGTGCAATTCTGTGTGCAGAGAGCCTAGTGTCTCGTCAGACTCCCACGGGAGCCTTGGTTGCTGCATGTCTGCGTCACGTGACCCAGGCACCTCCAGGCGGGCACATGGTATCACACTTTCCTTCCTGATCTGGTCTCAGGTCCTCCGTGTGGAGTGGGCGATGCCAGCCTTGCTAGGAAGAATGTGGCTTCCTACCCGCCTGGGTGCTCTGGTTGTGCTCATTTTCCACTTTACTTAAAAAAAAATAAAACCTCAGAACAAAATATAATAGAATATTCAAAATACTGCACATATGTCGCTTCAGGGGTGGCCAGGGGTCAGCAAGCGGTCTTGGGGCGGCCACTGCCTCCTCCCCACTGTGCCACGCCCCTTTCCTCGGTGATGATTAGCTCTGGGGTGGAGGGAGGTCCTGGGGACAGAACATAACGTCCCCAAGCATGGCCACGGCGGAGTGGTGCGGAGAGTCCAGTGGGAAGGCCTGGGGTCTCTCCCACTCTGGTTTTGCACAGGAGGTGACTCTGCCCCAAGGGCAGTGGGTACAGGCTGGACACTGCCTGGTGCTCCAACAGAGAGAGATCCCACCCACCGCGTCCACCAAGGCCGAGAAGCCTGGGGTTTGGAGCCCTCCGCAGGGGTCCCTCCAGCCAGGCTCCTCCATCTACCTGCCCCAGGGCCCCAGAGCTCCTTGGAACAGCTCATCCCTTCCCTTCTCCTGCACCGGGCCCCTGGCTGCCTTCTCCAAGCAGCGTCAGATGCTGAGAGCACAGGGAGATGGCCTCCAAGGATCTTGCTCGATATTTCACTTCATCGAAGGCTTAGCGAGAGCCTCCCATGGGCAGGCTCCAGCCACGCTCGGGGATTTGACACCTGCCCATTTTCCTTTCTCATACAAGACACCTGCAAAAAATAAATTGGATAACAGAAAAAACAAAACAGAACTCTCCCAATGCACTCATCAGCCTCCTGCGGCCAGACGGTGAGTTCCTGACCTCATCCTGTTTCCCCTTCTGTCCTGGCTGCTAGGAGGCTCACAGCTCCACTTAATCCCCTGTCTTCGTGAGATATTAGCCGGGGCGTTTGATTTACTTCCCCCACACGCTCTAGGGACTGGATCCCTGTGCTTTTATTTTTAAGAAGCTGACTGGCTCTCCGCCCCTCTTGGAAGCTGCCGCCCACCAGGCTATCAGGAAGTAGCAGGTGTGCTTCCCACGAAGGGACCCACCAAGTTCTGCCAGCAGCCCTCAGCCAGGACTCTGGGCATTGCTCCTCCAAAGCACCACTGTCCACGAGCAAAGCAGCAGCTGTGGACTTGCAACCACATCAAAATCCACTGAGGGGCAGGCATTCAGATGGTGAACCTGGCCTGGGCGACACTCAGGGGTAGAGCTGCCTAGCATGTGCAAGGCCCTGGGTTTTCACCCCAGCACACTCACACACTCACACACGCACACACACACAGCCTGACTGGTGAGTGTAAAGTCCTGTGACCTACACGCAGAGCACAACCCAACAGCAGCATCAGGCCCCATTGCAGCTTAGGGTCGGAGGGCGCTTTGCCCCAGGCCCACCGGCCCTCCGCACGGGTTGTCTGAGCCTCCGCCCGTGCCAGGCACAGTTCTGGGTGCTGAGAATACGCTGATGGGCAAAACTGCACATGCTGCTCCTTGATGCCTGTCCTGGAGGACGTCTCTAGCAGGGACAAGGCCACCACAATGCTGGTCACCTCAGAGGTCCCTTCCTGTCTGTCTGTCCTCTTGCAACAGAATGCCTGTGCTGGGCAGGGGTCGCGGGCCCGCTCCCCTGCCCCGCCCAGCAGCCTCGTCCCCCACCCCTCCCAGACCCCTTCTAGAGGGGTGACTGGAGCCACCAGGACACCTCGGTCTTCCCATGTAAGGGGGCTGCCACCTCAGAGCTGGGCCGGAATACCCTTTGGGGTATCTCTGGGGGCCTTGCAGAATCTGATCACACTACCATGAAAACACAGCTCTTTACCCAGTCAATCCACTCATGTCGCCACCACATCCCACACCAGGAAGACACAAGCCTTGCCCAAGGTCACACAGCATGGAAACAAGGTCTGGGATGAGATGTCACAACTGTCCCTCCACATTCATCTTCCTGGTGCCCATGTGACCCTGTGGCAGGCTCAGGGCTTGGCAGCCAGGGTGCCAGTAGTGGCTCCTCCGTCTCCTAGAAAGGCCCCACTCTGGAATGTGTGGCCACAGTCTGGGCAAGAAGAAGCCAGTGGTCCCGCCCTCACCACACCAGCCCCTGGTGGTCTGTCCCACCCTGAGTGGGCACAGCAAGCCGACCCACCGCTCCCGGCCCACGCACCAGACTAGGTGCCTGCTCCCAGCTCCCAGTGCTCGGCCTGGCCAGGCCTCTGCTGACAGATTATCCAATGCCTCTGCGGAAAAGTAGAGAGTACAGAGTCGGACAATGCCGGGTCAGGGCCAGGCTGGGCAGGCCAGTCAAGGGGCAACCACCCCGGCAGCATCTGGGAAGGCTCCCTGGACAGGACACGGAAATCCACGGGAGGAGGAATGGGGGCCCAGGGCCTTGGCACAGGGACTGCCCCACAGGGCAGCACCCCGGCATCCCTGCGATTTGCTCAGAGTAGCCAGCAGGGCCAGGGCCAGTGAGCAGTTCTTATCCTAGGACGGTGGAGCCCTGGGAGACAGGGCAGGGCAGTGATATTAGAGGGGGAGCTGGGGACAGTGAGGGTTGGGGCTGGTGGGCCAGGTCTGCAGGTAGAGAGCCCAGGTACACTGGAGAGGAAAGGGGCAGGAGAGTCAGGGAGAGGGGCCAGCTCCAGGGAGGGAGACGAGAGGCGCCAGCGCAAGGCCCTGACAGCTTGGGGCCTGGCGGGCAGAGGTGCCCCAAGGTGAAACCACACCAGCAGCAACCCAGGGGGTCAGGGACAGGTGTGTGTGCAGGAGGGCAGGCAACCGAGGGACCCCAATGGGGCTGGAACTGCTCTATTTCCTATGTGTAATGGACATAGGACCAAAGAAACACATACGCACACACGTGCACACACACATACATACACGCACGCGCACACAAACCTAAGTATGGACGGCATCTTGCACTGAATTTGACATCCTAGTTGTGATGCCGTAGGATGTGTTACCACTGAGAGAAACTGCAGCGGGTACCAGGGAATCTCTGTGTTATTTCTAATACCCGCACGCGAATCTACAATTATCTCAAAACAAAAACTTTAATTAAAAATCATCTACTTGAGCTTGGCGCAATGGTGCATGCCTATAATCCCAGGGACTCCAGAGGCTGAGACAGGAGAATCTCAAGTTTGAAGTCAGCCCCAGCAACTTAGCGAGACCCTGCTTCAAATAAAAAATTAAAAAGGGCAGGGGATGTGGTTTAGTGGTTAAGTGCCCCTGGGTTCAATCCCAATACCAATTGATCAATCAATCAATCAATCATCTACTTGAAAAAACAACAAGGAAACTACAGTGCTGGGCTGAGGCTCGGTGGTAGAGCGCTTGCCTGGCACGTGTTAGGCACTAGGTTCAATCCTCAGCACCACATATAAATAAATAAATAAATAAAATAAAGTTTTTAAAAAAGAAAAAAGTAAGAAACTCCAGGGGCATGTGTCTGGGCTGGGGATGGACGTCAAGCTAAGTGGATTCCTGGAACCGAAGACCCAGGGCCCACAGCAACTTTCCGTCCCTGCCTTTGGGCCTCCCAGCTTTTTGCTGGGTGTTCAGTCTGGCCTGGCCCCTGGCCCGGCCCACCCTGAGCAGGTTTTGATGTGGCTTCTGCCTCAGCATCTCTACTGGCCCCTTCTCCACCCTGCCCCGGCCACCTCTCATCTCCCTGATGAGCCAGTGAGTGAACTGACCCACTGTCCTTGGTCCCCACGGGCCCCAGTACCTGACTCAGGAGAGAGGACACAGGTGTCCTCTGGTCCCCAGCAGGGACCAGAATCAGGCAAAACTGAGAAGTGCCCTGTCCAGTGTTAGGCCCAGATCGGAGCCCCATCTTTTTGAGCCCTGCCCGGGGCAGGTCTGCTCTGTGCCCACCCACACCCACAAAGTCAGGCATGGGGGAGCCCGACTGCCCCAGAGATGCATGGCGCGGACCCCGGCACCCAGACCCGCCCAGGCTGCCCCCCACCACCCCCACCTGCAGGCCCCTTCTCTGCCAGGTGCAGTGATCACGCCCCAAACAAATCCCAGCTGATAAGGAGACTGCCTTTGAAGGGAGCCCTGCCCTCCTGGGATCAGATAAGCAAGCCCAGAAAGAGAAAATCCCCGCTCTTTCTCCTCCTCAGCCTCCCGCTGCGCTGCTACTCAGGAGCAGGGGCTGCCCGGGGGCCCGTGGCCCCCTCCCCGCCGCACCCCTCTCAATCATGCCCAGATCACAGGCACCTGACAGGCCGCTCCTCCGGTTTGGGTTTCAATCCGGGGAGCCGCAGCCGCTGGCAGTCAGGCTGGGGCCCCTACACCTGGGTCTGATGGGCCTCTGGGGAGGGGGAAGCTTGCCTGGAGGGCCGTGGCTGCAGAGACCCCAGCTCGTGCGGTATTGCTCCTCAGAGACCCCCCTGGCAGGCACCCTGGCTTGAGGTTCTGTCTCCATGGTTATTGTAGGGTCCCCAATAACTAGACTGTGGGACCCTCCATCCAAGGCCCTGGCTTGCAGGTCTCCCGCGTTGAGTACCAGTGTGCGGGAGCCTCAGTGCAGACCCAGCTCGGCGAACCCTGGCCTGCTGGTTCCTCATGTCGGAGACCCTGTGACACAGATCCTGTTCTCAGAAGCTAACTGAACACCCCTTGTTTCTGAATTCAGGTCTCCCACTGAGAACCCTGGAAGCTTCAGAGGGGGAGGCAGACCTGGGGGGAGACCCTGGGGAGCCAGGTCAGGCAGGCAGGCAAAGGAGCAGCGTTCCCACGGCCCTGCCTGGAGCTGAGGTGTAATTAGAGGTCTCAGGTGTGTGTGTTGTGGGCAGGGAGGGCTGGGGGCCTTGCTTTGTTTATCCTTCACAAAGACCCCTAGCAGGGGGCCGCTGGCTCCCCTGAGACAGCCCTGCATCCCACCCCCTGTACCTGCCAGCTGCCCTGTGAGGGGGATGGCAGCCCTCAGGCCTCCTGCACCACATGGGGACCAAGAGGCCAGGCTGCCCAGGAGCCTGGGGCTATCGGAACCCCCTCCAGTTCCTCCTTCCAGGTGCCTCCCCCACCCAGCTGACTCAACAGAAAACCCCATGATTTATTTATGCCCAGGAGCAGCCTGGGCCCAGGATGCAGGACGGAGGAGGATCTATTCAGTCCTGGAGAGCGGGGAGAGGGAGAGAGGGAAAGAAAGAGGGGGGAGCGGCAGGCCTGTCGCCTCCACCCTGGAGCCCCAGCCAGGCCTGTGTCCCCACATCCCTACGTCCTATGGAGTCCTTCCCCATCACCGCCTCATCTGGGCCTTAGCAGACCCAATTACTTATAATAAACAATTCCGTTTATCTTTATCAGAATCATTATCTAAATTGGCTACATGACACATACTGTTCTCTAAGTGCGCCCCGGGGAGGAGGGGCCATAAAAGCCGGGTTCTGCACTCCGTAATTATCCCTCTATGGGCCATAAACCATTACACTGGTGTTTAAAATAGGTATGGCGAGCAGTTTCCCAGCCACCAAGGGCCGCCCAGGGCACCCACGGAAAAGATGCGCTGGAAGTTCTGCTGTGGCCGACAACTTCCTGCTGCTCCCCGGCCCTAGCAGACCCCTGCAGGACCTAGGCTGGGCTGTCCCCGGGAAGGGCGCCGAGAGAAGGGCAGCCGAGGAGCCTGCTCTCCCGGGCCCTTGCTGGGGCTCTCCTGCACCCTCCTGGCACAATGATGTCCTCCTCCTGGAACAGCAGCCACCCGCGCCTGCTGCTGCTGACTGGGTTTCCTGGGCTGTTTGCAGAAGCACCTCCACCGCCGTGGGGCTGGTCTCATCCTCCCCATCCCCAGGGAGGCCACATCAGCATCTCAGCCATGATTAAAACAAAACAAAACACGGGCCACCTCCTGGGAGTCCCAGCCTGCCTTTCAGGAGAGGGTCAGAGCTGTTGCTCTGGCCTTGGCCTGCGGAGGCCTCTGCTCCCTTTGGCTGCTAGGAGGGCTGGTGGCCAGATCCTGTGCTTGATGTCGGGGACAAGCAGTCAACTCCTGGCAGGGCAAGAAACAAACCCTCCATCTGAAGCCACCTATGCCCAGCCCTCTCCCATGGACTCAAAGGTTCCCAGCTGTTGGGACCCACAGGGACAAAGGGTACCAGTGCTGTACCAGCGGGGCTCCCTCTGGCTGCTGCGTGGGCACGTGGGAGAGGATGAGCAGGAGCTCACCGGCCAGAAAGGGAAGCAGGGTGGTCCCTACAGCAGGCAGGCGGTGCAAAGGTTCAGAGGTGGGAGGCAGCTGTTTGAGAACCGTGCAGTGCTGCAGTGGACCACAGGGGCTCTCCAAGGGAGGCACCCAGAACAGCTGCCTCAGCATCACCTGGAATCTCCTCAGAAATGCACATTCTTGGGTCTTGGCCCAGATTGCTGAGGAACTCTGGAGAAGAGGGAGTGGCAATCCAGGGGTTTCCAAGCCTGCCTGAATCTGAGAAGTTGGTCCTGGAGCACACAGAAGGGAAGGGGTTTGGGGGACACAGGGAGAAAAAACAGGAAAGAGGGGCCTCTGCAAAGTTCCTAGAGGTCATGAGTTCCTAGGAGAAGGCTGGAGCTCGTGCAAGCCTTTAAGTAAGGGAGGAATAAGGTCAGATCCTAAAAAATTCAGTGGGAGCCAGGCATGGTGGCACACACCTAAAATTCCAGAAGCTCGGGAGGCTGAGGCAGGAGGATCACAAGTTCAAAGCCAGCCTCAGCAAGTTAGCAAGGCCCTAAAATAACTTAGCAAGACCCTATCTCTAAATAAAATATAAAAAGGGGGCTGGGGATGTGGCTCCAGTGGTTAAGGCCCCTGAGTTCAAGCCCCAGCATCAAAAAAAAATTCACTGGGACCTCAGTAGGGAAGGGGAAAGGGGACATGTGGTAGGCAGAGGGGCCAGGAAGAGGCCAGGCAAGGAATAGGCAGGCCTGGGTTTCAGGGGAGCAGGGAGTCAAGGGGACGAAGAAGAGGACCAATTTGAGTGAAGGGGAAGGGGTCAGAGGCCAGGATGTAGGAGGTGAGGCAGAGGGAGGCCCCCAGGAAGACACAGGTGGCTTTGACCTGAGAGCCCACAGGATATGGGAGCCTCTCCCCAGGACAGGGAGCAGGGAAGCAGGCCTGGGTTCTGGATAGGTGGGGTGGGACCGCCGCTTCAGATGGTGCGGACTAGTGGGCAGGGGGAAGCCGTGGAAGGCCGAGCTGGCACAGCTCCGCCAGCAGGCGTTGCCTGTGTGCAGAGGAGGCTGCAGGAACGGCCCCTCCTCCTAGTCGTGGCCCAACTTGCAGTTCCTGAGGTCACAGCCTCCTCAGTTCTTGTGACCCTTACAGGCCTGGACAGCCTCGTTACCCCTGGTGCCTCCCACCGGCACCCAGTGTCTCCCTGATTGCAATCAGCATCTTCAGTGGCTGAGCCACCTACCCACGCATCTGCCCACCCAGCCAGCCACTCAGCCTGCTGAGCCAGCAAGGCCCCTTATGTTGGTGGTCTTTCCCATCTCCTCCTGCCCCTCAGTTGGCACATTTTACAAATGAGGAGATTAAGACCACGAGAGAGGTCACCTGCCCAAGGTCACACGCACACAGGAAGGGGAGCTGAGATTCGAAGCCGGGTCCTGCCCCTACCACTCCATGGAGATGGTGCTCAGATTTTTCTCCAGCTGCAGAGCCTGGCTGGTTCTCTCAGAGCAGAAAGGAGCCAGCGCCTAGGGAGGACAGACCCACAGGCTGGAACCTGACTTCAAGGGAGGCCCTGGAGCCTCGAGGCCTCCTTAATGCGCCCATAACTCATTCCCTGGGTTCGCTAATGCTCCTGGCTATTAGTGCCGAGCACAGCTAAGCAAACTACAAAATATTCCTCCGACTCAACAATCAATTTCCATATTGTTACAAATGGAGTCCATGCCTGCCACGGTTCATTTTTCTTCAAGGTCCTTCTTTTCCCTCCCCTTTCTCTTTACCCAGTACAGTGAGGAAGTCATTACTGAGTGTTATGAATTTCGCAACGTGCTGAAAAAATAAAAATGCGCACTGCATAGAGGCAGAGCCACGCACTGGAGAGCGGCCTTCCCCAGCATCCAGGAAGCTGCCAGGGTCAGGAACGCAGGAGAGGAAGACAGTGATGGCAGGGGCAGGTGTCGGATCTCTGGGGACAGGAGTCTGCGTCTCCATGAACTCACCCAGTCCATGGAACTGCCATGGGCCGGCTGCTCTTGAGCTGCAGATTTCCCAAAGGAACACTGTGGGCTGCAGGAGCCAGGTCTCTGGGCCTCTCCAAGGCAGCCTCCTGCACAGGCTGAGGCTCAAACAGCTCGAGCAGGAAGTGCGGGTTCCACGTGACCTCCCAGCCCGGCTCCCTGGAAGGAGCTCCAGGTGGCAGACTTCCCCTTGCAGGTTCACAGCACTTCAGGAGCCCCTGACCACTCCTCAAAGCGGGCAGCTGTGACATGCAAGGGATTAAATGACCCGCATGCAGTCCTCACTGTCCACAGTTGGGACATAGACTCCAACTTGCTGGGCAGTGGCGTCCGCATCAGTGTGTTAGGCCCCCTGGTCACGGAGGAGCTGAATGAAGGCACCAGTGAGGAAGGAACCGCCCAGCAAGTCAAAACCGCGTCACCGGGAGTATGCGCAACACGATCCCCCTGTCCAGAAGTCATGCGGTAGAACTGCACGTGAAGGTGCAGAGCGATGTCTGGAGATCATTCCACCTGCTACAGTTTGGCTGCAGGGACCCGGCCTCGCTGGGCCTCGGGGAGGGGCTTGCTGTTTGTTCACAGTCTGCTTTTCGAAGTTTTCCTAGCATGTATTGCTTTGGTAATAATGATTTTACAAAGGATATTTGCCCAAAATAATGAGCTCGCTGGTTTCCTCTTACATAAAACCATCCCTGGCCTGCCAAAGTGAATGCGTTAGTCCCTCCTTTGAGCAAGCGCCCGACCAAAGCTCTAGGAGCGCACGACACTGCGGCCCGTCACACCATGACCATCTCACTGTGGCGGCTGGTGATTCAGCTCAGCCTGGCGTTCTAAGCCAGCGCAGGGCCTGGCAGAGCAGAGGCCAGCGAACACTGGGTGATGAACCAGAGTCCCAAAGCCAGGCTCCGCTCCTCCACCAGAAGGGAACGGGGGACTGTGGGGTTTGCCTCGCAGACGTGCCCACAGTCCTGGCACCACAGAGGGCCCACCGCAGCAGCCACCTGACCTTAGCTGCCCTTGGGGGGCGGGGAGCCCACGGGGAGGCTCGGCCTGTAGGCTTCACCCTAGCGTCTTCATTGGTATGGCGTGGAAGCCCAGGGCACGCTGGCTGGCTGGGAGGATGGAGGGTGGACAGGGAGGGCGGTGGGTGGGTGGAGGCAGAAGCAGCACCCATTCCAGCTCCTCCCGCACTCTTCCTCTTGTCCACAATCTACCCTGGGGGTCACCTCGTCACAGTGGAGCAAACAGGGTCTTCCCCAAATCCCACCCATGCTGAGCTTCCGCCCGCAAGCCACCCTCCGCACTCCCTTGCTTGAAACCTCTCTGGGGCCCCCTTAGGGCTCGGAGGCAACTCACAGCCTGGACGTGGAACCTGAGGGTTCTGAGGGGCTCCACGCCCCCTGGAGGGCTGCCTGCAGCGCCCCCTCTCCTCCCCAGGGCTCTGGAGGGCAGGGCTTCCCCACCTCACCCTGCCAGTACCCTCTGACTACAAGAGCCTGCACAGTGGTCTCCTCCGTGGGTCTTCCCCTCGCAGGGCACCCCACATGGTTTTCCAGGTTGTTCACTGAACAAGATGCTCATCAGAGGGTGAGTGGGTTGAAATCCCCTGCTAATGCCCACAGGGTGGGCTGGGTTCCAGATGGCCCGTGACCTCCAGCGTCTGAGCATCCCTCAAGCACAGTAGGGGTCATGTGGCTTTAGTAACATCAGCATCCTTGTCTGCTGCCCTTATAAGGCTAGGTGCTCCCCAGCAACAGGGTCCAGGCTGGAGTCCTCCCTGAGACCTTGCACAGTGCCAACCAGGCCCAGAGGAGATGCTGGGGGAGACTCTTCACCGGTGACTTCCAGTGAGGTGGGGCGATGGCCAGAAGAACACAAACCAGGAGCGGGAAGCACGTGGGAGGCGGGTGCTAGGGAGAGTCCCCCCTCAGCCCTGTCTGTGCCCTGTTGGGGTCCCTCGGTGCTGCAAGGTCTGTCTTGCTTGAGGGAATTCCCTGGGAAACATGCCGCCCATCTCCAGGAGCACCTGACTTGGGAAACTGTCTCCAGGAAGTCCCTCCGTGTCCAGGAGCCCAGCCTCACGCCCTGCAAGGGGAGGGGTTCCCATGTCACAGGACAGGAGGCCGGCTCCAGGGGGGCCTGGCCCTCACCAGGTGCCACAGCAGGAAGCGGCAGGTGGGACTGTCGCCTAGGCCAGCGGGCCCAGCGGCGTTCTCCTGGCCTGTCTGCTGCCCTCGGAACACTTCGCCACACAATCCCACAACGCAGCGGCCAGATTTCAGGAAGGCCTGGCCCCACCCAAGGGAAGGGGGCAAGTTAGGTGGGGAGGGTGTCAGGGAAGGGAGTGAACGCTGCCTTCTCCCTTTTCTGCGCCTGTCCCACCATCCTAATCGGCGATGGTGACATGGGTGGAGCCAGGTGATTATAGCTCACCCAGCAAACAGGTCCAAGCCCCTGCTGAGCCTGGTTACCCGGCAAGGTGAGAGGACTCCCACCCGGCCTCCAGGTGGCCCTCTGCCTCCGGGCCTCCGCTATTCTCAGCTGCCCAGGGCTCAGTCTCCAGCTGACCAGACCCATCTTCAATTCCACGCCTTCCTGGCTGCAAGACTTTGGCAACTCACTTGACCCTTCTGAGTGTCTCCTCATCTGTAAGTGAGCAGAAAAGTGGTGTCTGCCTCCTAAGGTCACGGTGACTATTCAATGAGAACCCAGTGCCCAGCTTGCAGGGGTGCTCCATACAGGCACATGGTACTGTCTCCAGAGACTCCCTCCCACTCAGGAGCCCTCCTCCCAGCAAGTACTGGACAGCCCATGGACCCTCACAGATGAACTCTGTCCCAGAGCACTTTGCTGACAGGTGACTGCAGATCCCAGGATGCCTGGGATTGTCCTGGTTTACACTTAGGGTCCTCACATGATCGTTTATAACATCCCCTTTCACTCTGAAAGTCACGGTTTGGACAATGCATGATATGGTCCCCAGCTCAGCTATTCTATGCCAAGGACAAACAGGATATCACTAAGTCTCACCGACAATCCAGAAGTAGGGATTATGTTCCCCAGTAATGGAGGAGGCAGCAGGTTCAGAGAGGGTGTGTGATTTGCATGAGGACACCCAGTGGGAAGTGACTAAGTTGGCATCACTCTGATCCTGGTCTGTGTGACCCATGCCACTGTACTATCCACGTCTCTCAGTTCTGTTGGTTCACTCAAAAGATGCTGCTGAAGGCTCAGAGAGAGGAACTTGGGACCCCCAGGGGCAGACAGAGGCCCTGAGACCCCAGTTCCTTCTGCAGCTGTCTCCTTCGCCCCTCCACAGACGGGTCACAGAGAGCAGCCCAGCTACCTGGAGAGCCCCAGCCCCAGCTGTGCACACAAGTCAGCCTGACCCGGGATAACAAGCTGTGAAGATCTTATCAGGCCTGATGGCTGACCCTGGGCTGCCCACCCCAGCCCCTGCTCCCGGCTGGGAATCCTGTTCTTTCCTAAGTGGAACATCAGATCACTCAGCTCTGATTTCACTGCTGATGGGGTGGGGTGGCCACTTAACACCTAGACTCAGGGCGAGGTGGGAGGGGCCTGCAGAAGGGCTCCTGTCCTCACCAGCTTCCAATCCACGTCCCCTCCTGTCCCGGGGCGGGGGTTCCTGAGCGAGTGGCAGGTCAGTCAGTCACAGAGGGGTGAGACTGAGGTGGGGACTCAGCTGCGGTGACTCAGGAGAGTGCCTCTCCCCCCCACGCACCCCTTCATTTGTTCAACAGACCCTCCCCAGTGTCTGAGGGAAGGGTGTCGCCCCCCTCAGTGAGGCCAGACCTGATACAGCCGTGTGCCAGCCAGGACTGGGGCAGGTGGGGTGCCAGGAGGCAGGGCCAGCCTTGTGAGGCACCCTGCAAGGCCACCTGAGGGGTGACCTGGAGCAGTGATGAGCAGAGGCAGCCTGAGGAGATGGTGCTCCTGGTGGCGAGGACGAGGGCACAGAGGTGTGGAAGACGTGAGGGTGCAGAGAAGGGAGCCCCGGGTGGAGCTGAGGGAGAAGGAGTAGGCGGAGGGGAGACTGAGCCCTGGATCATCTGGCATCTAGACGGCAACCTGTCCCTGGGTGCCAGGAGGTCTCAGACTGGGGACTTCACTAGCTTAGGCATGCAGCTGTCCTTCCTGGGACATGTGTGCTGCCCCCACACCAGGGTCAGAGGTGTCGTAGCAGCAGGCAGACTGTGAGTGGGACAGACTGAGTCCCTGTCCTGCCAGGCCTCCTGGGCTAGCTGGGAACACAGGGATGGACTTAACTGCCACGGTGTCAGATGCCACGAGACAGGGGAAGCTCTGGTGTGGGACAACTAATCCAGCCAGGGAAGGGCAGTGTTTTGGGCAGCTCTGAGTCTCGCTAGGATTCAACAGGAAGGGGTCCTCTCTGAACCTCAGTTTCCTCATCTGTAAGACTACGCTACCTCCCAGGGAGTGTGTGTGCAATGTTCTGCCCAGGGCTTGAGCCGTTGCCATGACGGCGCCTTGTGTGAGGGCCAGAGCTGGCTGGGGCTGGTGTGGTGGGCAGCAGTTGTGTGGAAGGGGGACTGGCCATGGGAGAGACAGGGAGATGGTGAGATGAGAACTGCCCAAAGGGAGGAGCAGCCAGTCCCCTTGGCACAGCACTTTCCCAAAGCCAGAACCTACCCGAGGCCTGGCCAGCAGCCCAGGGGACTACGGAGGGGACGGGCTCCAGGACAGCCACTGTCCACACTGTTAGCACTGGAGACCAGGATCATACACCTGCCTGGGTTGATATTCTGTCCTGCCACTAGTTCTGATCTCAGGCAGGTGGCAGAGCCTCAGGCTGCACCTCTGTGAAATGGGTACGATAATTCCTGAGGACACCACAAGCTGGTGTCTGCAGGGCGTAGGGCGGGCTGCTCAGACGTGGTGAGCACTCTCCATGGAAGGAGGTGTAGACGAGTCCTGGAGCCCAGCCCCGCGCTCCAGGAAAGGAGGTCTTCTAGGCCACACACCCTCTGGAAGGCCTAAGGGGTTCACCAGAGCCCCTCACCAGGCCAGGCTGCCTGAGGAGCCCAGTGGAGCTCTGGTACCTGGGACAGAGAGACTGAGTCCTCCTGCTTTGGGCCATTTCCCCTGTCACTTCCAGGGAGGCACCTGAAGAGCCCCCTGAGCCTCTGGGACTCCTTTTCCCCAGGTGTCTTACAGCATGACCCTGCAGACAGCCCCCCAGAGCAGGCTTTCTGCCTGGCTGCCCAGTCAGGAGACTCCCCGTTGTAGAACAGGTGGCTTAGTTTGGGATTGCTGTCCCAGAGAGGTGGACAGTGTCCCCATATTCTGAGGACCTCAGTGTCTTTTTCCGGTCTCAATCTGGCCTGAAGAAACAACCAGCACAGCCTCTGGGAACTCGGTCTGGGATACCAACTTGCCCTGGCCACGGCCCGTGCCTACCCTGCAGGAGCAGGCAGGGACTGCAGTGGAGGCACCGCTGAACTGGAACTCGGGGAGGACACTGGGCGGATGTGGAGAGGCCCCACAGGACTTGTCACAGATGACAGGCATGTCACAGAGGCACCCACAGTCCCAAAGGCCTGGAACTGGTGCAGCCCCTGCCCTCTCAGATGCAGGCCACAAAAACTGGTGGCACTGAGAGGTTGACCTTCTTGCCTCTGCAGTTGCCCAAGACTGAGCAAGGCCGTGACCTGAAGCTCCTTGGAGAGGTCCTGTGACAAGACCTGCAGGGCACAGAGCTCAGGACAGCTGAAGTAAAGGGACGTCTGCTGGCCCCTCTGCCTGAGCCCTGGTGACCACGTCAGCTCTCCCACACCTCAGCCCAGCGTGGTACCCCAGCCTCAGGGACCTCCGCCCCAGGGCGGCACACACCTGGCCTGGGCTCAAAGGGAGATCCCCTCAACACGCACATCTTTTAGAACACGCAAGGGTGTGCGGGTATTTTCCCCCCCTCTTTCTATACATTAGGCTTTAAAATCTGGGCCATCCCGCCACCCGCATTAACTGTGTTAAGGAGGAATTATAAAAAGAAATCAAATTTCCCATAGCATTTGAACGCCATTAAAATGCCAAACAATAAACTACCAGGCTGCAAATTAGATCAGTGGAAATATCAAACACATTGAGGTATAAAATCCATAATTGCATTTAGTGGCAGCCGTCCCTGGAGAGGCCCCTGCTAAAGATCACCACAGCCCCACATATGAGAAGCTATTGACAGAAGAATAAAAATCGACAGGCCAACCAAATAAACCGAGCAGGCTTCATTAAATATTCAGCAACGGAAATTTGACTATCCCAGGCCGCTCCCCTTGGTCCCATCCGGAGCCCTCCCGGCCCCAGCTGGGGGCTCAGCCCCTGCCTGTCCCAGTCGCCAACAGCTTGCATAGGCAGGGCCGTGAGGGGGTCGCAGAGGCTGGTGGGAGGGGGACCAGGCTGCAGCAATAACAGGGGGCTCCACCGGGATTATTATTGTTGGGCGGGTGTTATTAGCTCTCACCCTGGAGTAGGTGGACCCCGAAGTCTTTAATTAGGTCATTACAGGGTAATTTCCAGGGAGGTTTTAACTCCTTAGCAGCTGTAGAGTCTCCAGCCGGTGCAGACTCGCGCGGGTGGAGAAGGGGCGGAGCCCGGTCCAGGAAGGGTGGGCCAGGCTTTGTTCTAGGCTCCTGCAGGCTCAGGTCACCTGTGCGGGATCCCACTGATGCTGCGGCCGGCAGACCAGGAGCCCCGGGCCGGGCCCCGGGTCAGGCCAAGCGGAAGCCCAGCCTCCCTGGCTCCAGGAGGGACGCCCTCGCAGAGGAAGGCGCCTGGCTCTGTCCGGCGTAGCGGCTCCCCTCCGCTCTCTCCTTTCCTCCCTGCCGGTCCCTCCCGCGCTCCCTCCCCCGTCCTTTCCTCTCCACTCGCCTTCCCGCCCCTTCTCCCGCCTCCCCTCTCCTCTCCTGGCCGCTCGGCCTCCTCCCGCGGCTCACCTAGGGCGGGGGCCTCGGGCTCCTCACCTAGCGCCCATGTATAATGCATGCCGTGGAAGCGCCCAATAGGATTAGGCACCTCCGCCCGTCTTCGCGGAGAGAAAGTTTATGTAAATGACTGATGACAGCGCTATTGTGTGAGGAATATCAATGGAGTAATTACAGTTACATCGGGCGCCCGCGCCGCCGGCCCGTGTTAATTTTTCACCGGCTCCCCCGGGAGAGATCGCGGCGCGCTCCGAAGAGCACAGCTAATAATGGGAGCTCCGAGCCGCCGCTGCGCCGCGCGCCCCGAGGTCTTTCTGAGCAGACTGCTAAGCACTGGCTGTCTCCCCGGAGAGCCGAGAACAGAGATAAAATGATTAAAAACTGCCAAGCGGGCCTGGCAATCACTCGCTCCGCTGTCAGCTCGAGACAAGACAAATCTCTGCGATTTTTCTCTTCCCTCCTCTCCCTTTGTGAGCCCCCGAGCAGGGACATGGGGGGCCGGGTGGGGTCGGGGTCAGCTCCCCGGGGAGGAAGGGCCAGGGGCAGGGCAGCCGGAGGTGGCGGGGCAGGCGCTGGCCTCCTGGGCTGGGGCAGGGACTACCGAGCCTGGGTTTTGAGCAGGATTCGGCCGCCTGCCTGGCTCCTCCCAGAGAAGCTCCTTCAGGGCACACCTGTCAGGGCACACCTGTTGGGGGATATGAAGGGACACACCTGTGAGGACATACCAGCCAGGTCACGCCCACTGGGGCACACCTGTCATGATCCACCTGCCAGGGACACCAGCAGGGAGGGGCTCTCCTGGGCTGGGGGCTCCTGGGCCCAGCACTGCCGCCATCCTCCTGCTTCCCCAGACAGCCTGGGTGCCTCCAGACCCTGAGACCCCAGCCCTGGCAAGCTGATGGGACCCCTGACCAAGGACCCGAAGGAGATCCTTGGGTGGTGTGGGGCCTCCTCCCAGGGCTTGGGTCCCACCTGGTATCCATCCCTCTGGCCCTGAAGTTAAGCCCTGGTCCAGCACCTGAGAAAAGAGAGGAGGAGGGGAGGGGAGAAGATGCCAGGTTCCCACCTCAGAGAGCTGTCGTTCATCCTCACACCGCCCACCTGGGGGTAAAGGTGAGAGGAGGCTCCAGTGGAAACTTGGGCTGGACCCCTGGAGCCTTGGCCACGAGCATCACAGGCCAAGAGGGCCTATCTGCTGCTCTGCTGGTCACGCCCACCCGCAGGGCCCACGTGGAGGTGCAAGCCCCTCATGCCCTGATGGTCCACCATGGTTGACACCACACTGACACCTAGACCCATACAGTGTCCCCAAGATGGACATGTGTGCCACACAGGTGGAACTGCCAGTCTGTCCACTCCAGGAAAGGCACGTGCCAGACACCCACACTGACACCATAAGCCTGTGCTCAGGGACATGTGACAGGTATGCACGTTCAGCCATAAGAAGGTGGCATGCAGGCACCTGCCACAGGCATACACGCACAGACGTCTGTCCCACTGTATTCACTGGCACATGGGTGAACATGACAGGGTCCCCAGGGAGACACAGAGCTTGCCTCTCTAGATGCTGTGTGCTCTGAAGCAGTGTCGCCCCCTGTGATCAGCTCGGCCACAGTAGGCTGGGCAGGTACTACTACCAGAAAGCGGGATGACATAACAGCAGTGACCCTGACAGACATCCTGGGCACTAATGCTAAGCAGTTTGTGCTGGTGGCCTCTGGCTGGGCTTGGGGTATTGAGGCCACTGTGTCAAGCTGGGCTGGGCCGGACCAGGCCTCCAGCTGCCTGCACTCTCCCCAGGGTTCCCTGGTTCTGTTCCAAGCTGGACAGAGGGGCCGCCGCCTCGCGCCTTCTCACGTGTGCACACCCCCCCTCTGGAGACACCCAGGGACATACCGCTCATCACCAATGGACGTGCAGATGTGGATACCTGGTGCCTACCGATGTTTGTCCACATGGGTTCACTGAGTCCCCACCATGGGCCAGGCACTGAGCTAGGTGCTGGGTAGGAGCCTGACTCAGGGCACAGGTCAGGGTGGAGCTCTCACCAAGCTCCAGTCTGCGGACACCCACGGGACCCCCATGCACACATGCACTTGCGGTTGCATGTGCTCATGGGCACACTTAACTACGACCTTGCAGCACCCCCTTTCGCACATCCGCAGCTCCTTCCACTCTCCCAACGAGGGTCCCGAGGCCCCACCTCCCCCTGCAATCCGCACAGCGGTCAGTGTACATTTCCTAACCTCAAATCTGACACATTTGTCCCCTGCCTAGAATTCTCCCACGGCTTCCAGGGGCCCTGGAGTAAAGGCCAGCCTTCCCACATGGCCTTCCAGATGCGGGTGATCTCGCCTCTCTGGGCCCTTTTGTGTGCAGCTGTGCCCGAAATGTGCCCCCTTCCTTCTTTCCCCAGATAATTCCTCTGCTCTGGCTTGGACAGCTCTTCCTCTAGGAAGTCCTCTGTGTGAGGAGCCCTGTCCCCAGGGAGCACTTCATCCACAGGAACCATCAACAAGCTAATGCTGGACACGTTTCTCTCTCTCACTGGCTAGTGAGCTCCATGGGGACAGTGCTATGTCTGCCTTAGCACCTGGGACAAGGCACATTGTCATCTCTTGGCAAATACTGCAAAGGAAGGAAGCCCCAAGTGGGGTCCTGGTTCCCAAGTGAGATGAGGTCTGCAGAAGGGCCAGGCAGAAAGGGTCATGGAGGGGAGAGCGTGGCATGAGGGACGCCCAGGAACCACGGGGCCATCAGACGACACTTAGAGAGAGGCTGTCATTGCCGTCACTCACTGTCCCCAGTGCTCATTTCCAGGCTGCAGTAGGATGCCTCCCTTCTGCTCCCACTGAAGGGCTGCCATCCCACAGGGGCAGGCCCTGGCACAGAATGCTGGGCTCTCCTCTCCTGGCCTCCACGAGCAGCAGCCCACGGCACTGAAGGGGTACAGCCCCTGGTGCTATTTGCAGTCAGGCCTGACCCAGTCCAAGTCACCCACTTCCTAGCTGGGTGACCTCAGAGCAGCTCCTTCACCTCTCTGAGCTCCAATCTTCTCTGCAACTTGTGAGCCTTGAACCATAATGACACAGCAGCTATTGCTTCTGTTTGCTAGAAATCCTGGTCTGGGTTTCTAGAATACTTATTTTATAGGTGAAGAGACCGAGGTGAAAGGCAGGAAGTGATGGAACCAAGGTCAGGGCCACCAGTCCCTGAAACACACTCATTCTGTTAACCATCAAGGTCACCTGCCTGGCTGTGCTGTGTCACCGGCGCGTGCAGAGAATCATCAGCACAGTGCGGACAGCCCCACACCTTCACCCAAGCAGAGCCCTCAGCTGGAGTACCCTCGCCACGGCTTCTCCTCTGCTGCCACTGGCTTTCCAAAAGCATCCTGTGTCTGCCTCGTCCCCAGGGCTGTCCGTCCAGCACAGCTACCATGGTACCAGCTTCTGTGCGAGTCCGAGGTCCCTTCTCATCCCATGGCAGAGAATGGTACAGGAGAGCCAGCGGGCTGCGCGGGTAGCGGACAGCGTGGAGGACACTCTGAGCCTTGGTTTGGGTTCAGCACTCGGCTTCCTCGTCTGTAAAATGGGAATCAGGCCAGGCGTGGCCCTCACTCTGAGGGTGTGCCTGCTTGTGGAGGGTGCTGGCACTTGGGACACATCTGCAGGGCTGCAGGGCATGGCTGCCTGGGGCTGAGGGAGGACAGCAGGGCAGAGGAGGGAGGGGGTACGTGCGTCCAGTGGGCCAGGGGCTCTGGGCCTCGGTGCCTCGCCTACACCTGGAAGCCCCCCTCCTCGCCTTTCCCCACTGTCCCAGTGACCCCAGCTGACAAGAGCTCTCCTGCCCCAAGGAAGCACTCAGCTCTGCGAGGACCCTTCCTGCAGCCATGCCTCCGTGCCTGGCATAGCCTTACCACCCTGCCTTCCTTAGATCTGTCCCCTGCAGAGCTCCAGCTCCAAGAGGCTGAGGCCAGGCAGGTCACCTCTGCTGCCCACTCGCAGGTGGGGAGCTGGCCCCAAGAGGCAGGCAGGAGGGAACAAAGGGGCTGAGCATGGAGGGCCTTCCTGGGTTCCTCTTGTTGGAAATTCTTACAAATAACAAAAGGGCTGGGCAGGGCTCAGGCAGCGCACCTGCCTGGCGAGCACAAGGCCCTGGTTCCATCCCCAGTACTGCAGGAGAGAGAAGAGAGCTGGCGTGTAGGCTAGTGGCGGAGCGCTGACCTCACAGCACATAGGAGGCCCTGGGCTCCGTCCCCTCCTGTTGAGATAACTAGGTAGACAGGCAGACAGACAACAAAAATGACCACAATAACAGTATCTTGGCATTTTGGGGGCGGGGTGTGAGCTTTGTGCTGAGTACTTCACATCCTCCCTTCATTAATCCCAACAAGGACCTAGAGAAAAATGGCTGTACCCATTTTACAGACGGGTAAACTGGGGCTCAGAAAGGTTGAGGGACTCAAGACAGTGGCTCACGGTGTGGCTTTAGGGAGAGCCCACAGCCTGGCATTCAGGGACTTAACAGGGCTACTGTGGGAGGCAGGCAGCCAAAGAGCTCAATGAGCACCTACTGTGTGCCCAACCTGCTCCCCGGGACTCTGGGTGTCTCTGGAACACCCAAGTGAAATGGGGCGCGGTATTCTGGATGGTTCAAGGCCTCTCCTTGGCACTCGAGTCACTGCCAGGCAAGGAGACTTTCCAGGTCTCTGGTGTTCTGCCATGAAGCCTCTGGAAGCCCCCTTAGCTGTCACCTGCCAGTCGGTGCTTCTCCTCTGGGCTTTCCTGCCCACTCCTCGTCCCGAGGTGTGCCAGGCTATGATGATCCTGTTCACCCTGGGGTCTTGGTGTCATCCCAGTCCTGCCTGGAGCAGAGTCCTTCTGGTTGGCTGGGTGGGCCAGGCTTTCTTCCCCACCCCCAGCTTCCTCCAATACTCTGAGCACCCACTGTGTGCCAGGTGCTTCCCTGGGAGCGAACAGGGAACCTCAGACCTACTGGTGAAGTGGTAAGCTGTGTGATCCTGGACAGCTGTTCCCTCTTCTGCACCTCAGTTTCCACATCTCTGAAATGGGGTAGCAGATCCTGCCTCAGAGACGCGTCAGGGTTTAGTGTGATAATGCGAGTCCTCAACTCAGTGGCTGACAATGGACAGGCTCTAGAAATACAAAGCAAAGCCCTCTACTTCCATCAAGCCGGCATTGCACCCAGAAATCCAGGTAGAGAGTACACAGCTGTCTCGGGGGAGGGGAGAGCGGGAGGGAGGCTGTGCTGGTGGACCCGGCCTTTGCCCTTTCCTGCCTCCTGAGGGTACTGATGTTGCCCAGTCATGCCACGTCCTGGGCTTTCAGGGAGGGAGAGAAACCCTCTCCCAACAATCCCAGGATGGGCTGGTGTCCTAGCTGCCATCCCTCAGCTCCAAGGCCTGCTGTGGTCCCAGCCACCATGCTGCTACATGCTGGGAAAGAGGCCAGATGCCAGGGAGCAGCATGCAGGAGACACACAGATGAGGCTGAGGAGGTGGCTCAGGGGCAGAGCACTTGCGTATCGTGGGTGAGGCCCTGGTTCCATCCTAGCACCCCACCCCCAAAAAAGACAGAAAGACAGCCCCAGCTCATTCATTCATTTGCAATGACATGATACACAGACACTGAGCACCCACAGGCCCTGCGGGCCAGGCTGCCAGTGTCCAGGGCAGGTTCTCAGACTTCAGTGAGCACAGGTGTCCCCTGGGGCCAGCGAGAGATGAGATGCACAAGCTCCACCCTGGGAGCCTGAGTCCACCGTGGACCTGGGAATCGGCATGTTTAACAAGCGCTACGCAGCCCAGCCCGAGGGTGGCGGGGGCTTGGAGCCAGGGAGGCCCCGCGACACTGAGACTCCAGGCCAGCCTCAGAAGAGGAGGGCTCTTCCAGAAGAAAGGAAGGTGAGGCAGGGGCGCAGCTGGCAACCTTCGCAGCCGCAGCACAACCTAGCTGTGGGCAAGCGGCCGAGACGGGGCTCCCCCCCGGGGCCACCTGTGCGAGAATGAAGAATTCCAGGGGGGCGACAGCAGAGCATGCAGCCAAGCCAGGCCTCCTGAGCACTGGTGTCCTGTGTGACTGCAGGTTACATGCCCATGAGGCCACATGTCCTTCCAGAGAACCAGTCAGGTGGGTCACTCTTGCTAGAACCATCAGGGTGCTCAGGACTCCAAGGCCTGAGCCAAGCAGCTTCCCACCTGGAGGTTCCAGCCCCTCTAGCTCCAGTCCCACCCTCTAGGTCTTTCCCTTGCCCTGTTCCCTACCCTCAACCCTCAGACCCACTGGTGATGTTGGCATGAATCTGTCCCCTCTGGTTTACTTTGTTGCCCTTGTCTCCAAGGTGGCAGCAGCCACCTCCTGCCAGTCTCTAATCCCATGCACGCGCCACCAGCATCATTTCCATAAAGTGACTCTCTAGCTCCCGTCACTGCCCTGTCCAATAACCTTCAATGGCTCCCTATTGCCCACAGGATAAAATCTAAACCCCATAGCACAGTTACTAGCCCCCGCCTTGATCTGCAGGCTCATGTCCCAGCAGCTCTCAGCAGCCCCTCCTGCCAGACTGGCTGTCCCAGCTCACCAGGCTCAGTCCAGATTTAACCCGTAATGTTCCACTACCAGCACCCCACCTGGAACGCCCTCCCTGAGGCCTCCCAGCTCCAGCTCCTGCCTCAGGGGCACCTGCCCAGGGGGGCCTAGGATGCAGATTTCTGCTGCCCTCTTATGCCACAGCCCCTCCCCCCAACAAAAGTAGCTCACATTGACTAGTGTGGCTCTTTACAAACCTCAGCTCTTACTGGTCCCCACAACCCTAGAGGGCGGGTTCTCTGATTACCCTCATTTTAGCAGTGGAACAGAGGCTCAGTGAGGGTAAGGAACTTGCTGAGGGGCACACAGCTAAAAACAGCCTAAGCCTGCCCACTAGCTCCTGACTTCTTTCAGTACTGAGACCTACTACGCCCTGTTCCAGCCAAGGCCTGATAGATATAACCAAAGCCATACACCTGCTGAGGCCCAGCATGAAGGACTGTGGAGCATCCAGGGGAAAAGCAGCAAGACCCACACTCCTAACGAGAAGATTGCCTCTGCTCTCTCCTTTAAATGCTGTCATTGCCTGGAGGCAGGGGTGTGGTTCTTAATTGACTTTAAGAGAACTGAAGCCAAGAGAGAGGTAAAACATCTAGCCCAAGACCACACCGCCAGGAAGCAGCAGAGCCTAGACTTGAACACCGAAACCTGGTTAAGGAGCTGAGAGTGCAGCGCAGCAGCAGAGCACTTGCCTAGCTTGCATGAGGTTCTGGGCCCCATTGTCAGTACCACAGTGAATGAAAGAGTGAGTGAATGAATGAATGAAAGAAAGAAAGAATGGCTAAGGTTTGGGCCTCCTACAGAATCAATTTTGGGGTCACAAAACCCAAGAAGATGCAGGGTGCAGAGGCGCATGTAGCCCCAGCTACTCAGGAGGCTGAAGAAGGAGGACCGCTTGAGTCCAGGAGTTCAAGACCAGCTGGGCAACCCAGTGAGACCCCAAGAAGAGGTGGACGTCTGCAGGCCGGGCACTACCTTGGCATCAGCCCCATGCCCACCCCAATACACCCCACCCACTAGCCCAGTGCCTCCCCCTCCTGTTCTGGAACCGAGTGCCAGACCCTGGGTCACCACACTCCCTGTGCTGGAAGGCAGGACGTTTCCCTTCGCGATTGCTATTATTTGCTGTCACTGCTATTTTAATGTAAATCTTTGACGTTGGAGGAGATATTTTTCTACACCAGGAAGGCATGTCTGCAGGAGGGTGGCACCTCTGTGACTGGTCTGAACTCTCGCCACGTGGGACTGCCTGACCAGTGGGCGGCCAGCTCCCTCCCCCTAACTTATCCGGCTGACAGCCACAGGGGGCTGCGCCCCGCCCACCTCTCTGGCTCCAGGCCTGCGGACTGGAACCAGACCTGGAGGAGTGGACAGGCGGGGGCACGTGGGAGGGAGCTGAACCCTCACCACAGGCCCCTTTGCAGTTCAAAGTGACCCACTCAGGCGGCCGTCCCTTCAAAGGGCAGACAGCGCCTGCCCTGAGCTGGGTACCGGCAGCCCGGAGCCAGGACGGCCCTGCGGGGGACGGGGGGAGATGGCCCTGTGAGGGCAGCAGTTCTCCTGTCGTGGGGTGGGCTGCTCACCAGGTCCCTGCCCGAGGGCCCCCTCTATCCTGAGCAGGAGGGCGGGCCCCCGCTAGAACACCCCTTCCCCACGAACCTCCTGTTCTCCTGATGTATTTGTAAAGCACCTGGGGTGCAGGGGGTGGCCACGTGCGGCCACTGGTTCAGTCTGAGAAGCAGCACCGAAGACTCAGGGCACCTGAGTGTGATTCCCTTCAGCTGCTTCCTGGCTGTGTGACCTAGGGCGAGTCACTGAAGTGCTCTGTTTTAGTTTCTCCGTATGTCAAGTGGGCGGAGATGGGATGATACCACGCCCAATTGGCACAAGGCAGGTCCCTCCCCCAATACCGAACATGCTCCACCCACCGCCGGACTGTAGTTCAAGCAAGTGAGGCCCAGGGGGAAGATGTGGCCTGGGTGTTGCCCCACCCCCAGGTTCCCTCAGGCTGAGGAGTGATCAGAGAGCTGGTCCATGCTGTGCAGTCCCCCACTAGCTATGAGACCTCCACTCTGGCTCTGATCCGTCACCTGGAAATGCAGGTTAAACACGGTGCTTTTAGGAACACTCACAAGATCTGGGGTGGCCGGTACTGAGCCCCACACCTACGTATAACACGTGCCCTGTAGATGGTAGTGTTTACCATCTGAAACTGTGTGACTTTGGGAAAATTGCTGCACCTCTCAGGTCAAGCTTCAACGTTGGCAAGAGGTGAAGTGATACTAACAAAGCCTGCCCCCAGGACAAAGAGGAGACTCGGTGAGATAATCCCCATCACTGGTCATTCATTAGGAGCCACATATTCAACACTGCTGAAGCACCAAACTCAGCAAGAGGCCAGAATCTGTCCTCCACAAGGATCCCTGAAAGTTTTCTCATGACACAATGCCTGGGCTCTGTTTGCAGTTCCACTCGCTAGCTGTGTGACCTTGGGCAAGTTACTCAACTCCTCTGTGCCTCCGTTGTCTTATCTGAAAATAACAGCAGCACCCATATCATGGTGTCATTAAAGAATGGAAAGTACTCCAAGTTGTGCCTTGAGGGCGGTAAGTGCTAATCCAGTGTCCACTGGGGTTGCTGCTGCTGCTGCTGCTGCTGCTGCTGCTGCGTGCTCTCCAGGCCTGCCCTGCCTGTCAAAGCCTCACGCAGCTGGGCCCCCTTGTGCAGCTACCGAGAGGTGCCCCTAGTACCCTGCAGATCGGAGGCTGCTGTGGGCTTCCTCTCTGGTCTGTTTCCCTAGCAGCTGGAACGCGTAGAAAAAAGCTCCCAGCCTGCTGGGCTTGTCAAAGCAGGACTGGCTTTACTGGAACCAGGTTTGGATGGTAATTTTGCGGTCATAACAACTATTTTCTTTACATACTGCTATAGAAAGGGGAACCCCCTGCGTTTCTTTCTTTTCTTTTTTTTTTTTTTTAACCTAATTGAAGACACTATCAAGCGTAAATATGCTGGCGTTTTTAATAAAAACATGATGGAGGAAAATATTCAAAGCTCAATAATCAGAAGCAATTTGCGTGGTGAGCAGAGATGTGTCATATTCTGCCCCCTCCTCGCCCGGCTGTGCTCTGCGCCGGGCTGGCAACTTCAGACCTATGGCAAAAATAATGAACAGCAGTGAGGCTTGGAGATAGCCTGAGAAATATCCTGGAAAAGAAAAACAGATGCCAAAGAGTGTGGTGCAAAAGTCATATTTCATGCCTGACTTTAGAGAATGTTAATAAGGATTAGAACCATACTCCAACAGAACAACTATCAGTCAAGGCGGGGTAATTAATTTTGCTTCAGATCTCTGCTCGGGAAAATGAAAACGGCGAGCCTGCTTTCGTGGTACAGCGGTGCCACGGCCTGAGACCAGCAGAAGGAACTCCCAGAGCCACATCCTCAGCCCAGCCGGAGCACGGTGGTAGCTGGTGGCCCTTCCTGATTCGTCGTGTGGATTCGGGGATCTTTTCTGAATGGTAACATTATCAAATTCTTTTTCCCCCCAGTATTGGCTAATAAATATGATTAAGATAACACGTCCCAAACCACATGTCCTCAGCTCGGCCTCCAACATGTGGAGGACAGATGTGTCTTCCATGCACAGATGACCCAGCGGCTGTTCCCCTGAGGCAGGGACCCCAGGAGATGGAGCTTCGAGAGGTCCCAGCAGTCCTGGCAGCCTGCTGGCCTGCGGTGGCCCTGACCAGGCTGCTGGCCTCCCCATGACCTATGTAGAGAGGAAGAGCCAAGTCCAGAGTGTCTGGGAGTCAGAGATTAAAAGGATGGAGGGAGAGCAGACGAGGCCTGAGCTCACCTGGCCCTTGTCCCTCAATGTTTCAATTTAGAACACAAAATTCCCAAACCCACATGACCCAGAAAACGCTCAAAATCATTTGGTTGTTGAGGCCACCTGTCACCCCCTCTTAGAAGCCAGGTTCCTGAGACGTCAGCCCAGAGAGGACAGAGGCGGCCAGTGTTACTGCCAGAGGATTCTGGAAAGAAGTTGGAGTTGCTATGCTGACACCTAGCTGGGCAGTGTGCAGATAGGGGTTCCTGCTTCCGTCCTAGCCAGTCCTGGCTGCACCTGGGCCTCAGTTTCCCCACTGCTGTAAGCTGTAAGGATCTTGAAAATCTTCAGCTGGGACTTCTAAGTTGC
This sequence comes from Sciurus carolinensis, assembly GCF_902686445.1. Taxonomy (NCBI): domain Eukaryota; kingdom Metazoa; phylum Chordata; class Mammalia; order Rodentia; family Sciuridae; genus Sciurus; species Sciurus carolinensis. The sequence goes on from NC_062226.1 coordinate 8,468,870, forward strand.
CCAGGCTCTGATCCTCCTGCCTCAGCCTATAGAGTTGCTGGGACTAAATGAGGAGCCCTGTTAACTAGGACATTCTAAAGCAGCCTGAAGTTCCTGTGGGCGTGGCCCTGCTGTCCCATCATTGTCTCAGGGTCCTTGGAGGCCCCAGAGATGGGGCTAGGAGGCCTGACTTGCAGAGGTTGAGAGCCCAGCTCCAGGGCTGACCAGAACAGGCAGCTGGAGCAGAGGCCAAGCCTTGGGGCTGAGCAGAGCCCCTCCCACCCTGACCAAGCAGGGCCCCTGTCCTAAAGCAAGGTATGAGTGAGCCAAGATATAAGTGAGCCACCTTACCTTTACCTTGGGGCTAAGAGGAGGAATAGCAAAAGTCCCTCAGCCCAGCCCAGGACAGGCCAAAGGGGTTAGGAGGACTGGGAGGGCGGGCCATTCTATCAGAGTAGAGTGAATGAGGGAATGTCAGGGTGGTGAGGCCTCCCAAACCCTTGACAGCAGGGCACAACCCAGGAAGGACACTGGGACCAGGATGACACCCGGCTGCCTGCAGGGCAGGGTGGGGTAAACCTGGCCATTTGGAAGAGGCGGAGAGGTCTTTCCTTCCTGACCAGTCTCTGCTTCTGACACCACTCTGGACAAGCAAGGAGACCCTGGCTCCTCCAAAGCCCAAAGGGATCAGATCTGCCTGGCAGAGGAACTCTCTGTCCTAGGTCTGGAAGTCGCTGATTGACTCATGCCGGTTCTGGACCCGCATTAGAGCTTATGCGGTGACCGTCCCTACTGCAAACACGTGAGGCCTCTGTCCTGTTCCTGGTGGAGGAGCCAGGGCCACGGGTAGACACTGTGAGCCCAGGGTGCGGCCAGGCCGCTGATATGAACCATCTGCGTTGTCTTAGGCCGCCCCTCTGCCCACTGTCCCTCTGAACTCGGCCGGTTCCCGCGGGCCGTTTGATGCTCGAAGGGTCACAGACCCCCGCACACAAATCACTGCCGCGGGGCTGGGGGTGGGGCGGAGGCGCTGAAACCTAATCTGCAAAGTTTGCTCTGCCGCAGGCTCGCTCCTTCCCTCGCTTGCTCGACGCCCCCCACCCCTTTCCAAACAAGGCTTATTTTTCTTGCCAAAAAAACAAAGTTGGTATCAAGTGTTTCGAGGGAGAAAGTATCTCCCCTGCACCCCCCGCCCCACTCCACCACCCAAAGAAAGGGGCCGGTCGTTAGCTGAGCAGGATTGCAGAGGGGTCGCCGGGAGAGGACGGTTGGGAGGTGAGCTCTGGGCTCCATGCCCATGCGTCCCCTTCCCAGCTCCCACTGGCCCCATCCCCTGCTTAATGGCGTAGATTGGGACTGTCTCTGGCCCTGCCCTGTCCCTCTGGTCGTCCCCCCCTACCACCCCCGCCCCGCCACCCCGCCTGGATCCGGCTCCCTCCATCGGAGCTCCCAGTCCCAGCTCGGCGGGAGATGGAAGCATCACTTCCTGCCCCTTCTCCCTCCCCATAAAACAACCCTTGCCTGTCGCTTTTACGAGGTGACACCCTGCTCTCACCCCGATCCTCCCAGAGCCCGGAGTCCGGGCTCAACCCGGGAGGAGACCGTGTGCAGTCAGGCGTCCCCGGAGCACAGCCAGGGCGCAAAGGGATCCTCGGAGCACAGTCTAAGAGCTTTAAAAGGAGGCCCAAAAGCCGGGTATATTAGAGGCAAATTCCTCCGAAGGTCCCCCTCCTGCTCCGTTGACTCTGGGGCCTTCGGGCTGAAACCCTGGGAGCCGTTGGGGGTCTGTAGGCTAATGTCCCCGGAGGGGCGCAAAGCGGATCCTGGGAGCGCACGGGTTTCCTTTGCTGGGTGTTGGTTTTGCTTTTGGTTTTTTCAGCCGGTGCATCGACCCGGAACCAAGCGTTGCCGCTTCTCCGTAGCCCGCGGCTCCCCACTGTGCCCAGAGGCGAAGGCCGGTGGGTGTCTAAAGTCCATGCCTCCCGCCCCCGCGGCGCGGGATGGAGTTCTAGTCGTCCAAGTAGGCAGCTGGGGCTTGGACACGGCGGAGACATCGAAGGGTGGGTTGGCGGACTGGGCTGAGTCTGCGCGACCCGGGCGCCGCCGGAAGGACCTGCAAACGGTGGGATGAGGATGGTGGCAACAGCAGTGGCGAGAATAAAAGGCGCCACCGCCCCGGCGGAGAAGCGGGTTTCCGCAGGGGTCGAACAAAGGAATTCGGCCTCTGAAGAAAGAGGCCGAGCTCGCAGCTGGGAATAGCAGCCCTGGGGACCTGCAGAGTGCGAGGGCTGCGAATTTAGTCCCAGAGGTCCAACGAAATCTGCCCCTCGGAGGACCCCAGACTGGTATCTCTATACTCGTTAAGCCGGCTTTGATAAGGGTGGCGGGTTTGCGTCCCCAGCGTCACCTTCCCTGGGAAGAGGGGACCGAGTGGGCAGTGCGTTCCATCAGTGCAGGCAAAATGAAAATAAGAAAAAAAAAAATCTCTCCACGGTATTCTTTGGCCTGGGGGGCTACTGTCCCCATTTCCCAGACGCTGCCAATTGAGGCTCCAGCAAAGCACCCCCATCCTCCACCCTGCCGCAAAGCCCTGTGGGCTCCAGAGGCCCAAGCACTCTCCGAAATGAAAGGCTCCGGGGGGCTGCAGGGCCCAAGCCCCCTCCTCCCACCGCTCTCGGAAGGGGTGGAGGGGACACGGTTGTAAGGTGCTCGGCTTCTTTTCTCTGCTTGACATGAATAAGGGGATTAGGACGGCAAGTTTCCGTCGTTCACTCCGTGGGACAAAAGGTCCCGCGGTTTGAGCGGTGCAGCCTCTGATTAAACGACAGAGCCCTGTCACTCAGCACCATCCTAGGTACTTGTGTTCCTGACATAATCTTATTAGAAGATAAAACCGGCGAAATCCTTTTCATAATGAAAAGTTACATTTAATGGCTGGACTCGCCCCCACTCCCTCCCAGACCCTGCCCTCCTTCCCCCGTTGCTGTTGGATATGGCTCGCCTGTAATTGGCATTTAAAGCACCAAGTCCAGGAGAAAAACGGGGTTTAGGGTTTTTGTAATCCCCCTAAACTGTCTTTGTTCGAAATCTCCACAGATACAAGTCTGTTAAGAGTAAATATTTGTGGATTGATACAACCACATTTCCCCCCTGCAAACCAAATCTGAAAAAAACCCGCAGCCGCCCTCGGGCCCGGGCGCACGAGGAGGGGGCTGGGGTCCATCGGTACGCGCTGGACTCCGGGAACTCGGTTTTCGGGCCGCCAGTTCTCTCCAGGAGCTTGGAGACTTTGCACATTTCCCAGGCGGGAAAAAGGTCTTAGACTTTTTTCCCCCCATCCAAATTTCTGTTCCCTCAATAAACAAACCTCACGAACTCGATGCTTTCGATGCTTTCGGGCCTGCCTAAGGGGGTCGGCGGGAGGGCTTGGGGAGGGGCAAGGGCTTTTCTCAACCCGGAATGAAAATTCGAACTCTCGTCACCCGCCCCGCTCCCTTCCAGCAGGAGCCTGCAGTGGTTCCGAGGGGGAACCACTCCAGGGCCTCCGGACGCCCCAGCCGGCAGGTCATCCCGAGACCAGCCCAAGAAAGCCTCCGAGTCGCCAAGGAGCCCCGAAAAGCGAAGAAGCCCGAAGACTGCGGCGGGACCCCGGGCTCCCCGCTCCAGCCCAGCCCGGGATCGAATTCCTTCATAAATCAGCGGCTGGGTGAAAGGGCTCCGCTTTAGAAAGGGCAGGACCGTGTGCGCGTATTAGAGCGCGCGGTTCCCAAATCCGGGCTAAACCCCTGGTGACACCGAAATTCATCAACCTCCCCTGGCGCCCCACGCTCCGCCAAAGGAGCCCGGGAGCCCTAAGCCTGTGCACCGTGCTGCCCCACTCTCAGGAACCGCAGAGGAGACAGCCTGGAAGAGGGCGCGGGTGGAGACTGCTGAGAGCCGCGGGCCTGTGCGCCCGGGCGGTGAAGGAAGCTCTCCCACGCGGGAAGGCTGTTAGTCTAACCGTGTTTCTCCTTTTTTCTCCCGGCTGGCCCTATAGGGGGCATTCAGCGCCAGAAGGGCAGTGACCTCTCACCTGCCCTCATCCTTCCAGGTGGGCACTTAACGGGGAATCTGAACTGTCCAGATTGGGCATCTGAAGCTTCCAGGAGGTCAGGAGTAAGGAGTAAGGAGATCCCAGTGGGGCTGGGAGTTAGACACACCTGGTGGAAGTTATTTAACTTCCTCAGCCTCAGTTTCCTCACCCATAGGTAGAGCAGGAGCAATAAGGCCAGTGAACTTTGCAGGCGCTCACCAAATGCCAATTTCCTTTCCTTTCTGTTTGCACTACTGTGGCCTGCCCCTCTGGGGTAATGCTGTGCTCCTACAAGTTCATGCTCAAGAGTCTGCTGAGAAAAAAATGGGACCTGTGCACCTCAGTAGTTCTGGGAGACCATCCACAGGCTGCCTCTGCTGCCAAGGAAGTCTCTGGCAGCCAGACCTGCCCCATTCCCTTCTCAAGGGAAGAATTCAAAACACAGGACCTGGACCTGGATGAGGAGCAGAAGGGTAGGCGAGGCCCCTCTGGAGGCCTGTTCTGGAGGGTTCCATTTCTGGGCTTCCCACGCAGGGTAGACAATGCATTCCTGCCTGGCCTGGCTGCCTCCTGCTCGATTCCCCACAGGAAAGAAGAAGACATACATTGACTGAGTGCTCCAAACAAGCTGCCACCTTTGGGTTTATTGCACTTTATTTTCAGAGCACTCCTAGGAGATTGGAATTATTGCCCCCATTTCACAAAGGTGGAAACTGAGGCTCAGGAAGAGCTGCCAGTCCATCCCTCAAGGACCTTGGCTGTGTCACTAGGAGACAGCTGTGATTGCCAACAAACTTACTCTTCCTTTAAGAAAATGTGCCCCGCCCAGGGCCCTTCTACTTGGAGGTCAACTCCTAGCATCTTGATCGTCTGATCTCTGCAGGCTTAGGCAACTCAGACCTGGGCTAGTGCCCACACTGGACAGCCCAGTAACTATAGCAATCCTGGCGTCACATGACAGGAGTCACCGAGTCCCCCCTCTCCTCAGCGCAGCAGGCGCAAAGGAGGAGGGAGAAGGGGAACAGCAGTCACACCCAACTTGTCCCAGCACTACGCTGCTCCTCCTCTCCCGTCATCGCTGCCGAAGCACCAGCACTGCAAGGCGCCCGCCCTGGAGGAGAGACCCCTGGCGGCTCTGTGTCCCAGCACACTCAGCTACCTGGCATCTTTCTTCCACTACCCAGTAGCTCCGTGGCCTCCACAGTCCTGCCAGCCCTGGTGGGCACCTCTGTTGCTCTGGGCAGCGCTCAGAACCCTCGCTGCCCAGCTGGCAACCTCCCCACAGTTCCTGGGGAAGCCTCTCATAGCACCAGCCCAGCCAGGAAGCAAACATCTTTGTTTCTTCTGGAACCAGACTCCAGGAACCGGGCTTTTTCCTCAGCAGCACTTCCCCCAAGTTCACCAAGCACCGGGCCAGCCAGGTGCTCTGCCATCAGCCAGTACACTCATCTGGGGCCAGTCCGAGCCAGGCTCTCAAGACAAAGCCTCCCCCTCCCTCGTGCCCACACAACCTGAGACCCCCCTCCCCTGGCAGAGCCCCAGGGTCAGCAGGGCAGGTCCAGGGGCTGCCAGTCAAAAAGCCGAGATGGATACAATATTGCCCAGGGAATAACAAAGGAAGGGCTCACGCAGAAATTTATTTGTACTGATCAGGAGAAGCAAAAGGTAAAGGGCAAGGAGGAAGTGCTGTCAGCCAGGCCTGAAACCCAAGAAAGTTGCCATTCGGAGCACAGTGGCCCCTTATACCCCAACGCTCCACACCACAGCAGTAGTTAAAGCAAACACAGGCCCTTCACTGCCCCGTCAGTTACACCTTCCCCCCAAAATTACACAAACTTTGAAACATTTTTCTGGGAGAAGATGGATGTTTCAGGAGACTTGAGGTCAAGGCTGGGCTGTTTAAAGTATATTATTAACAAATAAACATTTACTGCAAAAAAAGGAAAAAAAAGAGAAAAACTCTATAGGCCACCAGGGAACCAAATCATGTTGCTTTTGGCATCAAATGACAGGAGACATTTATGACATGAATGGAGAACACCAGCCGGCCGATGAAATGGCAAACGTCTGCCACTTTGCTTCCTCTGCCTTTCTGAATCAACTTTTTCAAATATGGTTTTCAGCCTCACCCCCTGGCTACCTCACTGCCACCACCTCCCCACTTCTGACTGCAGTGGCAATACATACATATATAATTTCGGTTTTGCTCTTTGCTGCCATCAGCACAGAATCTGGGGGTTGGAGAGGGTCCGAGGAACTTCCAGCTGGGTCAGCCAGAGAGCCAAGGGCCTTGAGTCCTGGCACCCCAACTGACTGACAGCTCACAGGCAGCTCCTGGGATGGGTGGACCATCTCCCGCCTCCTTCCCCCAGGCTGAGGCCTGATTGTGGTGTCCAACAAATTGGAAGTTATAACTCATGTCATTCAGAGCATTCTCCATCCTTCTGTGCAAGTGATGCCAAAGGAGGGCTGTTTTCCCTGCTTTCTCCTCTTTCTTTTTAAAAAACTCCACTGCCACAGGACAGAGACGGCTCTAGTCCAACATAGTACAAACCTCACAAGGTCACCCAGCTTGAGCAGGAGGGCCCCTCTGACCTCCTGGGATAGTGTTCCCCTACCCTTGAACTCTCATCTCCTTCTGAGAAACATCCAGATCCCTGGATCTCTCACCTACACCCCCCTCTTCTAGATCCCACCATCACTAAGCTCAGAAGTGTTGGTTGAGCTCTATTCTGTCATTTGAATCACAGTAAGTATGAACAGTTCTTCAAATATGAAATCATATTATTGAGTATGCATTTCCAAGTGATATGTAGACCCTGGAGATGCCAATTGTTCCCCAGTGGAAATTCTGTTGCTTTGGGTCCAACTGCATGCCCCCAAGGAGGAATGAAGCAGCACAGAGACTCCCCTGTACCTGACCTTCCTGCTAATGCACTCACTGCTGGCATCTGTCCTCATCCTCAATCAAAACTTTTCCCACCTCTCTTGAGGTGCTGGAGAGGATCAGGGATCCCTTGAAGCCTCACCAAGTGCCCTTTGTGGTCCCCACAGCCACCCTGAAGAGTGATGTTATCATCCCCAATTTGGTGATGGAGAACCCAGGCTGAGAGTGGGCAGACACTTAGCTCTGATCAATAGCCACTGAGTGTTAGGGCTGAACCCAGCTCTGACTCAGTCTGAAGTTCTTTTCATGGTGTGTGTTTTGGGGGGCAGGACCCTCACAGTGCTCTATCAGGCAAAGGGAGTGGCTTCCCCAAGGATACACCTCACCTTCCCTATTTAGAGAGGGCCAAGACAAGCCCAGCACTTCAGCTGCACCTTAGGCATGGAACCTGTCCTAGTCTGGTACCTGCTTTGAAGACAAGTCATTCCCCCGCATCACTATTGTTATAATGGCAACAATAGCAGCACTATTTTCCAGAGTGTTCATAATATGCCAGGTATCCGATGCCAAGTCCTCTGGAGTACCTTATCTGGAGTCCCTATAAGAATACTTCCCCCCAGGTGGCTAAACCTCAAGTACAGAAGAGGATCTGCTAGGTGCCAGGGTTCTGGGCAGGAAGGAGTTGAGAGTAGCCAATTGTATACCCCAGAGTAGATCCTCACAATTGACTTCCCCCATTTGAGAAAGATTCGGCAAGCAAATAAGGTCGCGCCAGCCCCAGCGTGGTGAAGAGAGGGTGAGCCGGGAGTCATGGTGAATAATGCCTCCGCTGAGCATCGATGACCGCAGCCTGCAGCCTCGGGATCGCCTTCCTGTACATTCTGCACACAGCCAAGGCACTGGGATTAAATGCAGAGACGCCCTCTAAGAGGACAGAGGGGCCCCCAGACTTGGGCTGGCAGACCTCCCCCTCCGAGGTCCCCCTCCTTGGGCCCCCAGGGAGAGCACCCAGCAGGTCTTTTTGTCAGGTAAAACCGTGTCTCCTTCTTGCAAGCCCCTTGGTGTCCAAGACCCTCTCCTGGCTGTGCACAGGGGTGTCTGCAGTCCTGAATTAGTCCTGTGGGGAGCCATGCTGGCTGGGGTGCCCACTAGGAACCGGGTACGGCTGGTTGGTGAGTGGCTCCCTGCAGAAAGGCGGGTGGGAGGCCTTCCAAACTGGGAAAAGCAGCAGCCAGAAGAGGCTGGCGTCTGGCTTTGTTCCCCTAGTGCCACACCGGCACACTGCTGGGGCTCCACTCGAGGTAAGCCTCCCAGGAAGGCCCTTCCCGGTGTAAACACTTCCAAGGAAAGGAATGTGCCGGGAGGAGCAGTTGGGCCACGGGAGCCACCGCCAGCTGCCGAAATTTTGAAAACACCACCCCAGGACTCAGAAGGCTTTTGGTGAAACTCAGTCAAGGCCCTAATGCCCCTTTCTGCCGAGGTGGGCTGGGGGCATCCTACTTGGGCAGGCGAGCCCAAGGGCACCCTGGCGGACTCAGCGGAGCCCGGTACCCGGAGCTGCTGGAGGCTCAGCGCCCCGGCAGGCCTGGCCGCGGAAGCACGGGTGAGCCTCGGCTGCCCGGGTGGAGCCCGGCCAGGGCAGGAGCCCCGCGTCCCTCCCGCGCACAAAGGCTCCTGCTCTCACACCAACAAGGCTGGGTCGCCAGACCTGGGAGCTGTATTACAAGCGATTAGACTCCATTTTGTGACAGATTTTTGGACTCTCCCACCGACCCTCCCCGCTTCCGGAGCCTCCTCCAGGAATTCACCACCTCCTCAGGATAGAAAGCCTTTCCAGGCGAGCGACGGACGGACGGCAAGAAAAGAGAGTTACATAATTCTGTTGGCCAAGGAAAAAAATGTTGGTTGGGGGGATGTTGTCATTTTTGTCTTTCCAAAACCCTGGGTGGAGGACGTGGAGAGGTGTTAGCGGTCCTGCGGAGGCCGGTTTCCTCCCGGTTCTAACCGGGGTTTTGTGTTCAAAGAGGCTAGGCTGACACTGATTTTTGTTTTGTTTTGTTTATTAGAAGGAACCCCCCAAAAACAGAGAGGACAAGGAGACTTTAAGTTACAAGTGAAAATGCCCAAACTCCGCGGCCGCAATGTGCTTTGCTCGACTAGGCCGGATGAGAGGGTTTTATCAAATGCTACTAAATGCGCCCAAACGTCCATTAATCACCCCCGTGGTGCGTAAAATAACTTTGCGCGTCTGGGTGCCCGGGATCTTTGAGAACAAATCGAAAGGAGGCACAGACACAACTAAAAATGGCAACCTCTTTCTAAGGACCGACCCTGCCGGTCCTCGCAGCCGGGTGAGGACGCAGTTTTTCAAAAGTTGGGCGGCCTGGGGGGGGGCGGGTGGTGTTAATTTCCCCGTACCGCTGACGCTCAGGCTCAACAAAATGAAGAAGGCACGTTTCTGTGCCCACTTGCCTGGATTCCCGTCTGAAAAACATTTGCGCACAGATGAAATAAATATGCATCTGCGATTCTCAAAGAAAAAAAAATCGTGAATAAAAATATTTTTATTGTGTATAGTACACTGCTTTCTTGTGAGCTCTCGCCTGCTTGGCTGCGCTTACTCTCCCTGGTAAACGCTGTCTCCAGACTCACTGGGGGATTTGTGCCCAAGATTGTCTTGATAACCCCCACGCAGCCACCCCGCCCCAGCACAGCCGCAGCCCGCCCGGCCTAGTGCAGTTACCTAATTGGCATTATTAGAAGAAAGAGGAAGACGTAGGAGGAGGGGACTGTGAGCAAAGAGAATAATGCCAACCCCTCCCTCCCGCAGGCTTCAGCCTCACAGGACCCAGACTCTCAGCATTGGGACCTGAGATTTCCCTTTGGACAAAATTCATTTCCAACACATGGGACTGCACTGAAGAAGCAGGCTCTTAGGGGACTTTTTTCTTTTCTTTTTAAAATAAATATACATTGGACAAAGCAGTTGCAAATGTTTAATTGTTTTGTAAGATGAGGGGGTTAGTTGGCTCCTCGCTAAGGGAATATGCAGCTCAATGTGACTTTGCGGTTCCGTGCCTACAGAACTAGGGGGCATGCTTGCTTGCTTTTGAAGAGAAGCCCTATCATGATTACAGGGATAAATATGTACAAGAGGTTGGAAAGAGTCTTTCCAATATGTTTAAAAAAATTTAAACCACGCAAATGTTTCAGAGACCCATTTCTACTTTCCCCAGCCTCCTGGCCCCACGTGTTGAGTTGCTGAAGCCAGTGCCTGAGTTGGGTGTAAGTGGCACTGCCAGAGCCAAGTGCAGGGTCAGGCAAGCAGAGCAGGCCAGGGGGACAGGGTGTGGGTGGTTTGGAGGCTGGTGCACCCCGTGGAGGTGCCCCCAGCCACATCTACCTCATTATATTTGTGCTTTATGCCCAACTATGGGTGAAATAAGTGGCGGCCTTTCCCTCTCCCAGAACTACGATCATATCAGTCCAGGGCACCATCCAGCAAAGACTCGGCCCATAGCCCTGTGCTCAAGTCTGGTTACTCCATACAAAGGGAGAGGCCTCAGCTGCATTTCTGTAGAAACTGCAAAAGAGCTGAGGCTGTGTACAGACCCCTGTACACAGTTCCTGCCAACAGAGCCCTCAGTGAACAGGAGCAAGGTGCCAAGAGCAGCTCCTGTCTGTTCCCCATAGTAGGGGACTGGTCAGTGCCTTCAGAGTAGGACCTGTACCCTCTGTAGGACTCTGGTGTGCAGTCCCACTAATTCCAGGCCCCAGTCAAGCAGTTGGGATGCTCACCTCCCCACCAGGCTCTGGATTTTGGGACAGTTCTTGAACAGAGTAGGAAGGCTACACTCATCACTAGGTATAGGCAGCCCAGCCTCTCCCAGAGGCTTGGGCACACACAGCCCTCTCTGAGCATCAAACCACCTGAGCAACCTACCCACCCTAGAGCTTCATCCAAGATGGCTTTCTGGGCACCACTAAAAGTTCTCCCAGGCACCCACAGCTCTCTGCAACACCATTCTAGGGGCCTCCACAACTCTTTCAACTCTGGCTCCTCACTGCCTCCCTTTCAATCCTGCATGGCACAAAACCCAGCAGGTCAAAAGAAAACGCCTGCATTTACTCGCTATCCTCCATCTCTAGCCATATAAATCCACAATCACAGGTAAACAGAAAAGTCAGTAGATAGGGCTGAACCCACACTGGCTTAAATCTGAGGTTTGGACTATACCAGAACAGAGTCCACCACCTCTCTCCAACACACACTGTAAGAAAGGGGCAGTCAGGGGATGTCTGATTTGGTCAGCCCCCCACACACAACTGGTAGTCCTGGACTGCAGCTTGCCACCTCCTGAGATCCTCTCCCTAGACTGCTTCTCCAGCCAAGGGGGGAGGGGGAGCAAAACTCCCGCATGGAACGGTTTGCAGAAGATGAACATCATTTCTCTCCATCAGGGACTAAAAGGGCAGCCAGGGAGCCTGGCAGGATGGGGACTTTCACGGCTGCTAAGGCAGCTCAGTGCCCAGTACACCACATCCCTGCTCCAGAAATCCCAAACCCCCACAAACCCGGCTCTCGGGCTGGGGAAGCACACCTCCCGAAAGCAGCGCATTCCTTTGAAATGCAATTCTTGGTCCCCAATTCAGGCCTCAGTGGGGCCAGGCCTCTTCCCCGACCCCCGGCATCATATACGCCAGTCCGCCTAGGGCCTTGTCTTGTACCCCACCTGAGCGGCTCAGCACAGGTTTCCGGGGGAAAACGGATAGCATCTAAGGGCCACTCCACCAGTGCCGACCGGTGTGGATGGTCCGCCACAGCCCCCAGAGCCCTCGGAGCTGCTGGGCCCAGCGGAGCGCACAGTCGGCAGCGCGGACTCGGGCCCTGCCCGGCAGGGGGCCGGCCGGTCTCGAGTGCCGGGCGGCGGCGGGGAAGGAAGAGGACGAGAGGCGCTTACTGTTGGTAGTCTTGTTTGCAGTACAGTTTTCGATCCCGGAAGTAGCAGCTGGTGGTGAGGGCTTGCTGACACGCCGCGCACTGCAAACACTCCTCGTGCCAGGACGACTCGTTGACTCGCATCAGGAAGCGGTCGGAGATGGGCCGCTGGCAGCCCTCGCAGACGGCGGGATGCGGGCAGTCTGAGCCTGCAGCGCACAGGGCAAGAGCCGGGCCATCAGCGCAGCCCGGCCCAACCCCGGCGTCCCGGTCGCGCGGTGCCCGCAGCCCTCCACTTCGAGGGCACGGGCGACCCGGGAGCGCCGCCCGTTGCCTGCGGTCCCCCAGCCGCCGCGCCAGGGTTCGGGCAACCCCAGCCAGTTAGTCCCAGTCCGTGGGCTCCGGCGCAGAGAGGCCGCGGGCCTCGAGCCTTGGCTCGGCGCTGCGCTCTCCTCTTTTCCGGAGATTCAGCGCTTGGTGTTAAAATAAGCGAGGAGCACGACGCAGGGTGCCCGGCTGCGACTGGGACAGGCGTGTTGAGATTGGGGCACACGCTGGCTGACACGCCCCACGGTGGCTTCGTGATCTTCTGTCCCCAGTCTCCCCCAAACCTGTGGTTTGGATGACCCACGGGACTTTTTTCTCCTAGAAGCTCCCTCTCCTCGGGCGACCTGGCACTTCTCCCATGCTCGCCAAGGTGACTACTTGGTTCCTCCATCACCCCTGTCACCCGCTGCCTACCCTTGCTGGGAGTAGAAGCTCTAGAACCTAGGCCCAGGGAAGATGGTGGGTGGAGGCTGGAGCTGTCCTGTCTCCTGAGTGATGTCCCTGAACACTTCTGTCCCCTCATGAAACCTGTCTAGGCGTGCTTGTTGCCCCTCTGGTATCAGTCCAGTAGTCCTGTCCCTGTACCTCCTCCCCATATCTGTACACCCATTTCCTTCATCCGTTGGCCGGGACGCCTGTGTGCACCGCGGACGACGCCCCTGTCCCCTGCCCATGACCACTCGGACTCTATGACCCCGCACTCACCCAGCAGCACCCCTAGAGTGGCGGGCCCGGGGCGCAGGGCGTGCTCCTCCATTTTGATGCCGTCCAACATCTTGGCGCAGTCCGTCTGCCCGCGAGGGAAGCACCTCTCCAGCGACTCGGGACCTGTTGCTATATCCATGGGACGCGGGGCGCGCTGCGGACCCCGCTGGCCGGGCTGCTCGCCCGCCCGCCCTCCGGTCCGCCGTTCGCCGCCGCCGCAGCCCTGGAGCCCGGGAGGCGCGGCCCCCGCGGGGCTGGGGCTGGGGCTGGGGCTGGGACTGGGGCTGCGGCTGGGGCCGCCCGCTGCCCCAGGCAAGCGTGGAGCGGCGGCGCGCTGGCCCCGGGCCCCGGCGTCGCGCGGGCGGGCCGGGGCGGCTGCAGCCCGCGCCGCGCTCTCCCGGGCACTTTCAGCCACGCGCGCCGGCTCCTCTGTCACCTGCTTGTCAGCCCCGGAGCCCGGCTGCGGCGGCGGCGGCAGACGGAGCCGCGGGGAGGAGGCGGCGGCCGCGGCGGCGGCCGCGGCGGGCGGGGGAGGGGGCGGGGGTGCAGGGGCGGCCCCGCGGGCTGGGGGGGCGCGGGAGGCGCAGCGGGGTCCCGGGCGGGGCGCAGCGGGCCGCGGGGCTCCGGGCGCGCTCCCCGCACTACTCCAGTGCCATGGTGCGCCCGAGGAGCGGCTCGGTTTAGAGCTGGGGTTGGCGGCGGAGGGATACTCCGGCCGGGAGCCGCCTCACCCCTCCTCAAACTTCCTGACATTTGAACTCATTGGTGCGCCTCGTATCCCTGCGCCGGGATGAGCCGGCGGCTCCACGTCAAATAGTGCCGTCGCCGCCCCCCCACGGGAGGGCTCCCCGAGCCCCCGCCTGCGCCCCGCGCTACGCCTGGCCCTGAGCTCCGGCGCTGGCTCCTCAGCCCGGCTGGCCGCCCCGATGGTCCCTCTCAGAAATTTGGGTCGCCTTTGAAACCAATCCTCTGCCCCACCCCCTTGAAAAATTGATTTGGGAGTTGGGGAATGGAGGCTTTCTTTTTTTTTTTTTCCTTGCCTTCTTTATTATTAATATTTTGTAAAGCTCCAGTGCTAAGAGGAGTGGCCCCGAGCAAGGCCAGACTGCGCGGACGGCGGGGAGCGCAGCGGTTCCTCCCGGGTACCGCGCCAGCCGGCAGCTGCCGCCCGGGGACTCCGACAGTCATCAGAGGTAGGTCGCAGGGGCTAAGTTGGAGTCTCCCGGCAGCGGCGTGTGCCCAAGACAGCTCCGTCCGCGGAGAGGGCTGGCAGACGGGATTGAGGGACCGAGGCGAGCAAAAGAAAACTGGTGGCTTCGGCCTCGCCAAAGGGGGCCCGGCCCAGGGAGCCGGAGTGGGACCGGGTTTCGGGTGAGGAGTCGGGAAAGCTTCATGCTGGCAGAGACCGGGTGGAGGAGTGAGCTGAAGGAGGAATTGGGGCCTCGAGATCTAGAACTGGGGATACTGGGTAGGCGAAGAAGGTCAGGCCTGAGTTCAGACGAAGAGTTTAGAGGATGATTAAAGCTGGGAAAGGGGGCGAGAGCAGGGGCGGTCTAGGCCTCCCAGGCGTGTGAGACGCGGGTGGGGAGTGGTGGCCCCAAGGTCCAGAGATGAAGGCCCGGGACTACTCGTGTTCGGCCACCCCAAGGAAATCAGGCTGGACACTGGGAGAGGCGCCCTTTGGCTGTGGCTGAGGATCCCAGTTAGGGGCCGGTAGCCTCGGCAGGTCAGGAACAGTGTCCTGGCCAGCTCCGGCACAGTGGGCCTAGACATCTCCTAGCGAAGGACCGGCGAGACCAGGCTGGCGACTCCCGCGCTTGTCGGGCCTGGCAACACCTCTGGGCTCAGGAGGCCAGTGCGTCGGGCCACAGGGCATCATGCTCGGGCTGTGGCCCCTGGGTCCTCACGAACGCACTGCTAGTCCAGGAACAGTAGGGCAGCCCAGAGGCAGGCGCGGGCTTTGGGGTGAGTCGCTGCAGGGCTGCCCTAGCCCCTCCCGGAGAGGAGCAGTCGCGCGGAGCGGGGCGGGGGCGGAGGGCATGGGGGGCGGGTCCCCTGACCCCGCTGGAGGCGAGAGGGCGGATCGGATTTGGAACCTGCGGGAGGCTTGGCAGAAGTGGCCCCTTGTGCCGCGGGGCCCCGCGAAGGGGCCCGGCTTTGTCAAGGATTAGAAGCTCCCGCCCCACCCCAGTACCTGCGTGTGTGTCGTGGGTGTCTGTGTGTGTCTGAGTCGGCACTCCCCCGGAGGTTCTTGCATACGTGTGCACCCTTGTCTCTGCGCACATATTTTTGTGTCCTTGCGACTTTCCGAGATTCAAATGTGTGAAACCGTATCTGATTGCTCTGCATCCTTGTGTGTGTGTGCAGATCTTCAGATTCTTTTATGCCTCTGAGTCTTAGGTGTTTTGGTTCGTCTTTGTCGGTGTCCCTGTGTGTCTGTGTCACTCTATGCGGGTGCCTACGTCTTTGTGTGTGTCTCATTCCCTGTATTGTGTGTGGAAGATTTTTCTGTTTATGTGTATCTTCACGTCACCTTTGGCTAACTCCGAGTTCTTGAATGATTCTGTTTCTCCTGGAGGGATGTGTGTGTGTGTGTGTGTGTGTGTGTGTGTGTGTGGCTTTGTGTCTCCGTATATTTCTCAGCGTCTTTGTGTGTCTGTATCCGGGAGGATGCATAAGTAGATGTGGAGTTTCCCTCACACGCCCTCGGTCTCCTGTCTTTGCTTAGCCATTGAAACCCAGGTGATGAGCCCCGAAGTTGGGCCTGAGCCTGGGCGGTCTTCTCCGGACATCTGAGCCTGGGAGCGCCACTGCCGGGAAAAGCCGGGCGGACTAGGCTCCAGCACGCAGAGCCTGGAGGCTCGGATCCCCGCGCGGGGCGGGCGGGTGGACCGGGCGCATTCTGCCCTCTGCTGGCCACGGTGCGTCCCTGCAACCGCCGCCGGACGACCGCCTGTAAGTGAGAGTCCTTGTTCCAGGCCCAGGGCCAGACCCAGACCCTCGCCCCTTCCAGGGCGCACAGATAATCCTTCCCCGTTACAGGCCCTTCGACTCCCGGCGCAACGTTCCATTCCCCTCCTGTTTCCTACTCTCCACCACACCATCCCTGTTCCCTGCCTCTTCCTCTGCACACCTCTCCTGTCTCCCTGGCCACCCCCCAACCTCCAGCTGAATGGAGGCCCCTGTGACCAGGCTTTCGCGGCTTCCTTGTCCTTCTGGTTGGCGAGTCAGGGTCTTTGATTGTGCTCAGGGGTGCGTTCCCACAGCCACAGCCACAGCTCTATGCCGTGGCTGATGTGTCGTGGGGCGCATAGATTCTTGCCTTTTCTCTCCGGGCTCCCGTCGGAATCACAGCCCACGCCACCAGGGCCCACTTGGGGCGGGCTGCCAGGGCCTGCAGCTGGTTGCGGTGCTCACTCGGTGGACAGTAAGGCCAGGCTGCCTTCTCTGGTTTGAGTGAGGGTGTTCAGTGCACAACCCTGGCCCCCTCTCACGGTGGCTTCTCGGCCCCAATACACTCTGTAGGCCCTGTTCCTTTCCCTTTGTCCCTCTCTCTGGGTTCCCCATCACCCCGGTTGAGTTGGCCCTCCCAGGTCCTCCATGGCCACACAGAGGCCCCAGGTCTCTGCCAAGCACCTCCAGGGCTCCTGTGCCTCCCGATCGCTTTCAAGAATAAGCCGGCGGCATAGGGGCCTCGGCCCAGAACTGCTCCTGTGTTGAAAGGCAAGCCACACCTGGCCTCTCCAGACCCGGCCTGCCGCAAGCGCTGGCCTACCGGCCGATTCCACCCCGAGCCCCTCCAAACCCCGTCGTGCTGTCTGTCGGACCGGGATGCCCTCGGGCTCAGACTTCAGCGGCAGAAACAGCTGGGGATTATCTCCAAGACTGAACTGGCGACTTGAAATCACTCTCAAGAAACAAGAAGGCTGGAGGGAGAGTCTTCTCCCAGTCTGCAAGCACCGCCTCTGCACCGAGCCCTGCCCTGTGCCTGGCACTTCTCTCCGCACACTGCCTCGGCGCACCCCACCGCAACCCGCCTCCTGCGAGCCCGGCTGGTATGGCGCTCCCCAAGGATTCCACGGCGTCCTGACCCGGGCTGACGGGGCGGTTTTGTGCTTCTGACCGGAGCAGAGTCTGGAGTACCTCCCAGTTTACAGCCCCCGCTGGAGGCGCGGATCCGGAGGGGATGGAACTCTGCCGCTGGCGTTCAGCAAGGAGCGCACCAGGAGCTTCGAACGCCGGCGTTTCTCCCGGCTGCCGGGGGACTATTGGTTTTGCCGGGAGAGTCGGCCACCCTGGGCCACGTTAGGAGCTGCTAGTTAGGATTTGACCCGCAATGGGGTGTGCTGGAAGACCCACCCAGACGCTGGAAGTGGAGAGAGGACACCCAGGCGCAGATGTCGAGTCCTGGGGATTTCTGAGCCAACAGCGAAGGAGCTCCGTGGTCCCTGCTGAGCTTGACCCAGGACATATGGGTCAAAGGGTCAGGCAAACGTAAAGTAACCTTGTCCCCACTTTCCCACAACACAAATGAGAAGGTCTGTGGTCTTCCTGTCTTCCCTGTGATGGGCGGTTGAGCCCTGGAGAACCTGAGCCCAGGTCTTTCTGCCTCAGGGCTGGGAACTGGTCCTCACTCTCCCGGCTGGAAAAGCCTCACTTCCGGGGTGTATGGGCAACCAGTGGCAAGGAGACAGGAACTTGCTGGTAAGGCAGTGTGGGCTCTGGGTGCTAGTGTGTGCCTGTGTCCAGGGTGGGGGATGAACAAACCCCAGCCAAGCCCCTCTGCCCTCCTCACACCCCGTCACAGATCTAGGACTTCTCAACACAGGAGCTGACTCCTTGGTCATGGGATTCCTCCTTGGTGTCAGGAGATCAATCTCCCTGTGCCCCATATTCAGAGTGACTGCCCTGGCTGGGTGACCCAGAGCTGAGGTCTCCCGCTGGCCAGGCAGTGGTTAGGAGTGCTCAAAAATGGGCCTCAGGGAGTCCCCTAGGTTTGGCTCAGGATGTGAATGTGGAACCTCAGTAAAGTTTACAACCTCTGTACCTCAGTGTTCTTGTTTGTAAAATGGGCATAGCACCCCTCCCACAGTGTAGCTGAGAGGATGAGGTACAAGGGCTTGCCCCATTGCCTAGCACATAGTAGGTCTCTACAAATATTTGTTGAATAATTGGATGGATGGGAATCCTTGCTTAAAAAAAAAAAAAAAAAGCAAATCACAGTTGCCTCCACCTCCTGCAGCCACGTCCCTTCCTCCAGGTACCCAGCATAAGCAGTTCAGTCTTTTCCCCTCATCCCAGGCTCCAGGGCAGCTGCTCTCATTCTCTTGGAAAGATTAGCATGAGGGGCTTCAGCCCATTGCCTTGAAAGCACAATGTGGGACTCTCAAAGTGTCACTTATCGTTATTTTTAGCAGGCTCTTTCCTCAAGAATTGATGGATTTCTTGCCAAATGGATGGGCTGGGTTATTTCAGCAAACCATCTAGAACCAGGGGCTTCCCTGACCCAGGACCTGAGCCAGAACAAAGAGAAGCCAAGGACTGTATTTGGAGCCATAAAAGCCCCATTAGGACTCTAAGAATAACTCACAGAAAGACATTTTATATGAATTGGACACAAATTCACAAAAACCAGAGCATTCATTTGTCTCCACCCCAAGGGTCCATAGCTGGGGCGGGGGGGGGGGGGGGCTGGGTGTGAATGGGGCCAGTGCCCGTCCTA
Source organism: Sciurus carolinensis (assembly GCF_902686445.1). NCBI lineage: Eukaryota > Metazoa > Chordata > Mammalia > Rodentia > Sciuridae > Sciurus > Sciurus carolinensis. Next base: position 8,487,501 of record NC_062226.1, read on the forward strand.
TTTGATCTTTATCTTAAATCCACTTCAAAAAGCTGCGGCAAGGCGGAGTTGGAGGTTCACCCCTTCCTGTAATTATTTGGTGTCTAGTAAAGTTTTTATGAGTGTCTGTGCAAATAAATGTATCTGACATGCATTTGTTTTGGCTGGTGCTGCCTGATGGAGAGGTGGGTGCAGCTTCAGAAAAGAGGGGCCCACAGCCCTCGGGATCAGGCACAGGGGTGGAGCTGGGCACCACTGCAGACCACCACCCCTCGGAGAGCAGGTGCTCTTGGGTTCCTGGGGTGCTGTACATCTCGTGTGCAGCCCTTGGGTTTGTGGCATGGGGTGCTCAGGGCTGGAGTCAGGCTTGGTAGAATCCCGATCTGGAACAGAACAAGGCTTGCCTTTTAATGTCCACTGGGTGTTCATAAAGTGGAATTAATAGATAAAGGTGAGGCTTTTTTGGGGGTATCATCTCATTGAAATGGCAGAGTATGCCTGTTTCTTTCAACGTGAGCTCAGCATGTCTGGTGGGAGTCAGGAGGTGGAGTCTCTGGCCCTCTCCCTGGGCAGGCCAGGATGGCATTCCTTCCCTGTGCTTGGGGAGGAGGGGGATGGCCCATGTACACCTGCCCCCAAGAGCGAGGAGCCAGCCAGGTTCATCAGGGGCTGAGAGCACCCACGCCCTGTCTCTGGTATCTGCTGGTGCTCCAGGGTCAGGATGCAGCCCACAGGTGTGTTCAGTTGGACTCACACTGTCTCCTAGTTCTGTAGTCTTTGTTTATTTGTTTTAAAATAATTACATTTTAATGTATAATATGCATATAGAAAAGTGCACAAAACTGAATATTATAAAGGGGACCCACCCACATCACCAAGCCCCAGATTAAGAGAAATGTTTTCAGCTCCCCTCCCAGGCACTACCCGCTCTCTCCTCCAAGGAAACCACTATCCTGGTTTCAGTCAGTAGACATGAGTTTTGCCTGGTTTTGAATTTTCTCGTCTGAATGCCTTCCTATACTTCAATCATGGAATTTTGCATGAAAAGCTGAAATTCTCTCCTGAATAATCAGGGCTCTGATGAGTTTGGACCTTCATTTCCAGCAGGGTACAGAATCATGCCCCTCTGCTCCACCTTAACCCAGGCTGGTTACCCTTCCTGTTCCTGTGTCCTGCCCGGAGACTTTTGTGTTGGTAACGCCTGCTCTAAACCTATGGCTACTTTCCTGATCTTTAATTTGTCCCCAAGTGGAATCATTGTATGTTCACTGGCGAAGTACTTCTGGAATCTTCTCTCATCTTAGTCCCTCCATCAGCATCAAGTACCCTCTGAGGTAAAGATCATGAGACTTTGTAACAGGTGAGGAAAGAAACACCTCAGAGAGGTGAAGTCACTTGCCCAGGGTCACACAGCACTGTGAGAGTCAGATTCTGCATTTGAACCCAATTGGCCTAACTCCAAACCCCTGGCTCTTGTCACTTCCCCACATGACTCCCCTGGGCATCCAGGCCCAGGCGTGAACAGTCCCCTCCTGCCTCCTTCCAGCAGGGAGGAAGCTGGACTTTTTCCAAAGGAAACGCTGGGAAACACAAAACCCCAAACAGAAAACAGGGCAGGGATGGTTCCCAGGCCCTGGCTGCCTGAGGGGTGATGCGAGTCTGGGCTGGGCTGGTCTGAACTGGTGTGGCCTCCGCAGATGCATCAAGGGACGGTGGCATCATGCCACTTGCTGAGTGTCTACCACATGTCAGGCACTTCATAGATGTCATTCCTGAATACTCAGAATGTGCCTGTGAGGTAGGTAGTTAGCCCCATTTTACAGATGAAGAAACTGAGGTTTGGAGAGGTAGACATCCTGCCTTAGCCTACAAGTTTCTGAGTGGCTAAGTTGGATTTTTAAAAGAGATTTTAAAAATTTTTTTTAGTTGTTGGTGGACCTTTATTTAATTTATTTATTTATATGTGGTGCTGAGGATGGAACCCAGGGCCTCACACATGATAGGCAACCGCTCTGCCACTGAGCCACAACCCCCGCCTGCTAAGCTGGATTTTGAATGAACCGAGGATGTCTTCCCTGCCTTCGATTTGTACTACCTTGGCTCCACCCTTGTCCTTTGCTCAGTCCCCTTAGCTGAACCACCTCCATACTCCTCTCACGCTGGAGCAATGGCCAGGCACTTCCTCTTGGGCCGCAAATATTCTGGGGTCTGGTTGACCTGGCTTGTGGCCAAGTTGCAGGAGCCACTTGGTAGTTTCCATAGCCTCGGTTTCCTCATCTGGAAAGTGGGGATGGTTTTACTATTTTCTATTGCTATTTGGGGGCTCAGCAAGCCTGTGGTCTTGTGAATCTGGAAGAATTATCAGTGCCCTAGTAGAGGGATGTGCAAAGTTTCTGAGGCAGCAAAGAACTGGATCCACCGCAGGTCTGTGTGGCTGGATCATCCCAAGGCTGCAGTGTGGCTGCAGGTACAGGCAGGAGTCTGGCCACAGGGCGCTGGAGGTCAGGGTGAGGAACGTGCACTTGGGCAGTCAAGTTTGTTTTCTAGGAAGATCTCTGTAGCTGCGGTGAGGGGTGAGACCATAGGCCGGAGGCCAAGTGACGAGGCCCTTGGGTTTCAATATCCCTTTTGTAAGGAATGAGGCTGGGCGGTCCGCAGAGCAGACCTTATCCCCCAATTTCCCATAGAGGTTGTGTTTCCAGATTCAGGGTTTCATGTTACACAGAGTTATTCTTTCTGGAATGTGTCCCCCGAGCAACCCCGCTGGACCCTCTGCGGAAGGAGGGGCTCCTGTGAACGCAGGATGCACATGTATGCAGAGAAGCGCGATACCCCAGCCCCAGGGCTTGGCGGGGTGTCTGTCCCAGAATTAGTCCAGCAACCAACAGGCACAGCGGTGCGTGGAGTTGGGACAGGCTGCAAACAATAAGTAATAATGAGCACCCTTTACTGGGGACTTGCTATGCCCAGTCCTAGGTGAAGCCTCTGACATCAGCGATCCCGTGGAATCCTAAGAGTAGCTGTCACTGGGCCCATCATCAGACAGCAAAAGCCTTGCCCACGCCTCTGAGCCACAGAGCTGCTGCCCCCTCCCGCCCCCCGCCCGTCACCCGCCTCAGAGGTGGGTGTGGTGCGTGTCGTTGAGCTCTGCGGGATCCGGGCATCGCTGCAACTGTCGCCAGTGTGCAGAAAAGCCAAGAAATTCCACCTCTGGGTCCCGGCCTCCACCTCTGCTCCAGACCACACGATCTTGCCCAGCAGTTTTTCTCCCTGGAAGAGCTTGGCAGTCTGGGCTTCTCCAAACCCAGCAGAAGCCTCCAAGTCTAGGCTTCTCCAAATGGCCTCCCCCGGCCTCATCTCCGCCTCCCTCCCTTCGCTCTCCTTGGGGCTCGCCAAGCCTGTTGGCCTCATTTCAGCTTTTTGGGCGGCTTGGAACCGGCTGCTCCCCAGCCTGGAAAGCTCTAGCCACTCTCCTCTCCTCGCTTCCCCCTATTCATCCTTCCTGTGCAAATGTCACCTCCTCCCGGAAGCCTGCCTTCCCGTCCCAGCTAGACCCAGCCGACCTCTTCCACATCCTTAGCCTCCGGCATCTCTCTTCAGGTGAGAGGGGGTTACCTGCCTCCTTCACCCTTCTGTCTCCTTACAGTCTCCAGGAGGAACCCAGGAAGTATGAAGGAGTGAGACATCAGATCCAGGGATAACTTGGGGGAAACTTCCCCACTTTGTATTCCGGCAGCAAGGTAATGTCGAAGGTGTGCGCCCTGTGCTGGGCGGGCCCGGCGCTCTACAGTGTCTCTGAGCCTCACAACAGCCTTAAGAGGAGGAAGGTGCTGCTGCTGTGTCCGGGCTACAGATAGGGAGCTGAGGCTCATGCAGGTGGAAGCACAGGCCCAAGAGGGACCAGCTGGTGGATCTGGAATTTGAACGTAAGCCTCTCAGAGGCAGGCTCCTCCTGGATGCGTTCATCCATGGACAGTGATCTGATCTTTGCGGGCTGCAAAGGTCCCAGTGCTGCACATGACCCAGACAGAAGCCTGCCTGGGTGGGTTTACAGCCTCCCTGCCTCCAGCCTGCCACGTGGGCTGTCCCTGTTTGGGTTCCCTCTTAGTGGGGGTCCTTCCCAGGATGCAGGCTGACACAGGAGGTGGCGGCACATGGTCCCTCCTCACCCTGCCCAGGCAGTTTAGAACTCACTCACCAGCGGGTACTTGGAAAAAGGAGTGTGGAGAAGGAGAATGCCACTTAAGCGACTTTTGACACCGAGAGGTGACAACAGAAAACATCAGAAGCACAAAGCCCATCCTGAGCTGCCAAAGGAGCTTTCCAAAGCTTTTATTTATACATTTATTTGCATTTTTGTGGTGCTGGGGATTGAAGCTGGGTCCTCGTGCATGCTATGCAAGTACTCTACCACTGAACTATACCTCCAGCCCAAGTTTTATTTTTATTTTTTTTAATTATGGAAAATTTCAAACTTGTATAAAAGTAGAATGATGTACCCATCACCCAGCTCCAACAATTTTAACTCATGTACAATCTGGTTTTATCTATATCTTGGAACTCCAATACTCTTATCCCAATAGATTTTTTTTTTTTTTTTTAGTGCCAGGGAAGGAACCCAGGACCTCCTATATGCCAGGCAAGTACTCTACCATGGAGCTACATCCCCTGCTCCCAACAGATTATTTTAACCCAAATCCCACTATAACATCTCATCTATGATGATTTTGAAATATATTTTTTAAAAGATAAGGAAATTAAAAAAAAAATAGCCATGGTATCATTATCACACCTGGAAAGGTCATCATCAGACCTACCTGAGGCTCATGTTTCCCTGTCTGTTTCACGTACTGTTGGGCATCTTCTGCGGAGGCCCATGTATTCTCCAGCCTCTGCAGAGGTCGGGGTCTCCCCACCCCGGCCCCTGCCGTTCATTTGTTGGAGAAACCCAATTGTTTGTCCTGCAGCATTCTGCCAACCTGGATCTCGCTGCCTGTATTCCTGTGGGGTCCTTTAACATGTTCGTATGCCTCTGTATTTCCTGTAATTAGATCTAGAGACTTGATCAGATTCAGGTTCAATTTTTGGCAATGATTCTTCACAGGAGGTGCGGAGTCTTTCCGTCAGGAGCTCATAACGTCTTGCTGTCTGTGTGTGTGTGAAGGTAGCTGTTGCTGATGTTCCTTGCTGAGCCTCATTATTTCACTCGGGATTACACAACCCCACTGCCCTGATTCCATCTTTCTTTTTCATTTATTAGCTAGACTGCTTGAAAAAAGGGCAATGTGTCCTTATTAACACTTTTTTCTTTTGGTGCCAGGAATTGAACCCAGAGGTGCTTATCTACTGAGTCACATCCCCAGCCCTTTTTTATTTTGAGACAGGTTATGTTGCCTCAGGCCTCACTAAGTAGCTGAGACCGGCTTTAAACTTGCAATCCTCCTGCCTCAGCCTCCTGAGCTGCTGGGATTACAAGCACACCACACCTGGCAAACCCCCTGTGATCCTCATGACATTCAAGTGTTCCCCTGGGCCAGAGAGGACTCCTCTGGGTTGCCTTCTGAGGCCTTTGGCCCCAGTAGGCTCTGCTGGCTTCTTTGTTTCTGGAATAGCAAGTTGCTCCAGACAGATCTTATACATTTCTGCTCCAGACAAGAAATCAGCATTTCTCAAAGGAGCCTTGGCTTCTTTGACTGAGAAACGGGTTTAGAGACCACAGTCTAGGTTTAAGCAATGCTTTCTGCCATTGGGTTGGTCATTGTTTCTGGGCATTTTCAGTGAGGAGAGCAGGAATTGCATTGTCTACTCGGGCATTGGGGTTCGAACCCAGGAGTGCTGTTACTGAACTGCGTCTCCAACCCTTTTAATTTTTCTTTCTTTCTTTCTTTCTTTTTTTTTCTTCTTCTTCTTCTCCTTCTCCTTCTCCTTCTCCTTCTCCTCCTTCTCCTCCTCCTCCTCCTCCTCTTCCTCCTTCTTCTTTTTTTTAATCTTGAACAGGTCTAAGCTGCTGAGGCTAACCTTGAACTTGTGACCCTCCTGTCTTACCCTCCCTGGGATCATAGATGTATGCCACGACGCCTGGCCTGAAATTAAAAAAAAAAATTTTTTTTAAAGATGAACTACATTATGAGTCATGATTGCCAAAAATGGGAAGCAATCCAGATGTCCTTCAACAGGTCAGTGGGTTAACAAACTGTGGTATACTCATACTGTGGAATATTATTCAGCTATAAAAAGAAAAGACTTTAAGTGCATATTGCTAGGTGAAAGAAGTCTATCAGTATGATTCTAATTACATTTAGAAAAGGCAAAATCAGTGAGTAAAAAGATCAGTGATTGTTGGGTGTTGGGCGGGATGAAGGAGGGTTTATCCATCTATTTGGTGGAGCATGGGATTTTTAGAGCAATGAAACTATTCTTCATGATACTACATAGTTCTCTACCCACAGTTTATTTTTCCTAGTTTCAGTTATCCATAGTCAGCTATAGTCCAAAAATATGAAATGGAAACTTCTTCAAATAAATAACTCCTAAGTATTAAGTAGTATTCCATTCCGAGCAATTTCGTGCTCAGGACGTAAATCGCCCTGGGGCCAGTGTATTCATGCTGTATATGCTACCCTCTGGTCAGTCACCTAGTAGCATGGTGATTATCAGATTGCCTGTCATGGCTTTGCAGTGCTTGTGCTGGAGTATTCTGTCACAATGCCGACCTCAGCCACTCCCTTCATCTCATCACTAGGCGTTGCTTCATCTCACATCATCACAAGGGTGAGCACAGCACAGTAGGATATTTTGAGAGACCACATTCACATCACTTTTATTACAGTCTATTGTTATGATTGTTCTATTTTAATTAAACTTGATCATACACATGCATATAGGGAAATAATATATTTATGTACCTATATGTACATATTTCAGTACTGGCTGGAGATTCAGGTACCCAGTGGGGTTCTTGGAATGTATCCCATGGATAAGGAGTTACTAGCATATAAGGTGGATAAGTATCATTATATATTTGTCAAAACCCATAGAATAAAGAAGACAAGATGAACACTAAGGTGAATTCGAACTTCAGTTAACAACAGTGTATCAATATTGGCTCATGAAATGTAACAAGTTTATTGATGCAAGAAGTTAACAGTAGGGAAGAGGCAGGTGAAGGAGTATATGGAAATGTACTTTATGCTCAATTTTTCTATAAATCTAAAACTGCTCAAAAATAAGCATATTCATTTATTTTTAAAAATTGTGAGTTCATATCAACACTTCAGGACTACAGTATTTTTGCCTGACTTACATGTGTGTGTCCTTTGTCTTATGAGAAATGACCTTTCTTTTCCCAATAAGACACTCATTTGCTGAGAGTCGCTTAAGACGGACAGCAGGCTGAGATAATACCAACCCACCGTCTCCTGGTCCTTGGGGGCTGCTCTAACAAAATACCGTAGATTGGCTAATTTGAAAGCAACAGAAGTTTATTGTTCACAGTTTCGGGGGCTTGGAAGTTCAAGAGCAAGGCAGCAGGTTTGTTGTCTAGTGAGGCACATGCAGGCTCTGTTTCCAAGGCAGGGACTTCTAATTTCATGTTCTCATGGTGGAAGGGCAAAGGACAGCCATGCTCACTGAGGCTTCTTGTAGAAGTCCATCAATTCATGAGGATGGAGCCCTGCTGACCTGATCCCTCTTAAAGGCCCCGCCTCTTGATACCGGGTTGAAGATTAGCTTCCAACATGGATTTTAATGGGACTGACAAAACATTCAGGCTGCAGCACATCAATGCTATTAACTTTATTTATTTTTTTTCTCTTGCAGCTGAGTCAAAATTCCTGTGTTCAGTCACTTGGAGTAATTCTTCTCTATGGGGCTATGGCCCCAACTTGCCAGAAGTCAGAAGTCAGCTTTTTTTTTTTTAATTTCTTGGGCTGGAGATATAGCTCAGTGGTAGAGCACTTGTCCAACATGTGTAGGGTCCTGAATTCAGTACCCATTGCCACCGAAATAAAAAAGTCAATATTTAGAATTTCTTTTCCAACACTTTACATCATTTTATGATATTTAAACTATGTACCTGGTCTCCAAGCAGCTTCTAAAAACAAGGAATTTTATGTATAGTCTTTCTGTTCTTCTACCCTATTCCCTTCCTCTAATTTGTACTGCTTTGAGTTTTTGGTTTGTCCTTAAGTCCATTTTAAAGTTTAATAAATGCTTCTGTACTTTTTATATGAAAAGTGAGAATAACATAGACACTCTTCTTCAAATTATAAACCAAATTTCCTTCTAGTCAAACTCCAGATATGTACAGAGGAGGGCTGAACTCAGACTTTGTACATCATCATAACCAACCCCAATTTTTTTTTTTTTTGGGGTGTGTGTGTGTGTGTGTGTGTGTGTGTATGTGTGTTGCTGAAGATCAAACCCAGGGTCATGCACATGTGAGACAAGCACTCTACCTCTGAGCTACACCCCAGCCCAATCTACCCAACTCAAAATCCATTATTTCCACTGTGTCACAAGAGTCTAGTATATTTCCAGGTATTGTATAAAGGACTTTTTTTCTACATGTTAATCAACTTTGGAAACAACCCTGTGAGGTAGGTATTACCTTCATGTTTTGCAGGAGGGGAAGCTGGAGTCAAATAAGCTGGGATTTGAAGTCATATATCCCAGGTACTGGGATACAGAGATGACCCGGGGGTCCTGACCTCACAGGGCTCACATCTAGTGGGCAACTCATACCTGGGCAGACAACAGAGGTTTAGAACCATGTCTGTCTGTCTGTCTATCCACCCACTGCACAAGGAGCTCCTCAAGGGGATCTGTATCTGATCCACTCTGATCAGAGGCCCAGCCCAGCAGAACTCAGTGCTTGTTTGTTGAATGAAAAAACAAATAGAGGAAGAGGAAAGTTAGAAGGAAAATAGAGGTTGAGATGGTAATGGAAGACTTATGCTTCTTAGACTCAGAAAACTTTGTAAAAAAATTACGACTTTTTTTGGGGGGGCGGGTACCAGGGATTGAACTCAGGGACACTCAACCACTGAGCCACATCCCCAACCCTGTTGTTTTGTATTTTTTATTTAGAGACAGTTGCTTAGCGCCTTGCCATTGCTGAGGCTGGCTTTGAACTCTTGATCCTGCTGTCTCAGCCTCCCGAGTCGCTGGGATTACAGGCATGAGCCACTGCAGCAAAAAATACAATGAATTTTAAATTATGAGCATAATGTACTTCATTATAGAAAATTTGGAAAGTAGATACAATATAAATAAATAAAAATAAGAATATAAAAATAGGGGCTGGGGAGATAGCTCAGTTGGTAGAGTGCTTGCCTTGTAAGCACTAAGGCCCTGAGTTCAATCCCCAGCACAAAATAAATAAATAAATAAATAAATAAATAAAAATAAAAGATAAAAAAAATAAAAATAACCATAATACCAACTCTCAGAGTTAGTCGTTTTGTTCATTCCTTTGGTTTTCCTTATATATGGCTAGTCTTTTCAAAAAACATTTGGATCATGATATATACATATATATATATTTAATCGGCAGTTTGCATTCTTAAGAAGATCACTAACAATATATCATGAACATTTTCCCAATTGAACATCCCTTTAAGCCTAAGTGTCTACTTAGGGTGTGGATTTAGTTTCACCAATGATGTTATCCTTCACCGTATAAAATAATTATAAATTCAAGATCAAGACTGAAATTACAGCAGGAAGAATATTCGGCAGCTCTGGAGCAGAGCGCTGTTTCCTAGCTCTGATTGCGTAACCCTTCCCCGGCAAATGCCAGGAGAAGGCAGAGAGGACATTAGCCGGGGGGCATCTGCCATCCTCAGGCCTTTAATTCTGGGAGCTCTGCTCTCCGCACATCCACTTTCTGATCTCTGCAGGTGCCACCAGCATTCCCCGTCTGCAGGGATGAGCTACCATGTGGGCATTAGAAGCTGTGATTAAGGGACTCAGACCTCAAGTTCAGCCCTGCTCCACTGAGCGACCTTGAGGAGGAACTTCACCTCTCTGCTGCAGTTCCCTCATCTGTAACACAGCCAGCACCTGCACCCACCTCCCCAGGCGGCTGTGAGGAGGCCGCAGCACAGGGCCTGACCCATGATCAGCCACCAATAAATAGCTGTTATTATCATGAACTGTGTTTGGAGCTCCCTCTCTCCTCCTAGCTGCGCTTGCCATTTGCTGGTGTCACGGCTGCTCTTGACACCTTGTCTTGATGGAGGGACAATCTGAGTCTTGTCAAGTGCCTGTAGGCTGCCACCATCTTGGTGAGGGTGCTGGGCATGGAGTCTCAGGGATACCCTAACTCCAGTTAGGCACCACCGACCCACGAACAGGGGTTTATGGTTCTATTTTGTTCCAAAGTGAATCAAAATACTATACAAGTAACCACAGGAAACAGAGTCATGCAGTTAATAAATTTATGTCTTTGGAGTTAGACAATGCAGGTTCGAATCCTGGCCATCTTATAGTTTGATTTTGAACGAATTAATTTCCATTTCTGAACTCCAATGTCCTCACTAGCAAGTTGCAAGTGATAATTGTGGCAGATGGTTTTATTTTATCCTCTGTTCAGTACCATGACTCTGATTTTATTTTGGCTGTGGGAGAACCAAAAGCCATCCAAAAGAGGAACTCTCTGGGCTTTCACTTGGAGCTCATCTCGCCCCTGGCCTTGTGGCTCTGAGGAGGTGAGCAGAGCCCTTCAGAGCCACCCCACTCCCAAATGGGGCTGGATGCCCAAGAGCAGAGCTGCCCCAGAGGAGATGGAGCCGAGAGAATCCTCAGGTCGGGAACAACTCTTGGACTCCTGCATGAAGCTGGCTCCTGGTTTTCCATTGATATTAGCTAATTAATCCTTTTTCTTTGCTTAAGCCAGTTTGAGTTGAGTGTTTTGTCACTTTCAACTAAAACCATCATGCCTGAAAAAACAATGCTTGAGGCCAAAAGGTGTTTTGTTTTTTTCTTTTCAGATTTTGCAATATTTGCATATACTTTACCCTAATCCTTAATCTGAAAATCCCAAATCCAAAATCTTCCGAGTGCCATGTCAACTCTCAAAGAGTTTTGAATTTGGGAACATTCCAGATTTTAGATGTTTGGAATAGAGTTTCTCAATCTGTAGTACCTGTGTTCCTGATTGTTACAAGGATTCACTAAAGAAACAAAGCGCTTGATGGGTGATTGGCACAGAGTAAGTGCTTATTAAATGATATTTATATTGCTGTTAGAAATTTAATGGAAAAAAACAAAAAAGTGAAGATAAAACAAAGAAATAGGGAAAACATTATTCTTAATATCACTTTTTAGGCAGGTAAATATTTTGAAATATTTTTCTTCCAGACATTTTCACATATATGTATGATTTAGTGTATATACGCCAAACGGGACCCTTCTGTTTTGTAACCTATTTCACTCCATTTCACTTGGATATAAATCAAACACATCATAAAGATTTATTTATTTATTCATTTTGGTACCAGGGATTAAACCCCAGGGGTGCTTGACCACTGAGCCACATCCCCAACCCTATTTATATTTTATTTTAAGACAGAGTCTTGCTTAGTTGCTTAGGGCCTCACTAAATTGCTGAGGCTGGCCTCGGACTTGTGATCCTCCTGCCTCAGCCTCCCGAGCTGCTGGGATTACCGGCGTGTGCCACTGTGGCCGGCAAATACATATAAAGATATATCTGTACAATGAGGCCATTTGTAATGGCCGTATGGCAGTCCACATTTTCTCTGAATATTCAGATGATCTCCAAGTTATTTTTGTATAAGTAATAATGTGATAATATTCCACATCATCAGTCAATTGACTGATCCACATCTTTGTGCGTTTCATGATCGACTATCGGTTACTAAGGGTAGGACTCCAGAATCTAAAAGTTTTAAAAATCAAAAAATTTGTTATTTAAATTTTGACATGCTGAATTTCGTAATAAAATGTCACCACTAAGGATTTAAATTTTTTTTAAAATAAGCTTTCTTATTTTTTATTTTTTTTTAGTTGTCGATAGGCCTTTATGTATTTATTTATATGCGGTGCTGAGACTGGAACTCAGTGCCTCACATATGTCAGTCAAGTGCTCTACCACTGAGCCACAACCCCAGCCCCAATTTAAATGTTTTTGCCAGACAGCAGGCACCCAGTTCTTTGGGTTCCAAATCCTGTTCCCGCCAGATACTTGTTTAGCTCTGATGCCATGAGTGCCATGACCCCCCGGAGGGCAGAGCCTGTGAGCACTGTGACTTTGACATCAACAAGTCCCCTGACAACAAGAAGGAGTTTGCTAACTCTGAGTCTTAGTTTCTCTATTCAGGGGACCTAGTTCCTTGCAGAGCCCCATTCTTTATTCTAGGTGTTTCAGGGAGTCTTCCAGAGTTAATATATACAGCTGAGTATGAGCTGCCACTTTATTTTGACATGAAAAAGTAAAATTGGCCTAGCGTGGTGGTGCATGCCTATAATCCCAGCAACTTGGGAGGCTGAGGTAGGAGGATTACAGGTTTGAGGCTAGCCTCAGTAACTTAGTGAGGCCGCAAGCAACCTAGCTAGACTCTGTCTCAAAACAAAAAATGAAAAGGGCTGCGGATGTGGCACAGTGGTTAAGCACCCCTGGGTTCAAGCCCTGGTACAAGAACAAAAAAATAAAATTGCATTTATTTGCAGATAAGATGATCACTGTGTAGAAAATTCAGTGTAATCAATTAAAAAAGCTATAAGAACTAAATAAGTGAGTCTAGTGAGGTTGCAAAATACAAGATCAAAATACAAAAATCAATTGCATTTCTGAATCCTGGCAAGGAATGGATATAAACTAAGATTTTTTCAAATAGCACTAGTGAGATCTCACTCAAAATAGTCCCGGCTGCTATTGGACAGCTGCTCCATACCCACTTGCAGCTCTGCCTTTGCCGTTCTGAGCAGAGGTCACCTCCAGGGCCAGTGGCTGGGCCAGGGCTGCACAGCTTCTGGCTGTTTCTGAACCTCCTGGGGTTTTGGGGGACAAACAGCTCTGCCTAGATCTGGCTGCCACCATGAATCTGCACAGCTCCACTTGGCTCTGTCCTTGCGAGCGGCTCCTCCCTGTGGACTTCTCATGCTCTGATGGCCCTGGAGGAGAAGGTGAGGTCATTCTTCTGGCTTACCCGTGGTTGGGAGTCAGCCCTGCAGGCGGCTTGTGGTCACAGAGGGCTGGAGTCTAATGAGAGGGGGCTTCTTCCTGCACGGCCCCTTTCTCCCAGGGAATGACCACAGTGTCAGGAGACATGTCCACACTGGCATCAAGACTTCCTCTGTCCAACAGAGCTGCCACGCCATGCCCAGGCCCCTCTGCTCCCCCAGCCCTAGGCTGAGCTTGACTCACTGCCCCAGGCTCCTCTCCAGGGCCCGTAACCCCTCCTGGAAGCCCTGCTCCCATCACGGCCCTGGTCCGCAGGCTGTCTCACGTCTGAACCTGCCTTGTCTGTGCATCCTATCTGCTCCTGGGGAGGCTGCCCAGACCCAGTGGAAGCAAATACCTACTGAGCAGAAGTATACTGCTGAGCTTGATGTCACTGCCCCTCAGTCCCGCCACATGGTGCATCCCATGACACAGATGCAGAAACAGAGGGTCAGAGAGGCCCCTGCAGACTCAAGGTCTCCCAGCAAGTCATGATGGAGCCAGAATTTGAGCCCATTTCCCTCTGACAACAAGTTCAGTGCGACATCAGCCGAGATCTCCAGGGCCAGCCCATTGCCTGTGAACTAAGTATCTAAGAGGCTCTGAATCAGGGTCTAATGGGCAAGGGTGCCTGGCACAGGGGATTGAGCATGGCACCCTGAAAAGATAACCCGGCAGCTTCCGCCATCCGCACCCCTGCATGCCCGTCCAGGTACACTCCGTCTCCAGGACCACCTGCGAGAACCTCCTTTCTTCAGATCGGTAGCCAGGCTCAGCTTTCTGACCCTGGGTCCCTGGGTTTGGAGGCCCTTCACCTGCCTCTGTCCCAGTGGTGTCGGGATGGGGTTAGGTAGGAGGGAGTCTGGGTTTTGACAGGCAGCTGAGCTCACTGGGCTTAGCCTGGCCCCTGCCCCCACCCCCATTCCAGCTGGCTCCAGAAGGGAAGCGGGGGTGGGGGCAACTTCACAGGGAAACTTTTGTTCTTGCTTCGAACAGACAGGGGCTGGGGACCGAGCTTCCCCTTGGCTGCCACGGAGACCGGGGCCACTTGAGTTCATGTTTATTTTCACAGCGTGGATTCCATGGAGATAATCGGCCCTGACAGGGAAGCCCTGGGAAGAGGGCCCCAGCCTCCGTGGAGTGCCTACTATGTGCCAGGCTAAAGACAGACAGGAACCAGTGGGATCCTCAGGACAGACGAGGCACCAGACACCTAGCCACACTTGACCGAGGCGAAGACAGCCCAGAAGGGAAGTCGCTTGCCCAAGGTCAAATAGCAGGTTGTGGAGAGTTGGGCAGGAGGTCACCTGCTCCCTGGGCTCTCTCTATGGTGTGCCTCAGTGGAGATGTGCAGAGCGGGGACAGAGCCGAGTGGATTAGAGCGTGGGCATGTCTTCTCAGACAGAGCCTCTAATCCAAGTGAGGCCTTGGTCTAGCAGCTAATTCTCTGAGCCTCGGTCTGCTCCTCTGGGAAATGGGGCTAGTAGCAGCAGCTGTTTCATCAGAGGGCTGCGTGGTTGGAGAAGGAGCCAGGCACATGGTAGGAGCTGAGTGCTCACCATGGCGAATGTTGTTATTATGCCATTCTTCCTCACCTGCTCCTACCCTCCGGCCCCCTGGGGCCCCAGGAGTCTCCAGCGTTCTGAGTGAATGCAGGAGGTGGACCCATGTGTGAGACACCACTGAGCAATGGCCGGACTTTCACCAGGAATCTCCCCGCCCCGCCCTGGGGACCACCACCCCACATCTGAGCCTGGCTGAGGGGCCGCTGCTCTCCTCCTGCCCCACCTTCTGCGAGAGTCGTTCTGTGTTTGCTCTTCTGAGCGGTTCATCTCATGGCTGAAACGCACCTCGAAGCCCTGTAGACCCAACTCGCCAAGCGTGACTGGCCTGGCCAATTGCCAGCAGGCCAGGGAGACCCGCATCCGATGCAGAAGGACCCGAGGAAACAGCCGGATCAAAACCCTAACATGGAACCAATAAACTCCTTAACCTGACACTACAAACTTCCCACAGACTTCAGAGGAATACCTCAGAGGAGCACGACCTCCTCACTTCTCCCCAGGGCTCCCTCCTCCTCCAGCGGGCTCTTGCCCAAATACAGGTTTGACCTCGCCGCTTCCCGCCTCAGAACCCCTCCGTGTGCCTCCTTATTTATTATTCTTATTTGTTACTATTTATTCAGGTCCTCTGCTTGCCCGGCCCTGCGCCGAGTGCCTTTTGTGCATCTGTTCCCGTGGGGCAGGGACCGTCTCTGTCCTTGGCACCAGGAAACCGCAAGGAGGGTGCTGTGCTGCGCCACGCAGCTGGTGAACCCAGGTGGCTCTGCCACTGCCACCTCTCTGCTGTCCTGTCAGATTCCTAGGCCTGCCCTTGGAGACACCCCCTGTCCCCCGCAAAGGCCTGGGTCTGACATCCCCTGGCCTCACGTCACACTGCTTCCCAGGTCACCACTTTGTTCCCTCAGTCCCTCAGTCTCAGTGCAAAAGCCCCACCACTGCCATGACCCTGGGACCTGGACCCAGACATCTTCCACAGGGACCTCCCTGCCTCCAGTAACCCGTCAGCTCTGGTGCCTTGAACTTCTGAATCGCCAGTGGCTCTTCAATTCTTCTATTTTGAAATCAAAATTCTCCCTCACCCTACAACCTTCTGTTGGCTACCATCTTCTACCCTCTCCACTTCCTGTCAAGCTTCTGAAAGACACAGCTGCCTCCTCACCCTGCCACTCCTCAGCCATTCCCCTGGCCCTCCCTTGGTGGCACTGGCTTGGTCACCTGGTGTCCCGTGGAGGTTCTTTTTCACCCTTACCGCTTCTCTGCCTGGTTGGCCACCTTCCCTCTGGTGCTCCTTCTCCAGCTACTTCTGGGCGGTTCCTTCTTTGCTCCACGTGCTAACATGGGTGTGCCGGGGTCTAACCCAGCCCACAGCTCTCCCCTCCCCCTGCTCCTGCTCCCTGGGGGACCTCAGTTTCCACCCTGCAGGGTTGGACCTGAACCTGTTCCCTGCTCTGGGTTTTCTTCTGTCCTACTTGGCAATGGCCTCTCAGGCAACTGGACAATGCCAGCTCCTTCCTCAGCCTTCCTCGCAGGCTGTCCATCTTATCAGGCACCATCAGCACCTGCCAGGTGTGACATTCGGGCATCAGCAGATTTCCTCTTCTTTCTTGGAGTTGGAACCCGGTCCCGTCCATCATACCTTGCACGTATCTCGGGGCCCCTTGGCATTCTCTGGGGGCACTGCCCTCAATCCAGCTGCCTTGTTCTCTAGCCTGCTCGCTGGACTCCCGTCTCCAGCTTCCCCACTCCAAAGTCTGCTCCCCACTGTACGCAGAGTGATCTTCCTCAAAGACAAACTTGATCTTGTGTCCCTTTCGTAGCTCCCTGTCATTCTCACCCTGAGACCGGCCCTGGTGAAACCATCCTGATCTTCCCCAGCTCACCACTTGGTCCCTTCTTGTTAATTAACCTCTTCTGCCCGTCTCCTGACTCCCTAGCAAAGTAAGCTGCGTGAGACGCCCTGCCACTCCAGGCCTTCCTATGACACTTTCTTTCTGTCCCCAGCCCTCTTCCCCTCTGGTTTCCAGGCAAACTGCTGTCACTCTCAAGTCTCTGTGCAAACGCCACCTTCCCTTGGCTTCCCTGCAAGCCTCGAGTGCCTCTTCTCCCGTGGACCTACCAGAGTGTGCACAGGTACCATGAAAGTGAGTGCGTATGAAATCGTAATGACCTTCCTGTGCGTCGCGTCCCCATCTTCCACTGAAGTGGAGTGTTCTCAAAGGTGGGACTCAGGGAGGAACTGACTGTGGGTCTTTCTCCTCAGCCTAGGGTGTGTCCTGGAGGAGAAACTTCACAAACATATGCCAGGTTGCTTCGGTTTAGAAAAAGAAAGAATTAAAAAAAAAAAAAAAAGTTGGGCTGCAAGTTTGAGGGGTCACCTGGGTGAGGCCAGGGGGACCCACAGACAGGCTGTTGAGTCGAGGTCAAGCCAAGCCTGAGGTCCCTTGGGCAGTGTAACCCAACACTCCTCCACCCCATACACATCGGGATGTGAGAGCCCCGCAGACTCCAGGACTAGGCTTCCAGATGAGACTGGGAGTCATCTCTGCCTGAGGCTTTTGAGGCCGGACACACAAGGCTTCACACGCAGCCTTGCAACCGTGGGTAAGTCCCTTCACTTCCTCGAGCCTCCTCCCCTTTTGGAGTACGGCAGGGCTGCACGGAGTCAGTGGGGCGAGTTCCACGGGGTAGCTGGACTAGTGCTGGGGCCTAGGAGGTGCCCCCACATGGGGCCGTGCAGACTGAAGGCCTCTCTGGAAGGCCCCTCCTCCCGCCTGTCCTTTCCAGGAAGACCTGGCTGGACAGAGGGTAATGAACAGTAATGGTTAGTCCTCGTGCCAGGCACTGTGACTGGGCCCTGCATAGGTGACCCAGGCATCCTCTCCCTTTAGAGGAAACTCATGTCCTGAGAAGTCAGCTAATTGCCCACGGTCACCCAGCCAGCGGGTGAGCTGGGATCTGAAGCCAGACCTCGTTGTTAAACACTGCCTTGGTCTGCGTGGCCTTCCCAGAGGGCTTTGAGGACTGAACACTGCCCAGCTCTGCGTGCCAGCCAGGCTTCCCCGCCTCCCTTCTGCCCACCGCTGGATATGTTTAAACTAGCCGAGCAGGGTGAGGTGGGGAGGCCACGGAGAAGGTACGGAGATGTTTGTTTTCCTTGGGGGTTTATATCAACATTGGCCTTGACATTTCGCCTGTTATTATGTGTGGTTCTTTAGAGGGTGAAATAATATTTTCTTTTGCTGGAGAAAAGGACAAAGTTCAGACAGAGCTCTTGGCCCCAGATGGATTTTCCTCCTTCTCTGCTTTCCGTGGGCCATAGCTACCCGGAACTCCTCCGAGCTACTTCTCCAGGGCAGACGCCCTCCCTGGGCTGTGGCACGGACTCCAGCGGCAGAGACTCACCGGGCGGCAGCCGCCTGGCTCCTGCTGCAAACATCATCTACTCTCCGGAGATGGGTCTGTGGGCCCTGGATTCCTTCCACGAAGTCACACCTGGCTTCTCTCAACACACAGGACATGGCTGTGGCTTGCCATGTGCTGCAGGATCGCGGAGGGGTCTGGGTTTGCTCGCCTTCCTCGCATGCACGCGGGGCTGCGGTGGCACGCTCCCTGTGCCACGGTGTGCTCTGGATGCGTCAACACCCTGGACACACGCCTTGGGGAGCAGGTGCAGGCAGGCTGATGGCGAATGCCGGGTACCTTAGGTAAATTCATGGGCTCCAAATATAAACCGGGCGCCTGAAGACACTGACACCTGGAACCGTGCAGAAAGTCCACGAGTGCCAGAGACATCCTGGGCATCCCAGTTCTGTGCGGCATGCTGGCGGGCAAACGGGGGCAGGCGCTCTGCCACTCCTGGGGCCCTCTCAAGTGCCTGCTCCGCGTGCTGTGGATCACTTGATGTCAGTTACTGTATGGCCACCCCTGGCTTAGCTGTGGCTTCCAACAGCAGAAATTATCCCTGCAGTTCCTGCAAGTCAGAAGTCCCAAATAAAAGTGGGGTTGGTTCCCTCTAAGGCCAGGGGTGGGGTGGGAGGGACCTGTTGCATGTGTCTCGTAGGCTCCGCAGTCGCCAGCTGTTCTTGGGTTCCTTGGCTTCCAGCCGCATCACTCTTCTTGTTTCTGCCTGTTTTCACCTGGCTGTCTACCTGCGTCTCTGCGCCTGGATCTCCCTGGCTCTTTCTCTAATAAAGACAACTGACCTGGATTTAAGGCCCATCCTTATTCATTATGACCACATTTTAGTACAAATAATGACATCTGCAAAAAAGCTGTTTTTAAAGGAAGTCATGTTCTGAGATTATGGATGGATGTGAAATTTGGGGAGATTAGTCCACCCGCTCTGTACAGCCCCATTTCCTCTGACTTTGCTACTAAACTCTTTGCATAACCCTTGTGCAACCTAAAGGGATGTGCAGGTGAGCTTTCCATCACTGTGAAAAAATACCCAAGAAAATCAACTTAAAGGAGAAAGGTGCGTTTTGGCCCATAGCTTCTGAGGTTTCAGTTCATTGTTGGCCCAGTTGCTTTGGGCCCATGGGAGGCAGAACATCATCGCAGCAGGAGTATTTGAGGCAGAGGAGGCTGCTCACCTGAAGGCCAGTAAAGCAAAGAGAGACGGGAAGGGCCAGGGTTCTTATGTCCCCTTCCAGGGCATAACCCCAATGGCCTAGGTACCACCTCCTCAGCGTTCCACCATCTCCCAGTAGCACTACAGGCTGGTGACAAACCTTTAGCAGATGGGCCTTTGGTGACATTTAAGATACAAACGATAGCAGGGTGGGTATTATCTTTCCCATTTTAGAGTGGAGGTAGAAGATGCTGGGCGGGGGCAGGACTTTGGTTACCCAAGGACACACAGCCACTCTAAAGGGGTCCAGGATTCACACTCAGGTCTGCAGGAGTCCCCTGCTGCAGTGCCCTAAATGACAGACACCCCTGGGACTGGGGGTACATCCCATGCATCCTCTGTGTCCTCTAGGCCAGGGTTTCTTCTGACCTTTGGAACTGATTCTTTTCTTAAAGTTTCACTTTATTTGTAATCGACACATAGTTGCACATATTTATAGGGTACGATGTGGTGTTTGGATACATATACACAATGCATATCGATCCAATCAGGGCCACTAGCATCTCCATTACCCCCAACACCTACCATTTCTTTCTGATGGGAATATTCAAAACCCTTTGTTCTGACTACTTTGAAATAGATGCTCCATTGTTGTTCACTATGTCACCAGGCTGTGTCATAGGCCACCAGAACCAATTTCTTCTATTTAACTGTAACTTTGTACCCCTGGACCAATTCCCATCCGTGCCTCCCTTCTACCTTTCCCAGCCTCTGGTAGCTGTTACTCTACTCTCTATTTCTACGAGATATACTGTTTTAGATTTCACACGTGAGATCTTATCCTCCTGTGAGTCACTTGTCTTTCTGTGTCTGGCTCATTTCATTTAACATAATGTCCTCGAGGTTCATCCGTATCATCAAAAAATGGCAGGAATCATTCCTTTTTTGTGTGGCTGACAGGTATTCCAGTGGTGTCTCTGTGTGTGTGCACAGTGTGACGTATTTTCTGTATCCTTTCATCTGTCAATGGACACAGGTTGTATCCATGTCTTGGCTATTGTGAATAGTGCCACTTAAATATAGGAATGCAGACATCTCTTCAAAGAAAAAAATGCCTTTCATTTCTTTTGCGTATGTACTCTTGTTATGGTTTGGATATGAGGTGTCCCCCCCACAAAGCAGGAATATTCAGAGGTGAAATGATTAGATTATAAGAGCTGCACACGAATCAGTCCATCCTAGTTTGAATGGACTGACTGGGTGGCAGCTACAGGCAGGTGGAGCATGACTGGAGGGAGTGGGTCACGGGGAGTGTGTCCTGGGGGGTGCCTCTGCCCTGCGCCCCTTACTCCACCCACCCTTCCAGGGTGCTCCGCCTTACCTCAGGCCCAGAGCAGTGGAGCTGGCTGACCACGAGCTAATCTCTGCAACAGTGAGCCAAAATCAACTCTTCCTCTTCTAAGTGGTTCTTGTCGGGTATTTTGGTCATAGTGATGAAAACCTAATCCAGTAGTGGGATGGCTGGATCTTAGTTCTATTTTTAGTTTTTGGAGAAACCCCCATACGCTTTCCATAGAGGCTGTGCCAACTTACATTCCCACCAAGGTGTGTGAGGCCTCGCTCCTCCACACATCCTCACCAGGGCTGATTCTCCTGTCTTTTGGATAATGGCCATTCTGCCTGGAGTGAGGTGATCTCTCCTTGTGGTTTTGATTTGCATTTCCCTATCAGTGATGTTGAGCACTTGAAAATCCACCTGTGGGCCATTTGTACGTCTTCTCTGAGGAAGTGTTCAGGTCTTTTGCCTACTTTCTAATCATCTTTTTTTGTTGTTGAGGTGTGTGAGTTACTTACATATTCTGGGCATTAACCCAGATGTATAGATTGTAATCTTGCCTCCATTCCGTAGGTCGTCTCTTCACTCTGTGGATTGTTTCTTTTGCTGTAAAGAAGTGTAGTTTGATGTCATTCTATTTGTATGTTTTTTTTGGTAGGGAGGTACTGGGGATTGAACTCAGGGGCACTCAACCACTGAGCCACATCCCCAGCTTTATTTTGGATTTTATTTAGATACAGGGTCCCACTGAGTTGCCTATTGCCTCTCCATTGCTGAGGCTGGCTTTGAACTCAGGATCCTCCTGCCTCAGCCTCCTGAGCTGCGCCACCACGCCCAGCTCTATTCGTGTATTTTCGCTTTACTATTTATCGATATATTTGTGGCCTTGGGGATGGAACCCAGAGGCTTGCTTTTATTTCTAGAGCTTTCGAGGCCTATCTAAATTATCTTTGCCCAAATCAATGTCATTGTCTTTCCTATGTTTTCTTGTATTGGGTTCATAGTTGCAGGTCTTAGAGCATTTGAAGTTGACTTTTGTGTGGGATGAGGGATAGGGGTGTGATTTCCATACATTCCAGGTGGATTTCCAATTTTCCCAGGATCATTTGTTAAAAAGACTGTCTTTTCTCGTGGCACCCTTGTTAAAAATCAGATGGCTGTCGACCCGTGGCTTTACTGCTGAGCTCTCTCGTGTTCCATGGGTCTACGCGTCATTTTTATAAATACCACCACCATGCTGTTTCGGTTACCATGATTGTGTAGTATATTTTAAAATCATGATAAAACATGCCTCCAGTTTTGCTCTTTTTCTGTTCCAATGCAGGAATTTTTGTGACTCCGTATGAATTTGGGATTTTTTTTTTTTTTCCTATTCTGTGAGAAGGCCTTTAGTACTTTGATAGAGAGTGAGACTCAGTTATCACTCTGGGTGGTAGAGACATCTTAACAATAGTAACTCTTCTACTTCACGAACACCGGCTATCTTCCCATTTATTTGTGCCCTCCTGAATTTCTTTGGTCAATGTTTTATAGTTTTTAGTGTAGAGATCTTCCACCTCCTTGGAAATTTGTTCCTAGGCTTTTTTTTTTTGATAGCTTTTTTTTTTTTTTTTTTTTTTGCGGTGCTGGGGATTGAACCCAGGGCCTTGTGCTTGCTAGGCAAGCACTCTACCAACTGAGCTATATCCCCAGCCCTTTGATAGCTTTTATAAATAGCTAATTATAAATACTATAAATTATTTTTAAAAATATTTTTTAAATGTTGATAGACCTTTATTTTATTCATTTATTTATATGTGATGCTGAGAATCAAAACCAGTGCTTCACACATGCTAGGCAATTGCTCTACCGCTGAGCCACAACCTCAGCCCACTGTAAATTATTATAAATATAATAAATGGTTTTCTTCATTTTTTTTTTTCAGATAGCCCACTATTAGAGTGTAAAACACTACTGATTTTTGTATGTTGGTTTTGTATCCTGCAACTTAACTGAATTCATTTAATCTAAATTTTTTTTTTTTTGGGTGGTGTCTTAAAGATTTTCTACTTGGAAGATCATGACATCTGCATACAATTTGGATGCCTCTTATTTCTTTCTCTCCTGCTTGCTCTGGCTGGGACTTATAGTCTTATGTTGATAGAAGTAGTAGAAGTGATCATCCTTGTCTTGTTCCAGATCTTATGGGAAAAGTGTTCAACATTTTTCCCATTTGGTACAATGTTAGATGTGGGTTTGTCACATGTGGCCTTTATTATGTTGGGGTATGTACCTTTTATGCCTAATTTGTTGAGAGTTTTTATCATGAAGAGATGTTAAAATTTGTCAAATGCTTCTTCTGCATCTATCAAAATGATCACATGGTCTTTGTCCTTCATTTGTTCACGTAATGAAGTGCGTTTGTTGATTGACACGTGGAACCATCTTTGCATCCCTGGGATGAATCCCAGTTGACTATGGTGAATGATCTTTTAGATGTACTTTGAATTCAGTTAGTATTTTGATGAACATCATGCAACTAGGTTCTTCAGAGATATTGACCTGTAGTTTTCTTTTATGTTGTGTTCTTGTCTGGGTTTGGTATCGGTGTGATACTGTCCTCATTGAATGAGTTTGGAATAATTCCTTCCTCTTCAATGTTCAGGAATAGTCTGAGAAGAATTGATACTTGCTCTTTAAAAGTATAGAAATCAACAGTGAAGGTGTAGGTCCTAGGTTTTTCTTTAATGGGAGACTTTTTACTGTCCCATCTTGTTACTCTTTATTGGCATGTTCAGATTTCCTATTTCTTCATGATCTCATCTTCATAGGTTGTATATGTCCAGGAATTCATCCTTTTTTTTCTAGGTCTTCCATTTTGTCAGTATGTAATTGATCATAATAGTCTCTTATGAACCTTGTATTTCTGTGCTATCAATAGTAATATCTTCTTTTTCACCTCTGATTTTATTTATTTTTAAACTTTAATTAACACAATATTTGTACTTACTCATGGCACAGCCCTGCAGTTCTGTGCCCATATACAATGTGTAATGATCAAATCAGGGTGATTGACATTTCCACCTTCTCAAATGTCATCATTTCTCTGTATTGGAAACCTTCCAACTCTTCTCCTCCAGTTGTTTTAGGTGTATAACTGTTGCAGTCTATAGTTATCCTATTGTGCTATGGTGCATTAGAACTACTTCCTACCCCAGCCTCCTTGGTTTTATTTATTTGAGCCTCTTTTATTCTGACACTGATTGAACCCAGGGGTGTTCTACCCCAAGCTACATCACAGTCATTTTAATAAAAATTTTATTTTGAGACAGGGTCTCACTAAGTTGACCAGGCTGGGATGGAGCTTGCAGTCCTCCTGCCTCAGCCTCCTGAGTCGCTGGCTGACCTGAGATCGTCCCTCTTTTTGATATGCACCTTCATTGCTCTCAACTTCCCGAGTGCTGCTCTTCCGTAGTCCACAGGTTTTTGGTATGTTGTGTTTCCATTTTCATTTGTCTCCAGAAATTTTTGCATTTCCCTTCCACTTTCTTCATTTATCCATCGGTTGTTAGGAGTGTGCTGCTTAATTTCCATGTATTTTATGCATTTTCAAAGTTTCTTCTACTCCTGATTCCTAGTTTCATGTCATTGTGGTCCAGAATCATACTTGTGATTTTGACGTTTTTAGTTTGTGACGACTTGTCATGTGGCCTATTTACCATCCAGTCTATCCTGGAGAATGTTCCGTGTGCACTAGAGAAGTATGGCTTGCATTCTGCAGCTGTTGGATGGAGGTATCTGCTAGGTCAGTTTTGTTGAAAGTCCACAACTACTATTGTATTGCCGTCTATTTCTCTCTTCATGTCCATTAAGATTTGCTTTATATATGTAGATGAGTTGATGTTGGGTGCATATAGATTTACAATTGTCATGTCTTCCTAATGAATTAAGCTGTAAATAATGACTTTTTTTTTTTTTTTTTTTTTTTTTTTTGTCTCCTGAGACAGTTTTTGACTTGAAGTCTGTTTTATCTGATAGAAGCATAACCTCTCCTGCTCTTTGGCCTCTATTTGCGTGGGATATTGTCTTCATCCTTTTACTTTTTAGCCTGAGTGTTCCTCATGGCTAAAGTATGTTTATGGTAGGCAGCATATCGTTGGGACTTATTATTTTAATCCATTCAGCTACTCCATGTCCTTTGATTGGAGAATTTAATCCATTTACATTTAAAGTAATTATTGATAGGTAAAACTTACTACCCCATTTTATTAATTGTTTTCTCCTTGTTTTGTGGATACTTTGTTCTTTTCTTTCTCTCTTGTTTAATCTGTATGATTTGGTGCTTTTCTTTAGTGCTAAGTTTTGAGTGCTTTATCTATTATTTCTGTATTTACTATAGTTTTTTGCTTTGTAGTTACTGTGAAGCTTACATAAAACATCCATTAATAGACTCTTTTATACTAATAACAACAATAAAAATGCTAGAATTTTATTATTCCCCCACAATTTTATATTTTTGATGTCTCAATTTACATCTTTTCATATTGTATATTTCTTAGCACTTTATTATAGTTGCTATTTTGTACTGTTTTGACTTTAAACTTCTATACTAAAATCATATGCAACTTACATGGTACTGCAATCATTTTGGAGTATTCTGGGTTTAATTTTATATTTACTTTTATATGTGAATTTTATTCTTTCATATGTTTTAATGTTAATAATTGATGTCTTATTGTTTCTATGTGAGTCATTTCCTATAAGGCAGGTCTAATGGTGATGGATTTCCTCAACTTTTGCTGTCTGGGAAAGTCTTTATTTCTCCTTCATTGCTGAAGGACAATTTGTCTGGGAATAGTAGTCTTGGATGGCATTTTTAAGAATTTCAGTACTTTAACTATGTTATTGTGTTCTCTCTTGACTTGAAGGGTTTCTGCTGAGAAATCTGCTGGTGGTCTGACTATACACTTATATGTTCCTTGATGTTTTTGCTGCTTCTAAAACTCTCTCTGAAGGCTGGCATGCTGGTACAATATAGTTCCAACTACTCAGGAGCTTGAGGCAGAAGATCACTTGGGCCCAGGAATTCGAGACCAGCCTGGCCAACATAGCAAGACCCTATTTCTCAAAAAAATAACATAAAAAAACCAAAATTCTCTCTGCCTTGACTCGACAGTTTGATTGTAATACTTCAGAAAGACCTCTTTGGATTGACCCTCTCTGGGGACTTCAGAGCTTCACCTATCTGGATGTCCACCTATCTGGATGACTTAGGAGGTCGCCAGCCATTGCCTCACGGATAAGCTTTCTGTCCCTGTCTTTGTCACGTCTTCAACTCAGGTTCCAGGTCTGGGTGACCAAGGCAGCGTCTTCCACTCCATCTGAGGAACAGGGGCTGGTCTGGGTGACCGGGGTACCGTTTTCCTGGGAGGCAGCGTGAGTTTCCTCTTGGGCTTGGTGGAGTGGTGACTGGGTGAGAGGCTGGGTGACCCTACTAAGGCCCCGTTTCCTTGGGAGGCATTGTATGTTTCAGCTTGGGCCCCAGGTGGGGAGGGCATGGGCAGCATTAACGAGCAGCTCCAAGCAGCCTGGCCCCGCGGGTAGGGGGTAGCAGCAGCTTGACCTGGGATGGCAGAACACTAGGCGGGGTGAGTCGGTGGTGGTTAAGCCCGGGGGTGAAAGGGTGCCACTTGTTCCCAGAGCAGGGCACAGTCCAGTGGTGGCTCTGGTTCTAAGATGGCTTACCTCAGTAGCCTCCTGGACCAGGCAGTTGGCTCTTATCTGGGAGAGCATGGCTTTGTGGACCCCAGCTGCTCCCTCCACGAGCCTCAGTGTGTGAGGATCACAGAGGCGCCTAGTGGTGAGGACTGTAGGGGCCCGAGGTACTAGTGAGGTCCTCTGGCCTACCTTTTGTTTTTTTTTTTGGTGCTGAGGATCGAACCCACAGCCTTTGTGCTTACAAGGCAAGCACTCTACCGACTGAGCTATCCTCCCGGTTCTGAGCTGACTTCGGCTCGGGCTCAGGTGGACAGGCCAGGTGTTTCCATCTGTTTTCTACGAGGCCACGCTGGGTTTCTGGGCTCGTAGGGTTTCTGCTACTCCTCTGATACACTCTGGTGCTCTCCTTAGTTACTTTCCTCAACAGGCAGCCGTCTCTTTCCTTGGCGATTTGGCTGTCTCTGTGGAGGGGAACAAGGACTAAGGGCTCCGAGTAGCCATCTGGCTGACATCCGAACTCAGGACTGATTCATGCATTCTCTTTATTCGTTCTTTGTTTTGAGGGGCTGTCTGTCTTAAGATCCAGTGTCCCTGACCTCCAGCTAATAGATGCCAGTGGCTCCTCCTTTCCCATTGTGACACCTAAAAGCCTCAGGCATTGCCAGAGGTGCCCTGCAGTAACATTGCCCTGGGTCGTGAGTGGGGGTGATCCACCACTTGGGTTCTCTCCTTTCGGGGTGAGTTTGGTTCTTGTGGGAGGACCAAAGCTTGCCTCTTAGGTCTGACTATGACCTTTACTATCTTTAAGGGTGAACTCCTTCCTGGGTGGATCTAAAGGAAGCATCCTAGTTTTTGAAGACAGCAGGGTCTTTCCCCAGAATAAAGACCCACCACTTACTAGACAGTCTGCTCTAAATATGTCCAGTTCACTCCTTTTGGAATGAATGTGGTCTGGGTGGAGGACCAGGGCTCACCTCTCAGGTCTGACCATGAAGTTGAGCCTGGTAAATGGAGAGTCTGGGGTTCTCCAGTGTTCCAGATGATGAGCAGGCAGGCTTGGTCGGGGCCATTCCTTTCAATCTGCAGATACTTACTGGTACCAAGTATGTGACTGGCTTGACTTCAGGTCCTGGGGACCAAGCCGTCATGGAACCTGCAGTCTACTTTGGGAGAGAAACAGAAGTCAACAAACGAACAAGGTCATCAAGAGCAAAATATGTAGTCAAGAAGTTAAGCCAGGCGCTGAGACCCTGGAGTCGGGGCTGGGGCTGCGAGGGCCACTTGAGAATAGGCAGCCGGGGAGGCCCGCCTTCACCTGGCTTGGCAGAAAGTGGGAATTGAGACAAAGGCGTAAGTGCAAGAATTTTACGGGGGCAGACAGCCAGTGTGAGATGTGTCATCAAGTTGGCCATTGAGTCCGGGGACATGGGACAGCCCACGTATTGTGTAAAGACTTCTCAGGAAGAGGCGGGGAAGATCAGTTCCCCATAGCTTAGAGGTTTGCCCTATGGGACACTAACTCTTCCAGAACAAGTAGATTGCCTAGGTGTGTGCTCTGAGTGGCTTTCCACTATGCAGTGTCCAGCGAGAGGTCATGGCCATCCCGAGCCAGGCACATCCTGGTGCCCCTGAGGGGAGCAGGTTGGAGCCTCTGCAGAACCAGATGTTGCAACAGAGCCCGAGACTAGAATAGGCAGAAGGGCTCATTGGTATCCACAGTGCTCCAAGCACCTAAAATAGCATCTCTGAGGAGATGACATTTGGCCTGGGACCCAACATGAGAATAAACCAATGAGCTACCTGGGAGGGAACTTTCCGGAAAGAACGCATGACTTTTCCTTTTTAGGTCACTCTTCGACTTTGGGGTGACCTGGGGCCAAGCTCTGTGAGACTCACTGGTCTCTGACACCCATGCGGAACTGACTTTGGGTTCTGCAGAGTTAGAGCCAAGAGGGAGTGCTCCTCATGAACCAGGTAAAGATCAGGGGCACATTCTGGTTGCAGCCTTGATGATCAGGAGGTAATTTACATACTTGCACGTACTCTGCCACAGTGCCATTCAAGAGAAATGCATATGAAGCACGTACATTTAAACATCCTAGCGGCTGCATTAAAAAAGAAATGGGAGAAATAAATTTTAATAAAATACATTATAAGGAAATGAACAGACACTTCACAGAAGAAGATGTACAAGTAATCACCAGATATATGAAAAAATGTTCAACATCCCTAGTAATAAGGGAAATGCAAATCAAAACTACCCTAAGATTTCATCTCACCCCAATTAGAATGGCGATTATCAAGAATACAAGCAACAATAGGTGTTGGCGAGGATGTGGTGAAAAAGGAACACTCATACATTGCTGGTGGGGTTGCAAATTAGTGCAGCCACTCTGGAAAGCAGTGTGGAGATTCCTCAGAAAGCTTGGAATGGAAACACCATTTGACCCAGCTATCCCACTCCTTGGCCTATACCCAAAGGACTTAAAATCAGCATACTACAGAGATACAGCCACATCAATGTTCATTGCTGCTCAATTCACCATAGCCAGATTGTGGAACCAACCTAGATGCCCTTCAGTTGATGAATGGATAAAGAAACTGTGGCATATTTATACAATGGAATATTACTCCGCAATGAAGAATGATAAAATTATGGCATTTGTAGGCAAATGGTCGAAATTGGAGAATATCATGCTAAGTGAGATAAGCCAATCTCAAAAAACTAAAGGACGAATGATCTCGCTGATAAGCGGATGAGGACATATAATGGGGGGTGGGAGGGGCTAGCATTAGGTTTAGGGTTAGGTTTAGAGTTAGGCTAAGGAGAGCGGTAAGAATGAAGGAAAGAAGGACTGTGTAGAGGGAAAAGAGGGGTGGGGGGGGTGGGAGGGGTGGGGGGGAGGGGAAAAATAAAATAAACATCATTACCCTATGTAAACGTAAAAAAATAAAAAAAAAATAAAAAAAAAAAGAGACAATGAAATGGGTTTAAGGATGAATAAAGCACTTGGAAAACTTAAAAAAAAATACATTATTTAACTCAATATATCCAAAGTGTTATCAATCTAAAATACAGTTGATGTAAAAGCTTACAAAGCTATTTTACATTCTTTCATCCATACTACGCATTTGAAATCTGGTATGTACTTTGCACTACCAGTACATGTCAATTAGGACCAGTGGTGTCTCAAGTGTTCAAAAGTTATGTGTGGATTGCGAATCTGTACTGGACAGCAGCCTTAGTAACTAGACATACAGTTTGTTTCATTTATTTCAATGATGTGTTTCTATTATGAAAAATCAGAGCGTGCTAGTTGGCAACTGACTTATCACCCATCCCTTGCTCAGGAATCTGCTGGTATCAACAGCTGAGATATCATCTTTACTGGGTATAAAATGAGATTTTTAAAAATTAACATTTTATTTTCAAATAGCTGTATATTCACATGCAGTTGTAAGAAACACTACAGAGAGCTCCCTCACCATTTACCCAGTTATCTGCCAATAGCAATATCTTGCAAACCTATACTACAATATTCCCCCCAGGAAATTGACATTGATACAGTCTGGAGGATTTAGTGAGATCTCCCTGTTTTCCTTGCTCTCATTTCTGTGTGTGTATGTGTGTAGTTCTGTGTCACATGCGTAGGTTCATGTATCCTCCACCACAGTTAAGCTACAGAACAGTTTCAGCTGGTACTGAGAGTGGTTCTAGAGGAAGTGAATTTTAAGGATGAGTTTCCCAATTTGGTGCTGAGCTTTCTGGAATCGTCTCTTTGATCTGACTAGGTAAGCTGCTGACCCTCTCTAGTGGTGAAGAGAGCACTTATAGCCCATGCTGTGAACTGGCCATAGAGATACACGGGATATCTGCCCTGGAGCTGCCCGATCGGCTACTTAAAAAAAAGCAAGGAACTGGGTGACTCTATGTGTGATGCTTTGAATATTTTTGGAAAACTAAGAAATACAATGCGTTGGTTTGTTGCTCCTGATGGTGCTGTGAAAAAGGAGGAGGTCAGGGATCCAAATTACCAGCTCAAGAGCTGCTTAAGTGACCTAAGAGTTCCTTGCTGTGTCCTGCAGGACCGTCATTATCTCCTGCCACAGTGCTGAACTTGCTGAAAATCAGATGCAGAACCTCATCCAATGACTGACTGAAATACAATGCGAACTAGACACTCGGCCTTGAGGGTGTTTACTGTAAAAGGAAGGGGGCCCTGATTGGGACAGAATGGGATCCTGTAAGTTGGGATAGGGATGTGTGAGAAGACTCTGGTGAAGGTGGGGACATTGAACCCTTAAATTCTTTTTTTCTTAATTTTTATTTTTACAGACTGTATTTTGATTCATTGTACACAAATGGGGTATGACTTTTCATTTCTATGGTTGTACACTATGTAGAATCACATCATTCATGTAATCATATGTGTACATAGGGTAATGATGTCTGCTCATTCCACCATCTTTCCTTCCCCCATCCCCACCCTTCCCTCATTTCCCTCTCAATCCACAGTTCCTCCATTCTTCTCTTACCAACCCCCCTCCTCGTTATGTATCAACATCTGCTTATCAAAGATTTGGCCTTTGATTTTTTTTTTTGGATCAACTTATTTCACTTAGCATGATATTCTCCAACTCCATCCATTTACCTGCAAACGCCATTATTCTATTCTTCTTTATGACTGACTAATCTTCCATTGTGTATATATACCACAGTTTCTTTATCCATTCATCAATTGAAGGGCATCTAGGTTGTTCCACAATCTAGCTATTGCGAATCCAGCTGCTATAAACATACTGCATCACTCCAGAATGCTGATTTTAAGTCCTTTGGGTATAAACTGAGGAGTGGGATAACTGGGTTAAATGGTGGGTCCATTCCAAGTTTTCTGAGAACTCTGGAAAGCAGTCTGAGCCCTTAAATTCTGATGAGTGTTTTTTGCCAGTGGAAGAGTTCTTCCTACCCTCAACCAAACTGTCCTCCCAACCCTAGTCAAAGAAGTGCAGCAATGGCCCTCGCTCACAGAATGGTGGCTGGCTCTTAGAAGACTCCATTACAGTGCCATCTAGGCAGTAATGCCTTGCAGCACTGGGGCAAGGTTCTCCAGAAAGCTCCAAGTCAGCATCTAGCCTATGGTGCTGCTATGCCCATAGCCAGGATGCCCAGGTCCAGGAGTAAAGGGATGCAAGTGGGAGGGCCATAGCTCCCTATTATTAGTACACTAGAAAAGTGTGTGTGTCCTGTCCTGAGACTTTATGCTTTCCTGGCCAAGAGATCTTAGCTCTAGAAGGAGGGAGGCTTCCACCAGGAGACAACAGTGATTCTGAGGAACTGGATATTCTGACTCCCCCTGGCCACTTTGGGATCCTCATGCCTGTGAAGCAACAGGCAAAGAAGAGAGTTCTACCTTTCTTTGAGAGATTGATCAAGACTACCAAGGGGAATTTGGACTGCTACTCCATAATGAAGGTAAGGAGGAGTGTGTCTGGAATATGGGCACTCCTTTAGAGTGTCTCTTAGTGTTAGCTTGCCCTGTGATAAGGTTAATGGGAAATTATAGCACCACAATCCAGGTATAACTTCAAATGTCTCAGTCCACTCAGCATCTGTCGCTATAGCAAAATACATGAGGCTGGGTACTTTAGAAAGAAAAGACCTTTATTTAGTTTACAGTTTGAGAGGCTAAAAATCCAAAACTGGATGAACTTATCTGTTTGACCTTTGGCAGGAGCTTCTGGCTTTGTAACATGGTCAAGAAGCCCTCTCATGGTGGCAGACATCATATGGCAAGAGAGGAAGCAAGAGGCCAGGGAAGGGCTAGGCTCCCTCTTTCGTAACTGGCTCCTGAGAGAATGAACCCAGTCTTTAATAATAACATTAATCCCTTGGGAGGGTGGTACCCCATGATATGATCATCTCTTAAAGTCCCCACCACCTCAATGCTGTTACACTGGGGACCAAGCTTCCAGCTCACCAGCCTGCTGTGAGCAACGTCCTCACTGGCTCCTGACATCATCCCAGACAGCCAGCAGCCAGCCCTCGAGCAGCTGGGAGCTGAATGGCTCTCTCAAGCCCCAGCAGGAGGAGGCTGCTGGATGCTGCCATCTCTGGTGCAGGGAAGTGGAGGCTGGAGGGTGCTGGGCTGGTTTCTGCTGGTCAGGGGCCACCTCAGAATCAGCATGTCCCTGTGTCCCCAGAGCCACTCGAAGGTCTCCTGGAACGAGGCATGAACGGAGGCTGGGATGGGGCGACACTCAGCTGGCCCGGCTCAGGGTCAGCTCCAGGGCCTCTCGGGTGCTCCCCGGCCGCCTGCTGGCCTCTGCAGCCCCTTCTGAGGTGCGGGGCTGCGGGACCATGGCGAGCTCCCAACTGTGGCGCCAGCTTGGTGGGGCTGACCTTCCTCCCCATGGCATGGGGACACTGGCTACTCAGAGCCATGAACTCTATCAGGGTCAGGATCAACAACCAGTGCTTGGGGACAGAGGGGACAAGGCCAGGTGCCCTTCTCGGCTGGGCATGAATCTCAACCAGATAGTTGGGGACACGGTGGAATGTGCCAAGGACATGGCTGGACAGCGGTTTGTGATAGCAGGACAGGACTAGGATGTATGGGGGCGGAGCGTGGGGACATAGGGGACAAAACTCTGAGAGCCTGACCTGGCGCTGTCCCTGGTCCCTTCTGCAGTCTTTGGTCCTCCCCACCCACTGCCCGGGTTTCTGTCTGCCTGACTCTCCTTTGAAATCTTATCTCCCATCTTGTTCTCAGCTGCCTCCTGCTCAGTCCTGCCCGTGGCCCGCCTCCCCACCCCCACCTGCTTCCCATCTGCTCCCCTCCCCCACTCCCTGCTGGCCACTGCCCCTCCCTCCTGTCCAGTGCTGTCTCCTGCTCCTCCAGGGAGACTTCAGGCTGAGGGGGAAGCCTGCCCACTGCCCCTGCTCACCCTCTTGCAGACCTGGATCCAGGGCCCTCCTTCCCTGCACTGGAGAGGCAGGCTACAGCCCCAGAGGGCCCTCTGCCGCCTGCAGGCCCCAGCGGCAACCCAACCTCTGCTGCTCCCAGAGGCCTGGCTTCCGGGCCCCTCCGCCAGGCAGGCTTGCCGACCCTCCCAGAAAACCCACCTCCCCTTCCCCCAGCTAGTCCTGCCTGGTGTGTCCCTTGACCTCCCACCTCACTGAGGGACAGATGGGCATGCCCTCATCCTCCCAGGGGCCAGTCTGTCCCCCAGGTAACCCAGGAGCTGACTCCCCAGCTTCCTGCCCCTCACTGAAGCCAGGAGGCCCAGGCCCTGCCCCTGCCCCAGGGGCCCAGTTGCCTGCAGGGTCCTCCCTCCTATGGAATCAAAGTCCCAGTGCAGACCCAGCCTGCCCGACTTCAGGCCCCAGCTCTGCCACTTAGCAGCTGAGAGCGCTTGGGCGGGCCCTTCTCTCTGGTCCTCTGTGTCCACACCTGTGACTCGAGGAGGCTGAGGGTGCTCACGCCGCTCTCAGGCTTGTGAAAGTTAAATGAGTCAACGTACCTTAGGATCTCCCCGCAGAGCCCGACATGTAGTAATCACTCAATAAAAAGCCCTTCCTGTTCCCAGGTGTGTGGGTACATGACAACCATGGAGGGGTAGACAATCAGGCACCAGGACTTGACGCTCACCCGCTGCAGGCGTTAACAATAATAATTCAATCTCGCGTCCTGAACCTGGTCCTTCCCAGTGCTGTACAGCCTGTGCCTCTTGAGTCCTCTCAACACCCAGGAGGTGTGGACTACTGTCCTCGTCCAGATGAGCAGCCCAAGATGCAGAGTGCCTGGACCCACTCGGATCACACGAGTGTCCTGTCCACAGGGCTGTCTGCCCCAAGTCAGTGGGGGCAGGTGCATGGAGACCAGTAGGGGCCTCGGGGGCTGTGGGATCTGGGGCCTGATCTGGCTCAGGTGCTTCTCATTGAATGGCCTGGGCAGTCATGCTCCCTCTGTCTTAGCTTAACAATCTGTAAAATGGGGACAACAGGCTTCTCCTCACTGGGCCACAGTGAGAATTCTACAGGCTTCCTCAGTGATCGCTTGAAGGACAATGGCTGAGAACAGTGGCTAGGCTTTGCTGCAGACCTGTCCACCTGAACCTGAGCACCCCCACTGCTTGGCTGCTATAGTCTGCGCCCCGAACATCCCCAAAGACCCAGGTGTTAAAGGCTTATTCCCCACAGTGGCTCATTTGGGAGGTGGTGGCAACTTTACCAGGCAATCTAGTGGGTCATGGGAGCATGCTCTCAAAGGGGATCCTGGGACCTGGCCCCTTCCTTCTTGTTCCTGGTCATGAGTGAAGGGTTTTGCTCTACCACACCATGATGTGTCACCACAGGCCCAAAGCAATGGATCCAATTGGTCATGAACTGAAACCTCCAAACTGTGAGCCAAAACCAACCTTTTTGCTTTGCAAGTTGATTTTTGATGGGTAATTATTATAGTAATGGAACGCTGATTAACAGAATGCTTCAGTCTTCTAAGAATGCATGTAGCCCCTTCCTGCTCTGCCAGGGACCCTCTGCAGCCCACATGTCTGGGCCTTTCCCTGGTATGGGCCCATGGGAGCCTTATTTTCTTTTTTGTCTGGAAAATGAAGAAAATGTTTTCTACCTTTCAGTTTTGCTTGGAACTTAGGGGATTCCTGGGATGTGCGACTTCCAGGACTAAAACCTGGAAGAGTGCAGGCTGACTGGGGTGAGTCAGCCACTTCCGGGGTCATGAGGATGCAAAGGCAAACTCACAGGAAGTGCCTGTTGCTGCTGGAGACCAGGAGTGCCCTGTGGGTTGCAGCCACGGGGAGGCTCTGATCTCACAATCCCCCATGATCTGTTGTTCTCCCCACTCTAACGAGGAGAAACTGAGGCGGATGGAATAGGTGGCATGGCCGGGTTGCCTGGGGTGGAGGAGCCACCCTGCAGCCCAAGAGTGGGTCAGCCTGAGCACTGGGCTGGACAGGTAATGCCATCCTGCCACGGGGGCCCAGAGCGGCCAGCCCTGGGCAGCCCTTCCCTCCGCTCTCCCTCTTGCCCCTGGGTGGCGCCCAGGAGGACGGATGGAGGTGGTGGGGAGTGGGAGAGGGCGGCTCAGAGGAGCCTCCTGCTCCAGGCTGTCACCCACCCAGGCCCTGTGTTGCCTCTGCACTGTGTCCTTGGATGAGTACATTTGCCTCCCGGGCCTCGGTTTCCTTGCCTGGACTGTGGGAGCCATCCCAGTGTGGAGCCCAGCGGGGGTTCTCTAGGGGTTCAGTGAGGTGACCCGCAGAAGGGCCAGGGCCGGACAGAATTCCCGGGTTCCCCTCTAGGATCCCCTAAACCCTCACGACCCATCCTCTGAGACGTGGCTGTGAGTCTACCCATTTCCAGGTGGGGAAACTGAGGGCATTGCTCCAGGTCATCACAGGGAGTGAGGAGGGGGCTGGGAAGCCCCCGCTGAGGAGAGCGGTCGGGGAGCAGAGCCCGGTGGTCCTCGCACAGCCCTTTGGCCTGTTGCCCACCTCATCTTGTTCCGGGCACAGAGCTCATCCGTGGCCTGTCCTTCTGCCACGGCTCCATTCCCCACCCTCTGGATGGTTTCTGGTTTGTTTTTTATGGTGCTTACACTAGTGGAAATCAAATGATTGCTTTTCTTGTTCATTATTCATGTCTCCCATATGAATGGCAGCTCTAAAAGGGCAAGGACTTCGTCCTTTACCAGTACTGCAAACCCCTCAGTGCTGGAGTAGGTCCTCGTACTTGTCCGATGATTGGATCATTTTCTAGTGAATAGAAGCACAACTCACCGCAGCTGGGTGCAGTCCCCAGTTCCAGCCAGCAGATGGCAGCAGAGAACAAGGCACCTGCCGGGCGGAGCCCAGGTGAAGGTCCAGGTTTGAGCTTCCAGGTTGGCAAGACGCGAACCTCTGGCTGAGTCTGGGCCAGGGTGCGTGCCCCTTCTACCACCTCCTCTCCCTAACCACGGGTCAGACCTGAGGGCTGAATGATACTATGCAGCTGTCATTGAGATGGCTCCAAAGCAGTGTGTGCCCGGCACAGCACAAGTGCTTTCATTGAAATCTCACAAGGGCCTCATTATAAGTCTCACTGTGCAGACAGGAAGGTGGTGCAATAGCACCCCAGGTTACACAGCCAGCGGGTGCCAGGCCTGGAAGGAGACCTGGGACCCGTTTCCTTAGCCACCACGAGATAAGGTCTCTAAGTTCCGTTGCCTCACTATGGACTCCATGCACTGCCCGAGGGGAAGTGAGTCCCCTCTGCTGGAGGTGGCAAGCTGTGCCAGGCGAACTCCCGGGAGGGGACGGGGGCAGAAGGTGTGCTGCCTGGTCAGGCAGAACCTGCTATTTAATTTATAGGACCAAGAGCAAAATGAGAAATGTGGGAATCTCTGCTCAAAATTATTAAGCATTTGAAGACAGTAACAATGGACTGAGCGGAGCTCAGGGTCCTTGGGCGTCCGGGGCTCTGCATGACCACACAGGTTGCGTGCCCCGGAAGCCAGGCCCTCTTGGTCTGGGGCGGGTGTGTGAGGAACGGACCCCAGGGTCATCCCAAGGCCAGCACAGTGCTAAGGGCCTTGTAAATTGAGTGGGACGGAGACAGGGGTGATCTGCCCCTGAGTCCATTCGGGTCTGAGCCGCGGAGCCGGCTCTGCGGAGCGCAGGCATTTAGGCCTCTCAGCCCGTTTCTTCTCTGAGCTCGGCCCGCGTCCCACAGCTTTTATCTTCCGACCCTGGCTGTGATTTATCTCCACGTGAAGGACCGGGGCGGCCTCGGAGGCAAAAGGCCCTTCGGCTGGGCCATGAATCTTCCTTGGCAGCTCCTCCGGCCACTCTCTGCACAGTCGGGCGGACCCAGCACTTCCTCTCTGCCAAGTGAGGATTAGGAAGCCATAAAACAAGGACCCCAACTCCCTGGCCGGGAGGGCTCACACATGGGCCTCAGATGCTCTGGCCGGAGGAAGCCGAGGGCTGCCAGAACTCAAACCCCCAGGGACCCTCTCCTTGAGAGCCCCCATTCCATGCTCCCTGCCCCATGCAGAGCGGGGAGCGGGACGTCCTGCTCAGGCTGGGGTGAAAGCTGGTCAGGGATCCCCAAAGGGAGAGGGACCCAGCTGAAGCAGGGCTAGAGGTGCTCCCCACGGAGGCAGGAGCAGGGGGCCCAGGCTGGACTGGCGAGGGCAGCCGGTGGCGCTGGTGGAGGAGCCGAGCCCTGGCACAGGTGAGCGCTGCCCCGGGCTGGTCCTCCCCAAGCAGATCAACCTGGGCTCAGGGCTGTGAGGTCACTGGGTGCCACCGCTTGCCGAGCCACATAGCCAAGAAGTGATAGGGCTGGGATTTGAAGCCAGTGAAGAGCTAACAACTTCTCTCCAAAGAGCAATTTAAAAAATTGTTTGAAAAACAATTTATTTCTTAAATGCTATCTTTTTATTTTTAAAAAGCATTTGTAAAAGGCATGTGGTACCAAATTCAGAAGAGCATACAGTCAGAAGACTCGAAGGGTCTCTTCCCCCCGCTGGCCAGAGGCCTCCTCCGCGCCAGTCCTGAGAAGCAGCCTCGGCTGCCAGCGGGTGGCAGCTGTCCAGAGCGCAGCCT
Organism: Sciurus carolinensis; assembly: GCF_902686445.1. Classification (NCBI taxonomy): domain Eukaryota; kingdom Metazoa; phylum Chordata; class Mammalia; order Rodentia; family Sciuridae; genus Sciurus; species Sciurus carolinensis. Next base: position 8,525,435 of record NC_062226.1, read on the forward strand.
GGAAATGCCTGGGATTTCCGCTTGTCTCTCCCACATGAACGGGCCATTCTGTGCCCAGTATCTGTACCTTACTTTTCTATCTTTATATGTCTCACTCCCCGTGCAGCCCCCGGCACCTGAGCCCACACATGCCAGGACGCGTCCTCCCTTGGGGAGGGAGTGTGGGGCGCTGGGCACTGGCAGCCTCCATTCCCAGGGTCCAGGTTGTTGACTCCGGCTGCAAGAGGGGCCTGAGCACTGTGGCGGCCGCGTTCACAGCCTCCCGCCCTCTGCCCAGCACCGCTATGGTTCCCGCCCGACCTGAGCTTGCCCTCCCCACGTGGCTTTCCTAGGCTGGCTCGTTGGTAGAAAGGACACAGTTGCAGGCGGGGAAAGCGTTGTCCAGCTCTGCTTGGCCCCAGCATGGCTGCCATGGCTCCTGCACCACCACCTCACCTTGAGAAAACATTTAGGCCAACTGCAGAGATGCAGGAGACACAAGGAGGAGAGCTGGGACACTCAGCTGAGGTCACCCCCCCGCAGCCAGCCCCCCACCGACCAGCCTCCGACACTTCCACTCCAGCATGTCCTGCCCAGCCAAGACCAGCAGTTCGCTCGGCAGCCCTTAGACATGAGGCAGTACAGGGCCAGGGGGAAGCCACTGATGGCTGGGCTGTTTGTCACTTGGTGACAGCTGACTGAAACACCCCACCTACGCAGTGGCACAATACAGCCATTGGAAAGAATGAGGCAGCCCTGATGTGGCCTCGCCACCCTGACCAGAGCAAGAATTAGGGTGGTGCAGGCTGCCACCCCAGCTGCAGGGCAGGGACCTGGGGAAGGCTGCCCTGCCCCTGGAGGTAGGCGGGGGCCAGAGCTGAGGACAAGACCTTGCTGCCCAGGCCAGCTTCACAGCCACGGTGTCCCAGGGTGTCTTGGGAAACAGTCTCCCTCCCTCATCGCCTGCCCTGAGACCTCTGTGGGCAGGTTGTGAGCTGGGCCTGGGAGCCCTGGACCAGTGGGGGGACAAATCAGAAGATGACGAAGGATCAGGGGGACTCCCAAAGGAGGAGTGACTGACACTCCCATCCTGGGCGGGGCATCTGGGAAGACTTCCTTGAGGAGAGGATAATAGCACTGGGCTCCAAAGGGTGAATAGGAGTTCGCCAACAGGCTGAGGAAAGGATGAGGGGGACTTCTAGACAAAGGGCCAGTCAGTGCAGGTGGGTGGAGGGGTGACGTGCGCTGAGAGGCAGGAGTGCCAGCACCCGGAGGCCGGATGAGACAGAAAGGAGAGGAGAGAAGACCTGGACAATCATTCCGGTGTCCCAGGTGTATTTTGCAGATGTGCAGGCAAAGGCTGCACCTCTGCAGGCTCAGATGGAGGGTGCTTCCTCCAGGAGCCCACCCTGCTCCCCGCTGGGCCAGTATCCCTGATGAGAGCCCCTGAGTGTCCAGCCCAGCAATTGGTTCTCGGGGTCCGGTGTTGCTGAAGCCTGTGCCTGCCTAAGATCACCTCCTCCCATGGACATGCAGGTGGCTCTGTTCACCTCCACCTCCCCAGTGCCGGGGACCCAGGCGTGTCCCTGCTCAACGCTTAGGAGTGAATGAATGGGTGAGCAGGAAGGTGACAGGTGGGAACGAATCCCAGTAGAAAGCGATCCTGGATTTCAACCTTCACTCGATTATCTCCGTCCTTCATACTGGTTTGCCCTGATTTTATTTTATAATCAAGTACAAATCAAATGCACTTTCACGGGAGAATGAGGGCCGGCGTGGTACAGCACAGACGGGGGAGGAGGCTGCCGTGTGTGCAGGGGCGGGTGCTGTTACGGGGCATCCGGGCACCTCGAGGGCAGAGCCTGCGCTTCCTCATCTGAAGGCTGGGGCTGCAGACACGAGAGGGACTTAAGGGACGGTGTTCCAATGAAGGCTGCCGTAACTTATGGCAGTGCCCCCACCGTCTCCCCTGATGCTCCTCGTTCTGGGGGAGGACCCATCATCTTTACTTTCCAGGTGGGGAGACTGAGGCAACTGTCCATTCAAGTCCCACCTCGGACTTAGGTTGGGAGATCCCAGTTGTTTCTGAGCCTCAGTGTCCCTGTCTGTAAAGTGGGGATACGAGAGTCCCTCTTTCTTGGGGTGCTGTGGGGGTCAGTAGAACTGTGTGCACGAGGCAGGCTAGGCGGGCACACGTGAGTTGTTATCTTACTGTGACCCAGAGGGGAAGTTACTGTCCTCGGGTCACCTGCAGAACAAGTGGCTGAGCCAGGATCCCACCCAGGTCTCTTCCAGGTTCCTGGGAGGCTCTCCTGCCCAGTAAGGACTCCAGGTGGCAGGGTCGGGCACATAGCAGGGCGGGTGAGGGGGCCCTGTCCGGAGCCCCTCCCTGTGGTGCGGTGTAGACAGGGAAGGTCAGGGACGCTGGCCCGGTGGCGGGGTTCGAGGCCCGTGAGTCCAGTGAGGCGAGCAGTTTCCCAGCAGCGGTGCAGAGCTAAGGGGCCCTTCGTAACAATCGAGTGATAACAGACAGAATTAATTAAAAAGAGCACACGTCCCCCTGCAGGACGGTCACAACCAGGGCGTGGGGCCCGCAGTGAAGACTTCGCTCTGTGCAGTGAGTGCACAGCACAGTGCCGGAGCCTCCGGGTTTACTAAAAAGAACGCCGCCAGACCCACGTTATTTATCGAGTTAATTATGTCCCTGGCCTCAGCTTGAACCAGCTCCAAACCCATGGGTCCCCGCACTGACTCACCAGCTCCCGGGCTCTGCTGGGCACACACTGCCTCCTCTTCGGAGGAGCAAGGCCTACGATGCCAGCTCTGAGCCAGGAAGACCCGGGCGGGGTTCTCTGTGGCTTCGAGATGTGGACAAGTGACATTCTCTCAGATCTTGTTTTGGCATCCACAGGTGGCATGATACTGAAACCACCCCTGAGGTCGGGCGAGGCCTGAAGGAGACAATGGGAAAGGGTCTCAGTGCCCCGTGAGCACTGGGGGCATGCTGGCTGCTGCTGTCATCGTCAGTGTGTGGCCGCTAGTGCAGGGGACTGGGCCTAGGAGGCCACAGCGAGAGGGCAGTCAGGATGGTTGGGAAGGCCCAGCAATTAAGAGTGGAGACTTGGTTGGTCCCAGTGGCTTGGAGGCTGAGGTGGGAGGATCTTGAGTTCAAAGCCAGCCTCAGCAACTTAGCAAAGCCCTAAGCAACTTACCGAGAATCTGTCTCTAAATAAAATACAAAAAAGGGCTAGGGATGTGGCTCGGTGGTTAATTACCCTGAGTTCAATCCCCGGTACCAAAAAAAAAAAAAAAAAAGAAAGAAAGAAAGAAAGAAAGAAAAAAAAAGCAGAGACTTGGCAGTCAGCAAGACCCAGGTTCAAATCCTGATCCTGCCACTTAGAAGCAGGGGCTCTGTTTCCTTGTCTGTAAAATGGGGACAACAGTAAACCTTCCTCATAGGGTTGCAGCCTGAGAAATCTGTGAGTCAGAACACAACCCTGGGACCAAGGGCAGGCTCAAAGGCGTGTGCTGGGGTGCCGTGGCCCGCGGGGATGCCTGAAGGTGGAGCGGGATCACGGAAGCCTGGTTCCCCAGCCCGGCCCAGGGAAAGTGTGCTGGGGGCCATGAGGCCAGCACCCAGCCGCCGGAAGGGGACCTCCCACGTGCTCACTCCCAGGTGTCTGTGCCGTCAGGCTGGAGATGGAGGTGGCCTCCTTGTGGCCAGATAAGTGTCCTGATAGCAGGGCCTTCGGGACAAAGCTATCAGAGGCGGCGACAGGATACTGAATGGGCTCCTCCGAGCGGGTGCAGAATTGCATTTGGCTTGGATTTAATTAAAAAGACTCAAATCTTTCTGATAATCCTCCCGGCAACGGCTGGAGCAGGGCCTGAAGCCAGCTCCCTGGCAACGGCGCATCCTGCTGATAAAGAACTTGGGGGGCGGCAGTGAGCCCCCCGCGGCCCGGCACCGCTGCTATCGGCCCTGCCCATCGCTCAGCAGGGAGGGGCGGGAGCCGGGAGCAGCTGCCAGGCCCGCAGGCCAGCCGCCCCACGCGGGCCCCTCTCCGGGACGCACTGTGGGTGTCTTTGTTCAGGGCCCAGCCCTCCGCCTGGCATCCGGCGCCCCTCCCCGCGGCTGCCCAGCCTGCCTCCTCCTGGCCCAGGACACCTCTGCTCAGGCCAGGCGCCCACATCTTCTGTGGGGGGTGGGCAGGAGGAAGCCACACGCCCTGTCCTCACCTGTCCCCTCGTCCCGGCCTTTGCCTCTGCCCAGCCCCTCTGGGAGGGGTTCCCCCCGGTCCTGACCTCCAGCCCCAGGGGCCTCCCTGCCCTCTCTGATTTACCTACAGGAGCCTGGCAGAGAGCAGAGCTCATGGGCACCTGGTGACCAGCTGACTGAATGACCGGTGAGGGAAGGAAGGTGGACAAGGGCCGCGGGAAGGCCCCGCAGCACCAGCCCTGCCCACCGGAGCCTGGCTGGCGGGCCATCACCCCAGCCCAGAGCTGTCACCATCGTGGTCACCGTGGACTTCCTCGATGACTCGAGGCCCCCACCTCTGGGTGACCCTGGGGAGTCGGCCCAGCACTGGGCGGGCTCTGTCGGCTCTGGAGCGTGGCCTGGTGTGGACCCCATGGGTTGTGCTGGGGCACTGGCTGTGGAGTCCCCGTCGCCCTTGAGTCCTGTGGCCCTGGGCAAACCATGCCACCTCTCTGGCCTGGGCGAGGGGACACCCGTGTTTGACTCTGACCTGTTTCTGGCTTGTGGTGAGCAGCCCGGGGCCAGCCCCTTCACCAGGTTGACTGGCCCCGCAGACCCTCCAGGGGAGGGTGGGCTCCTCGCTCCAGGTGGAGAAACCAAGGCCCAGGAGGCTGGGCTGCGCTGAAAGCAGCACGGGGCACCAGGGTCCTCACCCCCGTCACTGCCCTCTGGCCTTCTGGGGTGCCCTCTGCCAATGCCACCCCTCTGCCCACCAGGATGCCTTTGCCGACTCTGCCCTCTGGCCCCTCTCAGCCCCCTCCCTCTCCCTCCATCAGGCCAGGAACTGTTCTAGTGCCCAGGACGCGGGGGGCACAGAGCGGATGTTGCCGTGACCACCTGATGGTGCAGCGGGACCAGGGGGCTGAGGGAGGGTCTCAGGAGCAGCCAGATGGGATTCAAGCGCACCCTGGAGTCAGGGGGCCGTGGGGTCCCAGGGTGGGGGCAGTGGCAGAGCTGGGGGACGCGAGGAGCAGGGGAGGCGGGAGCAGGGGGAGTCGAAGGGCCTGAGCAGGGCCAGGCCATGGGGACCTGGTGGAAGGAGAGCACCGGGAGGGGTGGCCCGGTGACCCCAGGAGGGGTTCTCGCTCTGGAGGTCCTGGTCACCTTTCTGGTCATGGTGGGGTGATGGAGTCAGGCAGGGGAGGAACTGAGGGGAGGACAAGAGGGTCCAGGGGAGGTGCCCTGCACAGAGACCAGGAATGGAGGCTGACGGGCCTTGGTGACTGGCTTCCCCGGGCCTGGACTACCCCTCCCCCACCGTGCTGCCTCACTCCAGGGCCGGTGCCGGACACCGCTCCCTCCCACACTCTTCCCGCCCTCCATCCCAGCACGCTCCCCTGGGAAGGTCATGTCCAGGGAAGGAGCCAGGAAAGAGGGTCCCCAGGGGGCTTTGGAGACCTCAGACTACTGCTGCAACTGCTAATTATTAGTATCATAGAGGATGGGGCGAGGGAGTGGCAGGGAGGGGCGTCCCGTGCTCTGCACCAGCTGGTGCCAGCATCTACATGGACATCTCAGTGAACCCGCAGGAGAGCCCAGTGGTGTGGACATGACCATTATGCCCTTGTGGAGGAGGAGATAGGTTCAGAGAGTTTGGGAGTTTGCCCGAGGCCACACAGCGGAAGAGCATGTCCTTGGCAGAGGCCAGGCCTTGGAAGGGTTGACTTCATCCACAGCCTCATCCCATGGGAGCCTGGCCTCTGCGTCCGTCCTGCACCCATGCAGTCTCCCATTCACTCCTACTTCATGTTTGGTTCTGGAGTCTTGGGGGTGTCAGGAGCCCACCCACCCCAGGGGCAGCTGTGCCAACATGGTAGCATGTCTGAGGGGGCAGCCAATGAAGTTCCCTGGACATTCTGTGGCTGTGCCCACTGCTGACTCTGGGACCCCCCTCCCACCTCTCTGCCCGTGCTAGGCCTGGGACCATCGGACTCCCCCAAACCCAGAGGGACGATGGTGAGGGGGGTGGAACCCTGGAGACCCAGAGTCAGAAGAGTGCCCCCTGCTTTAGCTCAACCCAACCCAGTGACCAGCATGGGGCAGTCCCGCCATGATGTGGGTGGGGGCGTTTGGTGAAGATGAGGACCAGCGGGCACATGGCAAAGCCACACTCCAGGAGCCGAGGGTCCCACAGGAGCCCACGCCAGCCCACAAGTCTGTCATCTGCCTCGGCTGGACAAACGTCACCCTTTCTTGTAGTCCTCCTGTCACCAGGACATCATGGGTCAGGCCCTCTCCTGCTGGGAGTGAGAGGCAGTGGGGAGCAGGCTGGAGGATGCAGGCAGGTCTTGTCTGTAGGGGTGTCACCTGCCCAGCCAACCTGGAGGAGCTGGGGAGGGATGAGGGGAGGGCCAGGGTCCCCAAGGGCCAGGACCAAGCCAGGACTCCTTCTCCAGATTCCAAGACTCCCATTAGGAGGCCCTGCCTGTGAACTGGCTGTGTGGTGGGGATTGGCAGGTCGCCTGCTATGGGGGAGGGGCTGTGGGCGCTCGCTCTGATGGGGGAGGCAGGGCACAGGGCATCTCAGACGGGGACCGTGTGTGCCTAGGGGTGAGGGTGGGAGGGGCTGGCCTATTCCATGAGTGAGACAGTTAGTGGGGTGGAGGGGGAGGGGTTCAAGAACCCACTTCAGACCCCAGGATCCTCAGTCACCTCCAGGGGAGAGTCTGCTGGGCTGGCCTGGCCGTGGCGGTTTCTCACAGGCTCCTGGGGTGGACCTGAGGCTAGTGCAGGATGGACAAGGACAGTGGGGCAGGCTGCAGGGAAGAGGTCTGCGAGGGGGCGTGGCCTGGGCTGACTGGGCCATGGGATGTCTGTCCCTCCAGACTGCCTTCCCGGGTCACCAGGCCCTCAGCTGCTTGTCCATTAGTGGTCCATTTTGCAGAGAAATGACTAGCTTCTATTTTTCAACTGAACACATTGAAGTAATACACATAGTGCCCGGTAGAGAAACTTTAGGGTTCATGGCAGATGGAAGAAAACACAAAGCGCCGTATTCCTCTCACCCGGGCCCAGCAGCACCTCAGAAGTGACAGGAATGTGCCTGTAAGAGCTCACCATGTCTTACTAACCCCGCCCGTGGGACGCACCCGGGATGAAGTCATGATGCAGCAGCCACCACACTCACACAGCCTCACACACACACAGCCACACGACCAGTCAGAGCCACACACTCATGTACACACTCACACAGCCACACACTCACGCAGCCTCACACACACACTCACACACCACCATAGTCACACACAGAGCCACATGCTCATGTACACATAGTTACACAGCCACACACACATACTCACATACTCACACACACACACAGCCACACACAACCATAGTCACAGAGTACACACACATACACAGTTACACAACCACGTACAACCATACAGTTACACACACAGAGCCACATGTACTCACATACACAGCCACACAGCCACACACACTTACACATGTACAGTCACACAAAACACTCACGTATGCCATATGAACACTAGCACACACACATACACTCACAGTCACACGTACACTCCTACACACAACCACAGCCACACACAGATACGCACACACTCTCACACACGCATTCTCATACAACACTCATCATGCAGTTAACACAGTCGTACACACACACATATTCACACACATACACAGTCACACATGCTCTCCCACACACATACACACCCCTGCACATTAACACACTCACAATTGTACACCACCCAACCACAGTTACACACTCACACACAAATTAACTCATAATCACGTTTAGTCTCTCACACAAAATCACACATGAACATATGCTCACAGAGACCCTTACACTCACACATTTACACACATGGTAACAGCCACACACTCAAACACACATTTACACACTCGCACCCCCCACACTCATACACGCTCATACACATAGTCTCTCTTTTGTGTACATGGACACAAAGCCTTTATTTTATTTATTTATATGTGATGCTGAGGACCAAACACAGTGCCTCACGTGTGCCAGGCAAGTGCTCAGTCCACTGAGCCCCAGCCCCAGCCCACACACAATCCCTTGCATACACACTCACATACACACCAGTCATGTACCTCACAGTCACACACATATATATATACACACACACATGCTCACATACACACAACACAGTCACACTCACACATTGTCACACATGCACACCCTCACACTCACACACACCACACACATGCTCACATACACACAACACAGTCACACTCACACATTGTCACACTCACATGCACACCCTCACACTCACACACACATACATAAATACATTTACCTATATGACACTTATACCCCAGTCACACACATACACTCACATGCACACACACAATCTTATACTCACACAGTCAGACTCTCGGTTGTGCACATACACAATCACAATATACACACTTACACTCACACACAGTCCCATACACCCAGATACACGCAAATGCACTCACACAGATATACCCACTCATAACACACACAGCCACACACACACCCATAGCCACACGTACACACTCACACTCATGCTCTCACACAGCCACACACTCTCACACAAGTGCACTCACACATGCACACACACACATGGTTACACAGCCACTCACACCCACGCACAGTCGCACATAGCCACACACACTCCCTCACACCCAGGCGGTCTGCACGTGAGCCCCCTGGGCTTCCTCTCCTGCCCTCCCCTGCCCTCGCCTGCACTGTGGGTGATGCTTTTGGACGGAGACCCAGCTGGTGGGCGGGGCTGGCGACCGCGAGGGGCTGCTGTTGGCCTGAGTGTTGGAGATCCATCTCTCGTGCGTGGACCATTCTGATTTCGTTCGCAAATGGCGTTTGTCCCGTGTGCGCTTCTGGAGTTGCTAGAGATATTTACATGAAATACGGTCACTGCGGTCTGTCACATGGCTGGCAAACACCTCTCCCTCAGTCCAGTGCTGCCTTTTTAATTTTGCCCATTTGGAATGCTTTGATAGATCTAATATCTGATCATTTTAGTAAGAAATACGTAAACATTAGCATTTAAATTTTTATTTAATAATTTATAGCAATCAAAACACTTTGTTTCATCTTTGGAGTTGCTCTTAGAGTCTCCCTGCCTTCAAGATTGTATAAATATTCACCAGTAGTTTTTCCAGTAGTTAAAATAAATTACTTCTAAAGAACCTCTCTTGCAAGCTGCAGCTTCCAGGAGCAGGTGACCCTAGATTTAGTCTTATAGGATGTGGAGTGGGGTATGGGTTGTGGGGCGGGCAGTGTTATGGGGCGCAACTTAAGAACAGACCCATCACCACTGAGAAGGCCAAATTCGAGAGTCTTCATTAAGCCAACAGACTGACTGTCTCACACAGTGCCCCAAAAATGGCTACTGGGAGAACAGCCCCGACTATAGGGTTGCAGGGGTTCTTATACCAAAAATCACATCGATCTGTTGCTATGATTCAAAATCAGAGTTACATCACGAAATCATCAGCAGAGGGGGAAGTGGGTCAAAACAACCTTACTTAGGTCCAGGTTAAAGAATGGTCACTAACTTCTAGACAATCACTGCGACATCACTGTTAACATGGTACATTGTTTAGGAAACTAGGAATCAAAAAGAGAACAATTTTTCATTATACAAGAATTACCATTTCATCATTTTGTATTGCCAAACAAGTCAGGCTAAGCAACTGTTGACGGGTACAGAGACGGGGCATTCCGGTGGGAGAAGCATTTCCTACGTAACATGGAGTCTCAAGGTAAAATGGAGTCTGTTTAGTCATTGCCCATATAGCCTGGCCTATAACATTTCCATGGAGTCAAATACATCAACTTGTCACAGGCAGGTGACTCACTCCAGGATAAGGGGACCCTGAGCCAAAGACCAGAAAGGAAGAACCAGCGTGGCCTCCACCATGTCTCACTGGGGGACGATTGCTGGTGTCCCCTAGCATGTGACCTGGGTCTGCCCAGGACCCACCAGCACAGAAACCAGAGCAAAGGTGATGATGTCCACCCCATCACTTCAGGCCTGAAGGCCCCTAATGACTTCCTGGCCAAAGTCCTGAGCATGAGTGACAAGATGCTGTCCCATCTGGCCCCTGCGTTCTTCTCCATTCCAGCCATTGTCCTTCCTGGGGTTGGCCAAACACCCCAGCTCAGGGTCTCCCACCAGCTCTTCCCTCTGCCTGGAGCCCCACACCAGCATTTTCTTCAGGTCTCCCCAAAGGTCGCCAGCGGGGAGTCTGACCTGGACTCCTGGCTGATGCACCTCTTTGTCCTTAGTCTGCCTTCTCTTTCTCATACTCGTGTTGCCACGTGACACACACACACTGATTCTAAAACTTTTACATATTTCACCTGCTAGAATGGGAACCTCAAAGAACAGGGATTTTGCCTCTTTCCCTCCGGTAGCCCCAATTCCAGAGAATTCCACCACCTAAGAGAATGTGCTCAGCAGCTCTAAGCAGCTGGGCATGGCTGGGCACCACCAGCAGACAGCTGGGCAACTCAGCGGGGACTCCATGATGGAGGAGGAGCTTCTCCTGGTGGCCTTCTCCTGGCGCTGGTCAAGACAGCAAGAGTAACAGGCAGGCTTCTGTTTGGAGAGGGTCACACTGCCCACCAGGAGGAGGGCAGGGTGGAGGGAGCAAGGGAGATTGACAACCAGGGAGAAGAAGGGGCCCCGGTGCAGACAGGAAACAGTGGGGGATTGATTATGGGGCTGGGACGGAGCAGCGAGGCCAGACTGATGTCCAGGCGCTGACCTGGATGTGGGGTATGAGTCCTTGAGGGGGGATCTTGTTTTGGACGTGTCAAAGCGTGGCATCTCCCTGGAGATACCTGGAAGGTTAGGGCCAGGTGGACCTGAGCTAAGAGGCCTGGACTGGAGAGAGGGGCTTCGGGGTAAGGGCACGGGTCATTGTCCCATTACACACCGTTGTCTCCGCACCCATCACCTTGGTCAGAGCAAGCTTTGCTGAGTGCTTTCTCTGGCCCAGGGCCCGTGCTCAGAGCTGGAGGTAGAGTTTTTGTTGTTGTTGTTGTTTGTTTGTTTTTGTGGTACTAGAGATGGAACCCAGGGGCTCTTCACTGCTGAGTTACACCTCCAGTCCTTTAATTTTTATTTGGAGACAAAATCTGGCTAAGTTACCCAGGCTGGCCTGGAATTCGCCATCCTCCCGCATCAGGGGTACACCGCTGTGCCCCACCATGATAGATATTTTTATTGGTGCTTCTGTATAACCCAGTGATGTCCTGGTACATGTCTCACAGACAGCTTCCTAGAGAAAAAAGTCCTGATTTGTAGAGTTTGCCAATTTCTATGCTGTAGAGGTCCCCACAAATGCCAGTCTCAAGCTCCTCATAGGACATCACTATGGAGCTGGGAGATGTGTGGCCACCACCTGCACCCATCACCTTGGTCAGAGCAAGCTTTTGCTGAGTGCTTTGTCTGGCCCAGGTCCTGTGCTCAGAGCAGCTGGGATCTTCAGTGTCCCCAAAGGTCCATGTGTTAAGGGCCTGCCCTCAGTGTGACTCTCCTGGGAGCTGGTGGAGCCTTGAGAAGACGGGTCCTAGAGGGAGGCCTTTGGGCCATTGGGTGTATGCCCTAGAAGGGGACTGTGGGGCCCCAGTCTTCCCCTTTCTTTCTCTTTGCCCCCCTGGCCGCAAGGAGAGCAATTTTGCTCTGCCAAGAGCTTTCACCGTGATGTGCTGCCTGGCCACAGGCCAAATAGCAACAGGACCGATTGATCAGGGACTGAAACCTCCAAAACTATGAGCCCAAATAAAGCTTTTCTCTTTATGAGTTGATTAGCTCAGTATTTGTTACAGCAGCAGAAAGTTGACTAACACATCCCATCAGACGGTATTTCCACCACAGGGACAACAGACATGGACCCAAGAGCTTAGGTGATAGTGAAATGAAGTCAATTTACAGGAATGGCTGAATTTGGAGTACTTATTACTTTTGATTTGAATATCACTTATTTAGTTTTAAGTTTATATAATCTAAACCATGAGCAATGCCTGTGTTGAACAACCAGCACACGGAATTAATTCCTGAAATTTAACAAGAGGCTCTTTTGCAAGCCAGTATGACATACTACTGTGACAGTCCATGACCTAGATGCTGTCATCAGGGAGGTGAATGAGGTCACCCAGATAGTAAATGGTACAGCTGGGTATTCTTTTTTTTTTTTTTTTTGGTACTGGGGATTAAACCTAGTTGCACTCAACCTCTAAGCCACATCCCCAGTCCTTTTTTGCATTTTATTTAGAGACAGGGCCTCGCTAAGTTGCTGACGCTGGCTTTGAACTTGCCATTCTCAGCCTCCTAAGCTACTGGGGTTACAGGCGTGGGCCACTGTGCCTGGCCAGCTAGGTATTCTTGAGCAAGTAATGGCTGTCCTTGGGCTTCAGTTTCCTCTTCTGTGAAATAGGAACAAGAAAATGTACCTCCAGCATGGCATTGGAGATTGAATGAACAAATCCTCATAAAGCAATTGGCATTTAGTCAATGCTCGGCAAATGGGGACCAGAATCTAAGGGCACTGCTGTGATTGTAATGATGATCATGAACGTGGATCCTGCCCTGAGGTGTTCATGGGCGAGTGGAAGGAAGAGGAGGGTGCTTACGTGTATGTGAGTTTCTGATTCAGAAAGACCCTTCCTGGAGGACGCTGCATTTGAACCAGGACTAGCAAGCGTGGGAGAAGGGGGTCTCTGGGGGTCGGGTGAGGCATTCTGGTCTGCTGGTTCACAACAGCAGAGGAGGCAGAGGGGCATCTGGAACCCGGGCTGCCTGGAGATCGGGGGGTGGGCAGGAGCTGCAGTCAACTAGAAGTCAGCTGAAAGCCAGGTTGGAATTTACTTCCTTCTGAGGGCACTAGGGAGCCTCAGCAGACGGTCCGGCAGGGTGTGGTAGAGTCCGATGGCCTCTTGGAACATCGGTGTGACTGCAGGGCGGGGGATGTTCGGGAGGGGCGAGAGTGGCAGCAGCGGCCATCCAGGGAGCCCGACTGGGGTTGAGGGTGTCCAAAGACACAGGTTCCCTTGCCCCTCCCCTTGGGCACCTACTGGGGAGGGCAGCCAGACTCTCCCCTTCTGCCCCTGCCCAGTCCCAGCAGCTAAGCCTAGTGACACTGGGTCCTGGGGCTGGGGCGGGGTGGCTGGGCAGCTGGCCTCAATTAGCTGGGGAGCCGGGTCTGGACAGTGTCATTAGGAGAAAACCAGAGCCCGGTCATAAACTCTAATGAATGCATTAATGGAAGGCTTGTGCGCCTCAAAGGGGGGAAAAAAAGTGGGTCTAAATAAAGTTATTAACACAGCCCACCTGTGTTCGGCCGCGGCCGCTATTGTTCAATAGCCCATTAGCTCCGAGGCCGCCGGCTCGGAGGCAGGCCTGCTCTCTGAAGCAGACTTTAACTGCGTTCATATAATTCAATTAGATTCCGCAGCCCTGATCCAAAGGCATGGCCCGGCTTTCATCTCGGTAATGGCCTGCAGGCCGGAGCGGGGTGCAGGGGGTTAAACAGCGGGCCGGGGACCTGCCGTGGCCCGCTCACCCCCGCACCCAGAGGGGCCTCCGATGGGCTGCCCGGGGCGCCCTGCCTCTGCACGTGCTCACGAGGCGCGTCCCTGCCTGGGGTTGGCGCTCAGACCCCTGGTGCATCCTCCAGCAGGGATCCGGGACGCTCACCCCCCATTCCATCCGTCCCCTCGTCCAAGGGTCCAGCCGGCCACGGGCCCCTGACTCCACTCAGCCAGCCCTATTAATAAAGAGTTAAGAAAATTCATTAGGAAGTGGGCCTTTTATAGATTCCGTTAAAGCCTTCTTCCTACTTCTGTCACTGAGAAAGGATAAAAATCCTTTTATCACTCTACAACTTGTTAATGTTCCGCCCGGGGAGCACTTCATCTGTAATAAACATCTTCACAAAATATGCATCCCCAGGGAGGAGCGTTAATTTCCTCAAGGCCTCACACATGTAAGGGATTTTATTGCCTGCAGGTGCTTCATGATATTGCGTGGGCTTCTAATAAACGGCCAGTAAACCACAGGTAGCGCCTCTGAGAGCGATGTCCCCGTGCACCTGTCCACAGAGGGCCTGCACCCAGCGCGCCTCCACCTTCCGAGGCCCAGCCCTGGCATGCTCGGCTCCCGAGCCCGACCTGCCCCCGACCTGCCCCTTAGGACGCTGACAGGTAAGTTCTCAAAGCCTCTAACCTCCTTGACCCTCTTACAGAGCCTGGGGGAGCCCGGGATTTGCTACCACTTGGTGCCAGGACAATTCCGCCCTAGAACGTGTTCCTGCCCAGCTTGGCAGGCACAGCCAAGGCCCAGAGATGCTAGATGTTCTCTCTAGTACCTCTTGGTTGTCTTCCCTCGTTCGTCCTGAGTCACTCCCGTTATGCTCTGCTGTGGAAATTTGATTATTGACAAATTGAACTTCCCATTTTCTTAATAACCCAGATGGAGGGAAAAGCTTGCCTCTCTCCTAAATGCGATTCAGACAAAATGTGTTTTGCATGTCTTAAGGGCCATTTTCCGAATGTTAAAAATAATTGCTAGAAAAATACGTTGTAGAGCTCAGTCAGAAGAAAAAAATTATTACAGGAGTAATTAGAAGTTTGCATTTAATAAATATCTTTCTACTCTCTGGGATTCATTCCAAGTTTTGATCATCAAACAAATCGCAAGGTCCATGCTGAGTGTCTGTCTGTGGTTGTGATATGTGGCAGGGGACCTGGGTGCCATTGGGACTCATTCCCCTAAACCAAGGTGAGCTGGGGCCAAGCTGCAGGTTCCTGGGGCATCACAGGGGCCGGAGGTTGGGGTAGAGGGACTGCTCAGCTCAGGAGCAGGGGACTGACAAGATGACCTCTCCAGCTACTTCCAGGAAGAGGTGGCTCTGAGAACCAGGGATTGGGACAATATGATCACTTCTAAATCAAAGGCAGCTTATGCTGTCTCTGGACACTAAACAACAGGCACTTCCAGGTCACCTCCATGGTGGTGGGTGTCTGAGGATCATGAGCTGAGGTCCGGATGGTGCCTGGAGCTCCTGGGAACTGGGTTCTTTGTTCAGATCTGTAAATGCTGCATGTGGATGTTAGTCTCTGGCCTTGGTAGCTAGGTGCCCAGGGTGACTTGGGCCATGCACATGCCACCCTAGAGAAGCCACCAAGCTAGGGAAGGAAGAGGCCCCCTGGATTCAGCCCTCCTGTGGCTGGCAGAGACTCCACACAGGGTCCACGAGGCTTCCAGGAAAAGGAGATCCCTAAGTGGATCCGGGAGGGCCGAGGAGGAAGCGCCAGCGTGCAGGCCCCTCCCAGCCAGGCTGCAGTGTCCAGGGCTCCAGGGTAGAGGCAGGCTCGGATGGGCCTACACGCTGCCGCCCGGGTTGAGGAATGGCAAGACGACCGCACTGTCCCTTGCATGGTGCCAATGAGAAGGTGAGACCCTCGCCCCTGCACGACTCCTGTGGGTCAGGCCCAACACATCGCGGCTGTGCATCTGGAATCTTCCTAGATACACCTTACAGGTGAGGGAGCGGAAGTCTAAGAGGAGACGTCCTTTGCCCAAGGTCACCCAATGAGGGTCAAGGAGTCGAGGATGACCTGGAGCAGAACAGAGGGCTCCCCCTGAGTCCCCCTGGGCATCCTCCTACCAAGCCTTCCAGGGAGATGGAGAGTCCCCATCTTCCAGATGACAAGCTGAGGCTCAGCTGGCAGAGGTGTGGGGCCTGACTCAGCCCTGATGTCGACCTCCTTTCCCTAGACATGGCTGCTCCTCCCCCACGCCCCTGCCCAGGAAGGGAGAGGGGTCATTCACCGCCTGCCCCCACCTCTGCTGGTCAGCCCAGCCTGGCCCCGCAGAGCCATAGGAGGGCCAGGGAGCCTGGAGCAGCTTCGGAGGCACTGTGGACATGATGAAAGCCCTGGAGCGTGGGGCCCAGCAGAAAGGTTAGAGGAAGCGGGATTATTCTGCCCAGGGAGCGGAAGGCCCAGGGGGCAGGGGCCCTGGCTAATGGAGAGCACCAGATGCTGGCCAGCTGTGCTTTGTCTCCCTGGAGGCCCAGCAGAACCAAAGGGCTTGTCCTACAGCAGGAGGGAGTTAGGGGGGATAGGAGAAAGAACTGGCTGAAGGAGTGACTAGGATTGAGAGAGTGAAGGAGCCACCATCCAAAGAGCTCCTAACTGGGACCTGGAGTTGAGGGGGTCCAGAGGACAAGAGAGCAAATGGTACCTGATACATGGCCTTGTGCACAGCGGACAGAGGGCTATTTGGAAGAGTTGCCTTGAGAAACGTGCTCACCTCCTCTAAGGACAGGATCTGAATCCAGGTCCCCCCACGCCTACCCACCCTGCCGTGTGGACCAGAGGCTAAGTCCCTGCGCGGGGGTGAGCTTCCGAGGCCGTTTCCCTGAGTTCCGTGCAGCAGATGAGAAGGTAGGGAAGCCGCTGGGCTCAGAGGCCCAGGCCCACAGGTGGTGTCAGAACCGCCAGCGGCCAAAGCTCCTACGGTGTCCCAGTGCCTTCACCCTCAGGGTCATCGAAATAAACGGCACGCTCTGTAAGGCAGTTGAGGGAGGCCTGTGGAGGCCTGGCCCCTCGACAGTTTGGTGCTTTAGGCCTTGGCAACTCAGCAAGGCCTCGTCTCAAAATAAAAGGGGCTGGGGAGGTGGCTCAGCGGCGGCGTGCCCCTGGTTCAGTCCCCAATGCCACACAAGCCCAGGTGCCCCTGTTCCGCCGGTGGCCTGAGCACCCGCTCTGCTGTGTGTTGGGTGCCCACCGGGCGGGGTGCTCCTTGTGGTCAGGCAGGGACGGTCTCCAAGCTGTGAGGCTGGTGGAGGAGGCGTGAGGAGCCGGGGAAGCTCCGCTCAAGGCCCACACAGAGCCGGCAACTGCTCCCCTTCTCTATGGGTCTCAGGTCTCACCCCAAACCTCAAATGCGAGAGGAGAGGCGGTCCCTCACCAGCAAGCCTGCGGCCCGCCAATCACGGTTCCCAGCCAAACACGGATGCCTGCTCTCTTCATGGACTCGATTTTGCTTCTGGAAGGAAAAATGGGGATGTCCCTGCTCGGCTTCCTCAACTCTATTTGGGACCCAAGGCTAGGGCTGCCAGATAAAATCCAGGATGTGCCATTAAATGTGAATATCAGATAAAACAACTGAATACATTTTTTTAGTCTAAGTATGTCCCATGTAATTTTGGGGACACACGTACACCAAAAAAAAAAAAAAAAAAAAAATCCCTTATCCATCTGAAATTATAATTTCATGGGGTTTCCTTATTTTTATTTGCCAAATTTGGCAACCGTACCCAGAGCCCCTTCTCCACTGGGGTGGCTTCATCCCCTCACCAGGGGAACCTTCCAGGCTCCTTCTCTGGCAGCTGAAACCCCATTCACAGCCACTTGCTCTCAGCTCCTGCAGACAGAGCTTTTATTTATGCAAAAAGCAGAAAATGTACTTCCTTGTGACACTGTTCTTGCGATACGTATTTTTGGAGAATTGCTCGTGAGGGGAATTACTTTCAGGGTAATGAGCAATTTTTGAGTTTGCTGTTTGCAGAGAGCTTGGTAGTGCCGGCCGGCGCTGCCTCTCTGATCTCGGGTTTCTTTGAAGGATGTAGAAGAGAGTGGAAGGGAAGCTTTCCTTCTGATGCCTCTGGATCTTCTCTCCTCAATTTACAGCTTGCTAGGACACAGGTGGATTTTTAAGGGTTAAAATGGAAGGGGAGGGGGGAAGACAAAAATGCCCCCCAAAAGTTCCCCAAGTGGCCCTGGGACTATGGTTCCTGGGATCAGTGGTATTTCATTTTTCAAATTGAGAACTATTAAAAAAAATTATTTCCAAAAGGGTTGTTGCATTTGCATAAGATATTCAGAAAGGCTTTCTTTTTCTTTTTGGAGAAAGATGTTAGAGACAAATTGTTTGAACAGAGCAATCAGGAATAAAACATTTGCAAAGTCGAGAAATATGAACTGAACCTGGAAAAGGGAAACAAAAAGTAACTAAAATGCATAAGAGATACAGGCTTTGCATTCGAATTTCTTAAAGGTATTTTAATGTTTGAATTTCTACTTTGAGGTCCTAGTCTACAATCACATTTAGTTTCAAAAATGCCATAATTGAAACTTCAACCCTGATTCCTTTCTCACTTTTTCCAAGCATTTGATGGTTTTTAAAATTATTTTATTTAAAAACTTTAATGGATTAAAAATATAAAATTTGTAAATATTAATGAGGTACCATGTAAAGTTTGATACAGGTAAATATTGCATAATGTTTAAATCAGGTTACACGTATTTATGGCCTCAAACGCTTATCATTTCTTTGTGGTGAAAACTTTCAAAATCCTTTCTTCTGGCGTTTTGAAACAGACAGGACACATTGTCCCCTACAGTCGGCCTTCTGTGCAGTAGCGGCCCAGAGCTTTTTGTGCCTATCTAACTATAACTTAGTCCCCATCAACCTACCCTCACCTGCTGTTCCCCTGGTCACAGCCATTGTTCTCTCAATTGCTATGAGATCAACTTTTCCAGATTCCATATATGAGCGAGATCTTGCAAATATTTCTTTCTACACTGCCGTTGTTTAAAAAAACATCTTCCTGGACCAAGAGCAATATTCCATGTGGGAAGATAATGTACTCAGAGACTTCCTTTCTAGAATGGTCTTCAAAGGCAGTCAGGTTCTGCTCTCAAGATGGCACATTTTGCAAAGGCAAAGGCAAAAAAAAAAAAAAAAAAATCCTAGTCCCAGTTTCCACCAGAATCCAAACCAGAGAGGTGTTTCTCCAGACTCGGCGAAGTCGGAACCACAGGGAGTCTGTGTTACTGAACACAGCAGACCGGGTGGAAACCTGAGGGATCAGAACCTGAACCTGGACCCCATTTCCCATCCCTCTTCCCTCTGGGAGTGTAGACCCCAGATGGGACTCAGGCCGAGCCTGGAGCCGGGAGGGGCAGTTTGATGTCAATTACCGCCCAATTCCAGAGGTGCCATCAAAGAGTTAACTAGGATGTCCCAGTGCGCAAATGTGGGATAATTGGGAAACAAATTCTACAAACATCTTGAAAGGGGCGAAGACCTTTGATCTCTCCACAGAGGGGCAGACATTACAATGCCGTCTGCCTTTTGGGGCCGGCACACATCTCGGGCCGGGTTGGAGGATGGCATCTTTCTGAGAAATCAGCCGACACCTAATTCCATCGCACCTTAATTATCCTAACTGGTTTCGTATGGCCAGAGGCATTTTCCCCAAAGATTAGAGGAGAAGGAGGGACTGACAAAATAATTAAATATGCAATTTGCCAAGCGTGGACAATATGGCTTTGAAATCACCTTTTCAGGAAGTTTTACCGCTTGTTCATTGACATGTATATTGCAGACTTCAGACTTTTATTTAAGCTCTTTTGATTGCCTTAATGGATTAATACCCGAGTACCATCCGCGAGGGGCAGAGACTCGGGCTGTTTCCAATTTCGCAAATATTGCGCCCGCTTCCTCTGGTGTTATGGCAAAAACAAGCACATAGGCCTTGCCTTCTCACTTAAAGCAACACGCTGACCCCCCAAATAATTGCCCAATGTAAGAACTGCATCTCACACGTGTTGTCGGTTACAGGAAACTCGCATGGCACCAGGGCCGGGCGCTGGCGGTGGCCTGGGCAGGCCTGTGTTGCGTGCTTTCGGGTCTTGGATCCATTTGGGTGGTATTCTCAAAATGAGTCCGTGTCTCGGACAGCAGGACGCCTCTCCAACTAAGGCCCCGGCAGCATCCCGGGGTGGAGGAATGTGTTACTGTCCTTGCTTATAACTCCTGACATGGGTAAGAAACATTCCACAGGGCTGGGGTGGGGGAGGCTGCTAGTCGGGATTTGGAGAAGAATCTCGGCTGGGCTCAGACCCTGCAGCCTCCAAGGGAGGCATCCGGAAACCGGAGCTGGGAGTTTGCTCTGAGGGAATAGTTTGCATTCTGTACTCATGATGGGGAGAATTAGAGTCCACGAGGGGGAATCGGTGGGAATGAGCTGGCTCCACTCCCATCTTTTGACCGTGCTGGGTGTCTGGGGGCAGTGTCCTGGGGGTGCTGGGGAGGTTTCATCTGGTCTGGGACACTGTGGAAGATCACTGTGGACTGGCAGAGAAGTTTGGTTAAAGGATCCGTGGAATGGAGGGAACCTAGAAACAGGCCAAGAGGCAGAGGTAGACGGGTCGCACGCTCCTGATGGTGCTGGCAGAGGCTGCGGGCTTGCCTTTGAAGGAAGGGCAGGGCCTAATTGTCCCCGGGATGTGCACAGTGGCCTGGCCTTTTCATCATCTCAGAACTCCCTAATGAGGCTGTGGCCTCTCCTGGTGGGAACTCGGCTCCCTGGACTCGGCTTTGATAGAGCGGTCAGACCGTCTGGGATGAGTTACTGGGCTTTCCTCTTTCCCTTTTGAACCCTGCGGTGGTTTTGCTCTTTCATGGCAAGTAGAGCAGGGACAAAGTCTCTGGTCTCTGTCCTGGGGCAGCACAGGCCATCCCGCCCCCTGGGACACCCAGGCGTGGGGGCAGGGAGGCGGCAGACCCCAGAGGGGACCCTGGCCTAGGCCACTGGCTATTGGTGTGAAGGAATCTGCGGGGCTCCGTCTTCAGACCCCAGCGTAGGCATCACCCAAACCGCACCTCGCAAAGCACAGGAGCCCCGGGCCTGGCGCCAGGGGTGCGCACAGGCCTATGGTGACAGCAGCATCGCTGGGTGTGCTCCTCTGTGCCAGGCCCAGCCAAGCATCTGAAAGGACATTTACACAGGAGCCTCCTTGTGCCCTTTAGAGCAGAGCAAACGGGCTCAGGGAGTCAGGTGGCTTATGGGTCCGAGGCAGGAGGGGGCCAGGTCTTGTCATCACAGAGACCTTCTCAACCATCGGCCTCCCCAAAAGACTGGGAGCCCCAGCTGGCCCTTGGGTGTCCTGGACACACCCGGGTTCTAGTTGTAGGGTCCTGTCTGTGTTTTCTTGGCAGCGTCTGGGTCTCTGAGGCTGCTGCGGTAAAAGGCAGCAACAACCTGAATCTCGGGTCCCTGGATACCTGCCCTTGCCCCTGGCCTCCTACTGTGGAACGTAGTGTCCAGGGGTCTCCCTAAGCTGAGGCTGGGGTGGGCAGGTACTGAGCCTCGCGCTAGGGCAGAAGGGCAGGAAAGGCCCTGGCGTCTAAACAGCGTCCCCGGGGAGGACCAGCAGCCCGGTGGGACTTGTCTTTGATCTCGGATGAATAAAACAAAGGCCCTCAGAGGCTCCTTGTCAGAGGATCCCCTCCAGTCCTCATGGGACACATCCTGGTTTCCAAGCCAGCTCCAGAATACCTGGGCCCTGTCCCTAGCCAGGTGCCCCGGGCCCCATCTTCTAACCCCAGCTGCCTTCTTCCTGGCTGGGTCCCACCTGCCGGTCCTTCCAGCCTCTTCCCTGGGGCTCCTCAGCCCTCTCCTGGGGCTTGTGCGCCTGCTGCTGCCGCACTCACTGCTGCCTCCCAGGCAGAGCCGATGGCGGGCGCGGGGCACTCAGCGCTCCTCGCCTCTGCAGGCCGCCAGGCTGTGAGGAATGGACGCCTCTATGACCTGTGAAAAGCAGGGTGTGGGTTGTGAGCTCTCGTTCACGCCACGGAGGTGGGCGTGGGCCCTGCCTTCCTGCAGGGCTTTCTGATGGTGACCGGTGATGGTCTCTGGGCCACCCCTTCACCCATATCCAGAGTGGGGCCACGCCATGACGGGAGAGAGCTGGGACGGCCTTCCCAGGGGTCCTCAAGGGTCCTCGAGACGCAGCACGTGGGAAGCTTCGTGACCGCATCTTACTGGGCTCCTGCTGCAGCCTGTGGGCAGAGCCTCGGGACACCTCCCTCGGGAGAGGGCAAGTGGGACATTCACATCCCACCCTTGACATGCCCCCAGGGCTTGAGTCACCACTTCATGGTGAAAATATTCAAACAGGAAACTTGAAAGAACGGCCATCCCCGCTTTCTGAGGTTCCAGTTACCTGTGGGTGACCCCACCCCCAAATTTAAATATCCACATAACTTTTATTATAATACATTGTTATGCTTGTTCTATTTAATTATGACATATTTTTGTTGATCTCCCCAATTTATAAGCTGAATTTTATCACAGGTCTATGTGGGAACAAACAGTATGTACATACGGTTGATACGCAGCACAGATAAATTATGCATGGTTTCGGGCGTCCATGGGGCCCTGCGAACATGCTCCTGGTAGATGGCAGGGTGACTGTACCATGAGGGCCTACGTGCCACCCTTAGATTCCAAATGCATACAAACTCTTCTGTCTTTGCCTTATTGGTGTATACATGTGTCTCTTTTTTGCTGTAAGTTTAAAAGTAGGTTCTAGACATCATCCCTAAACACTTCAGTGTGCATTCCTGAGAGTAAAGATATTGTCTTAACCACTTGCTGTTGGGAGAAAATTAACAAATCCAAGAGGTAGGGATTTTGAGAATTTATCAAGACCTCAGTATTGGTATTTTAGAAAAACAAGAGACCTTGCACAACAGTATTATTTGAAAGATTCCCATTGGTTTTGGTCCCCTGCAGGGCAGCTGGGGAGGATGGACTGACATTCTGGTTATGAAATCTGAAAGTTCCATAAAAGCAGAGGCTGCATACAGTAGGTGCTCGGTCATGTTCGTTAGTTGTGGGAACATGAAGGGAGCCCATCTGAGCACAGAGCTCATCCCCAGAGCTGCCTCCATTCTGAGCAGGTGGGGCCGTGCTTCGGGCTCTGCCCTGCCCGTGTAGAGGGGCTGTAGGGAGAGGGGGCCTCGGCAAGGACTGACGCTGGGTTTGAATCTCTGAGACCTGGGCCGACTAGGGTACCCCCAGGTCCCTGGCTCCCCTTGGGCATCAAAGTTAGGTTCGGGCAAGGTCTTGTTGTGTTCCCATGTAGGTGGGGTTGCACCCCATGTGATGTTAGATGTGGGGTTTGGTACAACAGAATATTATTCAGCCTTTAAAAGGGAGGAAATTTTGGCACAAGCTGTGATGTGAATAAACCTGGACAACCTCATGCTAAGCGAAACAAGCCAGCCGCAAAGAGAAGACTGCGCTAGTCCACCTCCTGTGAGGTCCGTAGAGAAGTCCAACTTGCACGGAACGTGGCTTGGAGGTTGCCAGGGGCTGAGGGGGAGGGAAGGGGGAGCTAGTACTTAATGGGGATTCTTTCAGTTTTGCAAAAATGAAAACCATCCTGGAGACGGATAGTGGTGAAGGTGGTCCAGCTCTGAGTGTGTTAACGGTGCTGATCACACTTAAAAATGGTTAAGAGGACAAATTTTGTTCTGTGTATTTTAGCACAAAATTTTTTTTTAAGTGGGATTTGGGTGCCTGTGACTAGCTACATTGTGCGGTTTCCGGTTTCAAATGATGGTGCTCCCTCACCCCACCCCACCCCACCCCTGTGTGACATTATGGCTCACGGTTGTTCCTAGGAAAGCCAGAATATTGTGAGAGACGATCTAATGGAGCCAAAGCCATGCTCTGGGGATCTTAGGAACATGAGACCCGAGCCCTGCTCATTTCTGGAAATGCCCCTGCGTTTGCAACACATCTCACCAGCCAGGAATGAAATGGAGGCATTTTGTCAAAGGAAAGAACTTGATGAAAAATTGTTTTATGAAAGCCGAATTTTGGCATGTTTTCACATTTTAGTTTGTCAGAACACAGGGTAATAAATGTTAAACATGTTGTTTATTATTATGCGTGGTTGATTTCTTTATGATGACAATCCTATTTTAAAGTTCATCATAGAGTCATGCAGAGTGGGGTGGGAGTTCTAGAAGAATTCTAGAATGGGAGAGGTGTTTTACATTTTATCCTCGCAGGACCAGGGGGAAAGGGATTTTTATTTAAAAACTGAACAAAACATGACAAAACTGAACAAGCAGAGGAGGGAGCACCCCAGGCCCAGTCCTCCCTGCCACGTTCGGGTCGGGGGGTCATTATGGCGTGGGGCTTTCTGGTGCCCCTGGTTAGGAGGCCCAGGATGGTGGCCATGGGGACTGCCGTGCGCCAGGGGCCTAGCTTGCTGGCCCCTGGTGGCTGACGCTGAGCTCTGCCGGCTCTTTGTTCCTGGCCTGAAGTCCGGGTGGCATTTGTGGGATGATCGGAAGGAGCTGGGTGGGAGCGGCCAGGCACCCAGAAGCCGGTCCCCCGCCCCCATCCTCTGTGCTGTGTGGATTCTCCGTTGTCTATCCCGTGAAGGGACCAGGGCGTGAATTAGTTTCCTTTCCAAATTCCTGAAGAAGCTTTGTGCTGCGCCGCGGGTCCCACTGCTTTCCTGCACCTGGGCATGGAGTCTGGGCGAGGATCCCATGTCTGTGTGCTCAGGACCTGTGCAGAAAGGAGGGTGACTTCCCTGCCTGGGCTGGCTGCATTGGACGGGAGGTGGCCTGGCACCTGACCTCAGGGTGCAGGGGATGGATAGGCTTCCCAGGACACAGGGAGCCCAGTTTTGAGCCGACCGCTGTGATGCTGGTCAAATTCAGGCAACGCACTGAAGCCTAAGTGGGTGCATCTCCCCTGGCGGGAGCGAGGGCCTGCGTCCTAGGGCCATGCTCGTGGCTGAAGCTTGTGCGTGTGCTGAGTCGTGACTCCAGCCATCCACTTGCAGTGCCAGGACCCTCTTTGGAAGGTTCCAGACCAGGGAGCCAGGATCAGGATAGGAGGGCAGCAGGTTCAGGAAGCCTTCCTGGGAAGACTAGCCTGCAGCCGTCTGGAGTTTCCATGCGGGTTCTGAGAGCAGGGCACAGAGACGGTGGTCCCTGTCTGTGTCACACAACATGTTGGCAAAGGGTCCCCTGCAAGCCTTCCTGAGGTTGGGGTTGGGCAGGAGTGAAAGGAGAATACTCCCCTCTCTGGGCTGTGCCTCGTCAGCTTCCTTTGGCATTTTGGGGGTTGGTAGAGGGGCTTGGAAGAAGGAAACGGCCCCCCTCCCTCCAAGGCCTTATGCGCTACCTTCCTGCTTTTGAGCACAGATATTAGCCAACAGGAGAGGAGGAGGCTGGTTAGGGGAGAGTTTGGGGTCCTCCCCCAAGATATGGTTCAGAAATACACCCAGCCAACCCTCCAGGGCCCCGGCCGCCCCCGCTGTAGGAAGTGCGGCTAAGAAAGTGGAGGTGGGATCTGAGAGTCCGGGTGGAAAGTGGAGTGTCCCGGCCACCGGCTGCTGACAGAGGGGCACTCGGCTCCTGCCCTTCTGACCCGAAGCTCCTCCAGTGCCGCCACCACAGCCTCCAGTCGGGCAGCGGCTCCTCCATAAAAGGATAAGGATCGCATTCTTCACTTTTTAAGTCGCACAAAAGCTGTATGCATAATTAATGTGCAATAAACGTGAGCGGCTGGAAATTAACTAAATGAAAAAAGGAATATACTTAATTGTGAAAATTTAATTTTGCCTTTATTCTTTTTCTTTCTTTCCCCCTCTCCCTCCCCTCTTCCCTGGCCTTTTACAACTTGTTATATTCTCGGAGCCGTCAGATCTCGCTGGAGATCGGATTGTGAAGGACTCGCCTCCTGACCTCTTGCCAGGGAGCCGAGGACAAGATTAGTTTTAAGCCGCAGCCCCGGCAGAGGGTCCGAGAGTGCCCACGAGCGGGGGTTATTATGTCACACAAAGGAATGTTGTAATCATCCCTCAAGACCGTCCTTGGGGGACCTTGGTGCCTGACTTCCAAGGCTTTGGTAGATGTGATTTTGAGAGTTGCTTTTGGAAACTTGGAGAGAAAGCCCATCGTAGTGTTTAAAATTCCTCCAATGAACTCAGTGGTTCAAAAGTCAAAAACCTCTGTACATTTGTGTATATTCAAGCAAAATATTTTAAGCAACAACCAAGGCTCCCTCCTCCTTCTCCTCCTAACTTTTCAAAGGACAAGATGTTTTCTAGGCGGTGGGATTGGGTGGTAAAATTTCCCAGTGGAAAAATTTACTGATGTATCCTTATTGGCACATTTCTTAAGAAAACCCAGGGATTTAACTTCAAGAAACAACTCATCTACTTGAAAGATCATTTTTTTAAAAGGGTTATTTTAAGATTAAAACTATTAACAGATATTTTAAAATATGATTTATTTCATACAACAATAATCTAAAATATCAAACCCTTGGAAATCAATCACTGCCGACCCCTTCTCCTGTGTGCCAGCTGTTCCCCGGCCTCCGCATCGCTCCCAGCCCTGGTCTGTATCAGCAGATAATTTTTCAAGTAGCAGGAGAATCAGGAGATGGAATCCACAGTCATTTCAGCTGTGGGCAAAATTATGCTTTCCCAAACATTCCTGTTTGTCCTGGCCAGTTCACAGCTGGCCTCCGCAGCTTTGCAAACAGGAACTCGGGTGTCTCCAGGTCATCCTATTACCAGATTAATGAATATCAAGAAAAGACACAGTCAGTAAAGTCGCTGCTGCCTTTTCTGCCCAGGTACCCGGTCCTCCTTAAGGCGAGCTACTGTCACCCAGGAGCTGCCTGCAACCAGATCGTGGCTGCACATCACTCCTGACTGGTCAGCCGTGTGCCGCTCCACCGCAGCCCAGCTAGTAAATGTGCTGCCTCTGTGAACAGGTGGCCCGGAGGAGGCTGAGGACAGGCAGTGGGCTGGGGCAGCAGGCAGGTTCTGCAACCATCTCCAAGGACCAGCTTGGTTCCAGCCCAAACCCTCTTCCAGTGCTGGGCAGGGCCCTAGCCACAGACCTTTGCATTAAACAGCTTCTGACACTAAAAATCCAGTCCGCTGGCCGTTGTCATAGGAATGCAATATCCTCTGGAGGTCCCCTTATTAAAATCGAGGCTCGCTGCTGCTGCCCAGGATAGATTTCTATTTCATTTGTATTGATCACAGGGAAATGTCTCATTCCCTGGTTGACAAATACAGCCAGCAGGGAGTTTGGGTTGAGAGGAAAACATTTGTTTCCACACTGATTTGGGGACCCTGGACTGGGATGGTAGTCATATTCTGGGGGTGTGAAGGGGACGCACTAGCTGTGATAGAGAATTACAAGTGTGGAAATCCAGTCTTGCAGAATAGTCTGCCAGGGGCTTCAGAAATTATCTCAGGCAGTCACTTCATTTCACAGATTCAGGGCCAAGGGAAGGGAGTTGACGTACCCAAGGTCACGGAGGTAGTGGCACCTCTGGGAACTTATCCTGGAGATACCTGTCCATATAGGCAGAGGATATTCATCACAGCACTGTCGGGAAGGACATAAGTGTAGGAAACTACCTCAATGTCCACCACAGAAGATTGCATTAAAATTGTGGTATCGGATAGAATCATGTTAAATTGATGTTTTTGTTGGTCAACAATGGTTGGATACTGGAAGTCATACATGAGCCCATGTGCTGTATCTATGACTAGAATAGCATGCAAACTTAGAAATAAGATGATCAAGCTCCCGAGATAGATTATTAAATGGAAAAAAAGCAAGCCATAAGCAATGTACCTGTTTTGCTTCATATGTATTTTAAAAATGGACATACATGCATTTGCTGGGATAAGCCTCAGTTCTCTGGAAGGAGACATGAGAAATTGTCCAAGGTGGCTGCCTTGGGAACGGGAAGGAGGGGGGCTGAGCCAAAAGTGACAGCAAGGATGACTTTTTGTTTTACAGCCTTTGTGCCTTCTGAATGTCATATGCATGGTAGATATCAAGCAGCCAGTGAAAGAAAGTTCCAAATGTCAGCGGAAACCTCCTGACCTGGAGTCAAGAACTTAGCAGGCCCTGTGGTCCCCAGACATAGGCTTCAAGGCATTTCAACTCTTAGAGTCTCAGTTTTCACATCCGTCAAGTGGGTTTAATGATGGTGTTTACTTCTTAGAGTGGAACTGGAAGTTTCCTTGAGATAAGAATGAGAAGCTCGGTCCCGCGGCACAGAGAAGTCGGTAAACATTGCATGTGATTATAAACCACGGACAAATCATCACATACACACATCTAAGTCCTTCTGTTGACTTGCTTGGCACTTTGGTTTTCTTGGAAGAGACATTAAAAGTAGCTGTGTGTGTTCAGAGTCCGGAGCTGAGACTGCTGAGTGTTATGTCTGTTTGGGGGACCGTTTGGGGGCAGTGGCGACGGCCCACGCTGAATTTACAGGGTGGGTCTGAGGCTTTTTTTTCTGAACTGGTAAATGGTCTTCCGCATCTCTGTGTACACAGGCAGGTGAACTAATAGAATTAGGCTTATTGGTTTAATTCCTCTGGGCCCCCTTGGCGAGGGGAGAGCAGCTGGATGAATATTTTAATTAAGCTCTGACACCCAGAAGTCAAAGTCCCCGAGTGGTCCCAGTGGGCAATGTCTCGCAGTTTGGGGTTTAATCAAGTGCGGCCTCAGAGTTCAAATTTCTTCCTGGACAGAAATATGTCATTAGGCATCCAAGATTTCCACTGGAAAAAAAAATACAACTTGACTGCATTTTCTCTAGAGAATGACACGGGGATTCGATTAGCCCTGTTCCTTGACATCGTGCCCACTTTATTAACTTCTGCTTTGCTTTTAAGCAGGCAACTACTGTTTTACTTCCCTGAAGAAGCTCATAATATTATAATTCAAGTGTCAGGACAGATTAGGTTAAACGAACTGTGTAATTCCCGAAGGAAAACAAACTTCAAAACGGACGCGGTGAGCTTGTAACATGTCATGGGTTGCATTAGCGTCGTGCAGGCGATTCCGTCACCTAATGTGCTAAAGTTGGCTCAGATGTCCCCCCACTCTGCAAGGTGAGAAATTACTTAGCTAACAAAACATTTAGTTTTCCTCTCTTTGCATTCTTTCTTTATGAGATCCTGAATGTGACATTTTCACCAAAAAATCTCTGCGCTTATTTGTGAAAAATGTATATTAAAACCAAAACCCATCAAATGGAAAGAAATCACAGATGGTTTTATTCACAAGCAGTAGAATTAATGGCCTCTCTTCTCTTTATAAATATTAGAAGCAGATGAGTTCATTACGATTTCACCCTAATAAAGAAAACCTGCTTGATTTTGACAAGACATCGACTTATCTAATATATCTACTAAAAAACAAAGCTACTTCCCGCCCGTAAAACACGGCCTGAAGTCACCAGCTTTACCTGGGCTGCTTCTAAATTAATGAAAAACACTCCAATTCAAAATTCTGCAAGAGAAAGGGTTGGGTGGGTGGGTTGGGTAGGGTGGAATCCCAGGGATTTTTGAAAATGTGACTGATTTTGAAAAGAGAGGGTTTTGAAATGTTTACTTTGTGGTGGTTTGAAATTTTTACATCTTTCAACAAAGCGGGCAGAGAAGTGAAACCAGCTGAGAGGGCTTTTGAAAAGCGCGATTCAGCAGAAGCCGGAGCCCGGGCTCCTTTATCTCGGGCAATCTGCGCGCACCACTCGGCCGCACGGGGCCCCGCGTCCAGCTCCGCCCGCCCAGCCCGCGCCTCGCCCGGCTTCAAAGCGCAGTCGGCGGAGCGTCCTGGGAGGGAATCGGACACCTCACTCCAGGGTCCCTGGGGCCGGCTCCTGATCCCCCGGCGTGGCCGCCTGATGTGGCCATCTCGTTAGTCATGGGAAGCCGGGGTAGTTCTGTCTGCGCCGCTTTGAGCGCTGGCTAAGCGAGTGGAGGCTCCCCGGGAAAGTGCAAAGGATGGGCGCAGCGGGCCACAGCCCGCCCTCATCGCGGAGGCCTCAGGCTGAAACGGGTCTGCCCTGCCCAGGGCGGGGCGGGGAGGAAAACGAAGGGCGCAGGGGGCCTCGGCCGGCACCTCCTTGGCGTGGCTCCCGTGCAGAGGCGTGGGCGCCGCTGCAGGGCTCTCCACCTAGACCTCTTCCCCACCTTCCCAGCCCCCGGCCAGCGAGGGGCTGCAGCGAGCAGACACCTGCCGAGGTGCCTCTGCCAGGAGGGGGAGGAGCCGAGGTGGCGGTTCTCCCCACCGGTGCTGGGGATTCAGCCCGGCTTCCGTGCAAAGCAGGTGCTTTACCCCTGAGCTTCACCCTCAGCCCAGAAATACTGTCCCTAAGCAGCGTCTTAAGGCGAAGGAGTCCCAGTACCTCCAACGGCGTCCCAGAAACTGCATCTTTCTAGCCGTCGTTGCGCTCTGCCTCCAAGCCAGGGGCTGCGAGTTCTCTGGCAGGCCCAGGTGGAGTTCTGAGTTCTGAGGTCACTAGGGCACCTCCTTTATGTCTGTTCCATACGGATCAAACTTCTGGGGAGATTTTTGGGGAAGCAACAAGTTTGAGCCAAGACCCCATGATTGAAATTCTCTAATAAATCCCTCCCAGCTGAGCCCTAAGGGTCTGTAGCTGCTTCGGCAAGCAAGAACTGCGGGGGAGGGGTGTGGTGGCAAACTTCAAACAGGACTTGGGGTTGTGTGGTGGAGGGGGGTTGTGCTGAAAAAGGAGGCCGGGACCAAGGACCAAGGAGTTAATTAAAGAGGCTGAGTGTTGTACCTATAAACTCAACCCTTTCCATATTAAAGCGACAGCAGCCCTGTTCTTTGCAAGGATGCCCTCCACTTAGGGGTGAGCCCCGAGCTGGGGCAGGGGAGACTGACCCCCAGTCAGGATGGACATTTGTATGGCCCTCTGGAAAGCCCCGGTCAGGGGCCTTCTGCTATGTTCATAGTCCCTCGAACACTGAGGGTCTCCTGGATCCCAGGCACTGGCCCGGGCACACGGCCTGGGAACGATGGGGCACCATCTGCCCTTTCACAGATGAGGAAAGTGAGACTCAGAGCAGCAAAGTCCCCAGCTGGAAGGCACTGTGGTGTAGGAGAATCGGGGTGGGGACCCATATCCTTCCGCTTCTGCCACGGGCTGGAGATGGGGATGGGGCAGGAACCAGCATAGGACAGTTAACACGGCTTGCATGCGGCCGTCACCTCAGCCCTGCCCCCTCGCACTGTCCTTGACATTCAATCAGGTGCTGGTGATGTCTGGCCCAGCAGCTCGGGCAGGGCCTCCCCAGCTTCCCACGACAAATGGTTCTCATTTGAAAGGGAGGTTATAAAAACACATGCCCAAAGACACTGTCAGGGAACTGAGGATTAATCTCATTTCAGTCAAAGACCATTCCAAAGATTTTTTCTGGGGGGGGAGCAGGGGGTAGGCAGCAGCCCTGGCTGGGAAGGAAGTCGGGGTTCCTGGGGCTCCAGGTCAGTGGTGGGGAGCACGGTGTGGCGCGGGCTGGCGGGATCAGGCGTCACTTTGTACCTGGCCAGGCTGACTCTGAGCATGGTGCTTTGCTGCACAAGTCCCCGGGGCTGGCTTTGCGGGCGGCCTCCGCTCAGGCGTGGACGCTCACACCACCTTCCGCATCTTGGCTGTGTTTCAGAGCCGTGTAAGTTGCCAAGAGGAAGGAAGGGTTACGCTCCCGGGACGTTTTGATTTTCTGAGCGGTTTCAAAATCAGGGTGTTTTTGCAGGGTCTCTCAACCAGAGAAGACCCTCCAGACCGGCTCTGGGAAGGCGCTGTCTCCCAGCCTTCTGCCCAGACACCTGTGGGCCACAAAGCAGGTCCCATGTTCAAGCCAGGGAGTGGGAAATACCCACTCTGCACTGGGCCAGCAGCTCCCAAAATGGGGTCCTGGGTCCCTCCATATCGTTCGGGGCCTCAGGGCACAGGCTGGGGCTGTGGCAGGGTCTCTGCCCAAGCATTCCCAAGAGCACCATACAATGACCCTGTAGGGGCTTTTATTAAGCCCATTTTCCAGCTGGGGAAACGGAGGCTCAGGGGCCAGGCAGCAGCGCTACATTTCCTTCATCTTTTCAAGGACTGTCAAGTAGGGACTGGTGGCCTCCCTCTGTGGCTTAGTGACGAGATAAGTCCAAGTCCACAGGGAAGGGAGAGCAAGCTGGGGGCTCATGATCCCAAGGTGCTGGGCCCCGACTCTCCTCCCCCAGGGGTCCTGGGTCCAAGCGGCTGCTCTTCTACAAACAGCCGTGGGACCCCTGAGAGGCATGGAGGGGACTCAGCGGTGGGCTGGCCTCCTTCCAAACACACTTCGGCAGTGCACGGAGCTGGAGGATTTATTTTCCAACTGTCAGAGGAGCTGGCTCTCTTTGTGTGAGGGTGGGAGGGTCCCATGGTGCGTGCCTGCGGGTGGGGGCGTCCCTGCGGGATACATCCAGAACTGGAGCTGGCGACATGTACCTCGACCAGGGGCCAAACTGGCTGCCTGATGGGGAGTCCCCTGTGGTCCTGAAACCCTGGAAAGGAGGTAAGAGCACCACGCTCGCTTTAAAGAAAAGTGCCAGAGACCTCCACCCCTCCCCCACCCCACTGCAAAGAACCAAAACTGAAAACAGGACTCAAAAGAGGGGTTCGCCCATGCAGAGTGCCTCTACCTGGGACCTGCCATGGCCCCAGCAGGGATCCACCCTGGGGAGCCCCCTCTGGGCAGTGGGGTAGAGTGCTGGGGGCTCAGCCTTGCAGCCAAGCCCACACCACCCCACGACCCCAGCAGGGAGCTCCGAGGGGCAAGGTGAGGTGGCAGCTTAGCCCAGACGCAAATTCCAAACAAGGAGCACTGGGACCCTCTGGAAAATCCCAGCAGGGAATCTGGAGGGAGAACCTGTGTGTGACAGAGTCACACACAGTCTGGGCAGGTCTGGGGTGGGCCAGGGCACTTGACCTCTGACCCTCAGTGGAAGGGCTCGTGGGGCCTCTCCATCCCAGCACTGTCCCCTATGCTGGGCCAAGAGCGTAATAATAGTCTGATCTCTAGTCCACCTCCTGAGAGGGTGGCTAGATGCTGTTACCCCAGAGTCACCTCAAGGGGAAGTGGCAGACCTGGTGGGTCTGCCTGACCTCACGACCCATCCTCTTCTGAGCTCCACCTCCAGGACAGGACACAGGTGGAGGGATGTGTTCAGGCATAGTACCAGTTGTGGGTACCCAGGTTGGATGCCCTGAGCTACCCTTGGTTGGCGGTGTGCTTCTGAGCACTCTGGAGCCTCGGTTTCCTCATCTGCTGAATGGGGGAATCCCTAGCCGCAGGACTGTGTTGATAACACAGAAGGGAACCATGGGGTCCTGCATGAGGATTTGCTGAGTGGAACGATCCCCTGTCCTCCAGGCTAGACTTTTGCTCACCCTCATGTGAACACCCTGCATCTGCATCCCAGGCCCACCCCTGAGGGCCCAGGGCACAACTTGTCTCCTCTAGGGAGGTAGTGGCAGAAATAAGAGCCATTTTTAAAGCATTTGGGAGGTTAGGCAAAGATTTTTAAGGTACTCACTGTGAAGGAAAAGATAGAAAATGGGATCAAATTTATTCCTAACTTCTGTTCATCGTGAGGTAAAAGGCAATCCGCTAGGCGGGAGAGGATATTTGTGTGTATATATGGCGAGAGACTTTGGGAGTCCACATAGAAAGAATGCAAGCTGGACTTGACAGTGCGTGCCTGTAGTCCCAGCTCCTGGGGAGGCCAAGGCAGGAGGCTCACTTGAGTCTAGGAGTTTGAGGCCAGCCTGGGCAACATAGTGAGACCCTGTGTTAAACAAAACAAGAGGACTTAAGTAAGAAGATGGACAGCTTGGTTGAAAAATGGGCAAAAGACCTACCAGATCTTCATAGAATACACACAAATGACCAGTAAACATGTGCTGAACCTCATCAGTCAAGAGGGAAAATCAAATTTCAACTGAAGTGAAATACAACTTCATGTCTATTACCATTGCCAATTTTAAAAATCTCTGAAAAATATCTAATCTTGTTCAGGATGTGGGGCAACTGGAATTATTACACACAACTGGTGTGAATGTAAATGGCTAGAACCACATTAGAAATTGTACGATCACTTTAGGAGGATATCTGGAGATACTTACTGATTCTGAAGCTATGCTTCCTCCCTGATCCAGCAATGCCGCTCCCGGACGTACAGTCAACAGTCATATGTACACATGGCCACCAAATGAGGCAATTTCCCCAGCCCACCTACCATCAGATGCTTGTTTGGGGATCAGTGGCACAATGCCTTAAAATTTTATTTATTTTTAAAATTTGGAACAGTTGTAGACTTATATAGAAATTCCACTTTTCCGTAGAATGCATATCACCTTCCCTATCAGTAGCAGCTTACACTAGGGTGGCATAACTCATTTCCATGGGCTTTGCAGTGTCTATGTGTGAAAATGAATCCCTCTTTGGACTATTTCCTTTAAAAAATGTCTAATGCAGACTTTATTCTTCCATCAACATTTTAGCATTTTTGAATAATGTTGTGAAATTCTGCCAGAACTCTTATATGAATTTTTTTGAAGAAAAGAATTTGTGATTTTATTTTTGCTTGAATTTGGATTCGAATTGCAAACAGTAGTGGGAGAACCGGCATCTTCACATTAATCCAATGAACAAATATTTAGCCAGGGGCTACTTAGTGTCAAACACTGCTGTAGTCACAGGGCATACTCCATGAACAGAGGTTCTTGCCCTTACGGAGCTTATAATGTCCTAGTGGAAAGAGGTCTTACAATGTTAAGATAAATATAGGACATCTTTGTATTAATTTACATATCTTTCGTCTTTTGAGGTTTCAAAGATTTTCATAAACATCTTGCCTTTCCTGATTCCTAGACACTTCAGGGCTATTCGAGAGCTTTCCGTATTTTCTATTTTATTTCCTACTTGGTTTTTGTTCATATAGAGAAATACTATTCATTTCTGGGAGTTGCTTTTATATCTTGCAACCTTGCCTAACTCTATCATTCTAATAGTTGGTTCCATTTGGTTTTCTATGTACATAATTGTGTAACATGCTGAGATGGTGGCTTTGTCTCTTCTTTTTCAATCCTTACCCTTACTTTCTTTTTCTTGTCTTATAGCATTGGTTTGGACCTCCATTGCAATTTGATGACATGGTGGTAGCGGCATCCTTGACTTGTCCCTGACCTGAAGTTGGTGCTTATAGAGATTGTTGACATGGTATTTACCAGAAGTAGTCTCTGCACTGGTTGAAATGATCATGGCAGTCTTCTCTAAAGGCCCATTAATGGGGTGATTCACATGGGTGGACCTTCTTCCAAGTGCTCAGCATTCTTGAATTCTTAGAATGATCCTACTTGGTCTAAATGTATGATTTTTGTATATACTGCTAAATTCAGTTAGATAATATTCTATTGAGGATTTTTACATCCAGGTTCATGAGAAAAACAGGCCTTGGATTTCCTGGTTCTTGTGATTTGTCTTTATCAGGTTTGGAATCCACTTCTCTCTTGAGTTGGGTTGCCTTCCTCCTTTTCCTGTTCCAGAATGAGTTCTGTCAGAAAGGATTGTCATTTCTTGGGATTCAGAGTAAGTTTGACCATATGATTTGGTCCTGGGGATCCGATGAGGGAAGGGGGAGAAATCTCTGCTTTGTCTAGATTATTTAATAGTCGTTTTTCTTAATTTTGATGTTTTACATTTCCCCAGATATTTAATGATACAGTTACTAGTACTTTTTAGTTAACTGTTCTATCTATAGTTATTTC
The DNA here is from genome assembly GCF_902686445.1 of Sciurus carolinensis. NCBI lineage: Eukaryota > Metazoa > Chordata > Mammalia > Rodentia > Sciuridae > Sciurus > Sciurus carolinensis. The sequence continues at coordinate 8,561,133 of NC_062226.1, forward strand.
TTATTTTTCCTTCTTCTCTTTCTCCTTCTCGTTATTATTTGATTTCCTTTCTTCTTGTCAGAAGTTTGTCCATCTTTTAGTCTTTCCAAAGAACAGCTTTCTGTTGCTATGATAAAATACCTGAGATAAACAACTTAAAAGAGGAAAAGTTTATTCTGGCTCATGGTTTCAGTCCACAGTCCTTGGCTCTGTTGCTTTGGGCCTGTGGCGAGGCAGCACATGGGGGTGGGGAGTGAGTATTGGAGCAGGTCTGCTCACCTCATTGTGACTGGGAGGAAAAGAGAAGGAGAGAGAAGGGCCAGGGTGCCAGTATCGCCTCAAGGCCATGCCCCAGTGACCTAACTGCCTCCCACCAGGCTCACATCCTAAAGGATCTGCCTCCCAATAGTGCCACAGTCTGGCAGCCTAGTCCTTATCACGTGTGCCTTTGGGGGCATTTAAGATCCAAACCCTACACTGGGAACCTGCTGAAGAATTTGGTGCTTTGTCTGAGCTGATGGTGAGATTACCTGGGGACCTTGCAAAGGCCGAGTCCCCTGCAGATTCTGGTTTAATTGCTCTGGGTGCGAGTCTGAGCACCCAGACTGAACATAAAACCTCTCGGGCAGTTCTAATAGCCGCTGAGGTTAAGACCCCCGCGCCCCTCCTGAGCACTCGGAGGGCGGGGGAGGCATGTGCCTGGTGCGCCAACTCGTGTCAGCCTCTGCCTGTGCGCCCCTCCCCCATCAGAAGAGCCAGGGCCTCCCAAGACCTCTGCCCCAGTGCCACCACCCCAAGGACTGCATCTCTGGTGGCACCTCCCTGGCCCTAGGTGTGGGGAGAGGGGAGGCAGAGCTCAGGGCCAGCCAGCTACCCGGTGGGCTTGGGCCGACACCCTCCTCTGTGCTGTTTTCTTACACCCCCCCAGGGCAACATGGGAGAGATGAGTGGGTAAGGTCAGAACGCTGGCCCCCATCTGTCACCAGGCACCCCTGTCTCTCACTCTGGCCAGCTGCTGGCCCCGAGACCCCAGCCCCTTGAGGTTTTAGTGTGGGTCCCATGCTCCATTGGGCCCCTTCTCTCTTTGGCCTCTCCAGGGCTGGGTTCCAGAGACAGAACCAGCAGCGCATGGCAGGTCACTTCCTGTCCCACCAGCACCCCAGGGACTATGTGGCTCGGGCCAGGCCATGTTGGAATGAGCCACTGGAGCCAGGCTCTCACGCTAGGTCCCTGAAGCCACGTCAGGGAGGCCTGCTGGACATCACCGTCCCCGTACTGCTGGCACCCTTCCTGGGCTCCTTTGGTGGCTGAGTAGAGCCCCTCTGTCTGCCCCACTCCACCGGTTCATTCAGAGTATTTGTCGATCCTGCCGTTTCTCCGGGCCCGTGCTGGGTGCTTTGCACACTTACATAGTGAGCAGGGCATCACCCATGGGCCCCTTCCTCCAGGGTGCAGAGTGTAGCGAGAAGATCCAGTGGCTCCTGTGTAGTGACACGTGGTACCCTGTGCAGGGTGGGGTTGGGGGAAAACCATTACCTTTGCCTCCAGGGGGTCAAGGCGGAATCACAGAGGAGGTGCAGGATGGGGTCTTGAAGGAGGAACAGAAGTTTTCCAGGCAGAAATATGGTGGGGGCATCCTGGGCTGAGGGAAGAGCTCAGACCAAGGCGAGGAGCAGTGAGAGCTGGGGTCTGGGGAACCGGAGGCAGCCCAGCAGGGGGCGCCCAGGAGGGAGGGGCACGAGGCAGTGAGAATGGGGAGCCTTGTCAGTCGGAGGTGGGCCAGACGGAGGCGGGAGGCTCGCCTCTGCCCGCAAGCGGGTGCCCAAGGGCAGATGCTGCCATGTTGGTAAAACACCTTGGGCAGCAAGACGTCTGCAAAGCCAGAGAAACAGTGGCTGTTTCGAAGACTCATTAGGATGAAAGAGCTGTCCAGCAGGAAGCGGGTGGGCCCGGTGGCCCCAGGTGGTGGCCGGGGGCTGGGGACAGGAGGAAGAGCAGCTCCGTTCCGGACAGGATGGTGCGATCGGCTCTGCGGATGTGCTCATGGGGCATCCAGCTGGAGACCGCTTGACGGGAGCTCGGGAGCTTGGGAGGCAGGCCAGGGACAGAGCTGGGCTCAGTGGGAAACGCGGCTGCACGGGAGATGCAGGGAGGCCGGAGTCTGGGGTGAGCCACAGAAGTGGGGGGAGAAGTGAGACAGGCACTGGTGCCGGAGGACGGGGCCTCTGGAGGCCAGGCCACGCCGTCCACTCCCTGAGGGCAGGGATGCCAGCAGCTTTGGTCGCTGCTTCTTGGCAGTGCCGGTGCGAGGCCTGGGCTGGAAGATGCCCAATGAGCCACCGGACTGTGGACTCTCGGGTGCCTGCCCTCCATCCCCTGCCGTCACAGAGCTGCTGCTGCAGTGCCCCTGTGTCCCTGGAGACCTGCTCCTTCCCTCCTCCTTGGAAGGACCCCGGCCCCACGGCTCCTCTTGGCAGATGCTGCTTAAGGGTCTGAACCTCTGGGACCTGTTCTGTGAGCCTCGTGTACATACCCTCATGCCAACACCCTGGGTCGGCGCTTCCTGGGCCTCGGCTAACCTGTCAGAGTCTGTCCTGCAGCTCTGGACTTGGAACCCCAACACTGTGGCTTCTGGATTTTCAGAGGGATAGATAAACGTGGTGGTTGTGTCTTGTGGACACCTGCTGCTGGTGTGTGGGGAACAGGAGGGGCAGCCACCAGATCCCCAAGGCCCCGCGCCACCCTGCTGTGGGTTCCTTGTGATGCCAGTCCATCTGCTCCCCGCCGGCCCAGGCTGGTGTAAGTGGGTTCTGCCCGTGGCCTGGTGTGCCTTCTGAGGAGGCTGGGGCTGTGTCCCCGCGTCCAGGCCCCACTCACGTGTTCTTCCTTGGTGTCTCAGGCCCAGCACTGGGGAGGGATTCTGTGTGTGGAAGTGACAGAACCCAGGCCATGAAAAAAGCCTGGCGAGTCGTTGTCTCTGCCGCACACCCTCAGTGGCCTGTGTGTGTCCTTGCTCCATGTTCCCAGGGAAGCCCTTGAAAGAGGGAAACTGCCCATTTTGACAAGTAAGTGATGTTGGGGACGAGCTGAAGGCCACACAGTCAGCAAGTGGCACAGCCAGGCCTGGGACCCAGCTCTCCCAGCTGATGAGCTTGTGCTTTGCTGGACCTCAGGTTTCCTATGGAAACTTCTGCTACTTTTCCTCTCCTGCTGCTGTGGGAAGAAGACCGGAGAGGTCCCGGGAGGGCGGGGCTGGGGTGTGGGGAGGCAGGGCCAAGGTGCTGGCCCTCTTGGGGGACCCTCGGGGTGCCCGGGAGAAGAGTGCTGAGCTCAGGGTCGCCAGCTCTGGCTCCTTCCCTCCGTCCAGCATGCACAGAGCGGCAGGCAGGGACAGCCCTGGCTGGGACATGTAGCCCAGAGGTCCCTGCTGAGGGAGGCAGAGAGTTTTGATAGTGAAACTCAAACTTCTGGCACCTCACAGGGGGCTGTGAATCCCACCAGGGCCCCGGCCTCCTCTGCTGGCCCACGGAGTGGCGTCCTGCAGGCAGGGGAGCAGTTAGGGCAGTCCTGAATGCACCGGGACCTGGCACCCTAATGGCCAGATGTGGTCTGCACCCCACAGACGGGGCCAGAGGCAACCGTGAGACGAAAGGGCGCTGATTCCTCGCTGGGCCGCCTCTCAGGGCCACTGGGATTTTTCTGCTTCAAGGAGCGCCCTGAGGGCTGCTTCCAGAGGGCAGGGTTCCAGCACCCTCCTGAATTCCTTGGGTCACTGAAACTAAGTGGGGGCAAGACGGCCCTTTCTAGAAGGCCGAAAGGCCAGGCAGTGGCCACGTCCTAAGGAGCCTGGTTGCCTGCGGGCCAGCTCAAGGCTGAGCGGAGGCGTCCCTGAGGGACACTGACCTCTGGTGGCTGCAGCTATAACAGCAGACGTGGGAAGAGGTTAAAACAAACGTTTATTTAACAAATTATATTAAGAATACAGACAACCACACAGTGAAACTTCCCTGGCCAAGTACAGAGTCACCTTGAATAAATATGCAGTGGGGGTGCCTTCCCCAGGTCCTTGTTGGAGGCCAGTGGTCACAGTGGCCTGTGCACCCTCTGTCGGGGCAACAAAGCCCAGGCTCCTGGGGTGATGGCTGCAGCTGTCCCTGGCGTTTGCACCCACAGCAGGTAAAAGAACTGACCGAGGTTCTAGGCTGCTGGACAGGGGCTGGGTGCAGGGGCAGGAGCAAGTGGCGAGCCCCCCTCTGGGCTCCAGCGTCAGGCAGACTGTGAACCACATTCAACGGGTTCTCTATGGCTCGGAGGCACCTGGGCTTGACGAGGCTCTGCCCACCTAGTTCTTGGCTGTGGGCTGGGAACCCCAAACACGTTAGTGGTGGGGCAGCTGCAGCCTGCAGACTGGGGAGCCCTCGCCTAGGGGTGGACCATGTTCAGCGTGTGACTGGCAGGGCCCAGTGGCAGCCAGGAAGTCACCACAGGACTGCAAACAAGGTCAGCCTGAGGCATGTGCTTATGAGAGGACATTGGCCCAGTGGGCCTGGGGGCCAGATCCTGTCTCTGCCACTTACCAGCCTGTGCCAGGCACGACCTCAGGATCCCCATCTGCAACAGGCAGCAGGGAACATGAACCACTGGGTTTTGTTTGGGGGGAAGCGATGGGAGAAAGTTCCTGGACTGCCCGGTCGTCCCGGGCAGAGGGCGGCTCAGGTCATGTCAGCCTGTCCTCCCACAGGGGCCACTGACCAGTGTCTGCAGCTTTTCCCTACAAAATGAGCTTGGTCACTGGAGGCCACACCGCTCTGGCCACAGAGCGAGGGTAGCACGGAGCTGTGATTTCTTTACTGAGACGAGGGGTCTCATCTCTCCAATGGTGGAGGGTGTGGCAGGCATCAGTTCTTGGATTTGGGGTAAAAAAAAGGCCTTATGATAAGTCTGTAGGTGGACCTGGAGCAAGCCACTCCTTGTCAACTTTGTGCCATCTGCAAGGTCTCAGGAGGGGACTGGATTTCATAGCAGGGGTGGGGCTGTGGGAGCTGTGCTCTGGTTATTCTGTTCAGGGGGACGGGTACTGGGCAGGGACCGCAGCATCTGTGGGACGTGCTGCGGGGAACCCAAGGGAGAGGCTGTGGCCCTTCACGTGGCCAAGGGCATCCTTGTCCTTCCTTCCAGAAGAGGCCAGGGGTTGGTGGGCAGAGCACTCTCCCCAAAGACTCTAGAGGCCCCCGGCTCGCCGCTCCCGGCAGTGCTGAGGCGGTGCACGCACACGCCGCCACCCGCACGCTGGCCCATTCCTGTCCAGCTCCCAGAAGCAAGGACCAGGTGGGGAGCAGCCTGCCCTCCACCGGGCAGGACTCGACCTCGCACTCGCCAGCTCAGCTGCCGTACCACCGCCTTCACAGTCACGGTTAAGTCAAGCTGCTTAAACTGAGTCCATGATGCCACCGGAGGCCTCTCCAGCCGGCCTGGGCCCACAGTGTGGCCTCTTCCTGGCGGCCCTGACCACCCTGTGGCTGGCAAGGGCCCAGGGGAGCTGCGGAGCTGCAGCACCTCCACCGTGGAGGAAGCCCCGGTTACCTGCTGCAGGTGATCTCCCAATCGGGGCGGAAAGAGGTCGCAGGACAAAGCGTACATGCCCAAACCAAGTGTGGAGCCCCAGGCTCTGCCGTTAGCCCTCCTGCTGGCCCGGGCCTCACCCCTCTGTCCAGCCTCAGCTGCGCAGGCCACTTGGTTTTGGACTAGCCACCATCAAAAAGCAGCAGTAGACAGGTTCTTGGGCCGCCCGAGGAGCACAGCCGGCTGTTTCTAGTGGACACGCCAGGCTGTCCGCCAGCCCTCCTGGTTAAGCACCAGCCTGCCATGGGTCCTTCTGGGCACCGGCAGGGAGCTAACTGCCTTTCCCTGACACGTGCTGCCCAGAAGTGTGGGAGGGTCACCTCCATAGGGTGTCCTTAGGTCTTAGGGGAGGGGGCCCTTGTAACACACAGAGACGAAGAGGTACCGAGTGAAGATGAAGAGCTGCCCGAGGAGAAGGCTGGTCCACAAGGGGTGGCGAGGGTCCGGAGCCGAGGCGACACGGGCAGTGAGGTATTTTGGGCCCCACGCTGGCTCTCAGCCAAACTTTTGGCTTTCTCTGGTTCCTTCGGCAGGTGGACATCTCTGGAACTTCAGCTGATGGGGTCTGTACGGGCCGAGGCAGCTGCTGCCCACAGCCACGCTGTCCGTGGGCCTCTGACACGCAGCAACCCTCACGTCCAGAGCCCCCTCTGGGGACCCAAAGGCGTCAGGCGCCCGCGTCCTGGGGAACTGGGGCAGGCCCTCACAGCCAGCCCGGCAAGCTGCCCACGGGGCGCGGGCCAGACCCAGAGATGGCACTGGAGACTGTTCTCATGGCAGACGTGTGGGTTGAGCTGGGTGCCTCCAGTGGACCCTGGGGACAAGGTTGGCTCTGGCTGGATTCAGAGGCCTGGGTCAGGGGGCTCTTAAAGATGACCTGTCTCCCTGTCAGCAGATGCCACGGAGACAGCCTGGCTGAGGAGCCTGGGCAACGTGCCCACGTCCCTCCAGTGATGGGCACCTGTGTCACTGCCTGTGGTGGCCCTGTGGGGCATGTCCCCGTGGTCACTGGGTCAGGTCACTGGCTGCGGCAGGTGGAGCTGGGCTGGCCGAAGTGTTCCAGTCTGGCCGTCTGGGAAAGGCATGTGGGCAAGCAGCACTCACGCCTGGGCAGGTGCCTGGTCACCCCACCGTCCCCTCAGGAAGTGGGGCCCCCCCATGCTGGTGGCAGGGCCTCTGGCGTCCAGTCATGCACCAAGTGGAGAGTCCACAGTTGTCCAAAGTGGGACTGGGCCCTCTGGCCTCTCCCACCCACGTTTTCTCAGGGTTGCTGTGAAATGCTTGGGGTACTTGGGCCTCTTGGTGAGAGGGACCTGCTCCCCAAAGCCCTGGGTCAAAGGTGACACAGTCCCAGAGGGTCCAACGTGAAGCGTCCAGCCTCATGGTCTTCCAGGAGGGTGACATGGCTTTGTGGGATTCCCGTGGTGAGTGACAGGAGAAAAGGAGCCAGTGTGCGTCACTGGGCGTCCGGAGCGACGGCCGGGCCCTCGGAGTGACTCCAGGTGGGGAGGCTTGGTAGCACGACTGGTCGTCACACAGACATGCCAGGAGCCGCCGGTCACTACAACACACACACATCAGTCGCAGTCGTGAGCAACGTCCCCAGGGAGGCTGGGGGTCTCGTCAGGCAAGCCAGTGACCGGAGGTCACACTCAGCTGCCCAGGGTCTTCGGGTGAGTCGTGGGGGTGGGAGGAAGGGCTGGTGGCGGGGCGGGGAGCGGCCGCAGCCCCAGCCGCCCGGTCAGTAGTGTGGGCACGGGGCGAGGCGTCTTCTCCCCGCGGAAGGCCACTGGCTCCTCAGGACTGAGGGATCTGCTGACACCGGGTGGGGCTGGGCGGGAGCCGGGCCGCGGCGCTCTGCTCTGTGCGGAAGCTGTACTCGTACTGCGGAAGAAGGTGGGCAGAGAGGCACGGTCAGTCCAGCCTGGGGCGCGCCAGAGAGGCCACGACCAAGTGCAGGTGCCCAAGGCCCCTGCCGATGTCCAGACCGGATGCTGGCCAGGCCAGCGCCTGCTGGGCGTGCGGGTGGCCGGGCGCGTGTACACCAGGGCTGTGAGTCTAAGCTGTGGGGCGTGTGCAGGCGTGAGCACACCTGGCAGGCGATGGGCTCGGGTGGTGACAGGTGATGGCTCTCACAGCCCCTACCTGCCTCCGAAAGGTGAGGCTGGGCACCAGCAGCCCCCGGCCTCCCGATGCCAATGGGAGAGCCACTCTGCCAGGCCGAGCACGGGCCCGCTGCCTGGCGGGCTGCCCGGCGAGGGCCCTGTCCTCTGCTTGGCTGTGCTGCTGCCCCGAGCCAGGCCTAGCCTCCCTGGAGACTGCGCTCCCTCCACTCGAGCCGAGTGCCAGACACGGTGAGGGAGGTTCTCAGTCGGATGGAAATTCAGAGAGAAGGCGAGAACCGGGACGGGGCCAGGGGGCCCCTGCAGCTCACCCTCACCTGAAGGCGGGGATCTCAGTGCAACCGTGGGGCAGGGCAAGAGCACCCACCCTGGCAGAGGTGGCAGCGTGGGCTCAAGTGGGGGTTGTGCTGGGCAGCTGTGCGCACGAGTGGGCTGTGGGAATCGGGAGCTTGGGTCGGGTCAGTGTTTGCCAACACCTGAAGTGTCTGAAGTTTCAGCCATTGGGTTGCCATGGTAGAGGGCTTCCCTGCACAGAACGGTCACCTGGAGCTGCCGTGTGGAGAGGGAGAGGGAGACGGAGTTGTGGCGTGGCCCGGGCAGACCCCCGGCCTCCTTAGCAGGCTCATCTCTAATGCGGGGGGCTCTCCACTCCCAGGGTGCCAGGGATCCTGTCCCTGGCAAGGAGCAAGCACTCACTGGACACCTGCTGGCTACTAGAGAGACCACCCCATCGGCCTCTCACTTTCCTGCTTCCTGGCCAGGGCCCAGGTGACCACCCAGTGTGGAGCTCGGGCAGCTTGGCAAGGGCTGGGGTAATGCTGCCACCTGGTGGCTGTTTGGGTCGGCACACCACAGCGCACACACCTGTCCGGGTCGACCGCACCGGCACCTGGGGTTCACCCTGTGCTGGGCACTGGGACCAGGCACAAGCCCCGCTCAGTCCGTGTTCCCAGGATTCACAAGGTGCCCAGGGAGGGAGCAAAGTGGCATTCCTCTGGAGCAGAGAAGGGGTCTGATCGGGGAAGCGCAGGCAAGCACAAGTGCCTGAGTTGGGGGCTTGGGTCTCCACAGGATAATGGTGTGGACAACCCGGCCATCCGCACAAACGGGAGTGCAGCTGTGCCCCTGGCTGGGGCAACATCCGGGGACCAGGCATGAGAGCAGGGACCAGGGCTGCCCAGCAGGGTGGCTGGGCTGCAAAGTGAGGGCATTTCAAGAAGCGCACAAGGGTCAGGGGACAAGAGAACAGGCCTCGGTTGGAGGCCTGGGGAGGCCAGGGGCTGGGAGGCAGGTGACCTCTTTGGGCCAGGGAGAGGGCAGAGCTCAGGCACGAGACCATCGGCGCCTCCCCCCTTGACCGCACGCCGTGCGGGGGACCTTGAGACGAGACTCTGGCCCTGCTGGCCTGGGTGGGCCTGAGTCTGCATTTTCAAGCAGCTCCCAGGGATGGCAGCCGTTCTGAGGGCAAGTTGAGACAACCGGCGGCCCAGATGTGGGACCTGGGAGCGAAGGTGACGGGGCTGTGGAGAGGAAGGCCAGAGACCTCACAGCAGGGAGCGAGGGGCAGGGCCGTCTACCTGGAGGTCTGGAGACCAGGCCCCTGCAGAAGGCCTGCAGTGCCAGCGTGGGGTGGGCATGGTGGAGCCCACAGCCGGGTCTCCTGGAGGGCTCAGACTGGCCTGGGGACCCACGTGCAGATGGGGAGGCCTGGGACAGAGTGGAGGGTGACTGCTGACCAGCCCTGCAGTGCCAGGCTCAGTGGGCAGCAGTAACACCGGCTGTGGGGAGGGGCACGGGCGCTGGAGGATGAACAGCTGGTTCCTACTTCACTCGTCTCTGCCTGGGAGCCGGGAGCCAGGAGCACACGCCTGCCTGTTCCGACTGCAGCCGGAGCACACGGAGCCCGAGGGGCTGGGCCGTGGGGGCAGCGCAGACAGCCCTCTCCCTCGGGATTTTTTCCCTTTTTAGGTTATCTTAGCTGAAGAAAAGCACCGCCCCCCCTCTTGTTTTCCCTCACTCCCCAAATGAAATTTCAACATATGTCCCCTGACATAATCCCCCTTAGGCTGCGGATAACCTTCCCACAGACGCTGTCCTCTGCCCAGGATTGCTCGTCCCCAAAATGTTTGCCCAAGAGACTAGGGCCGCTTCTGGAAGCCCTTTCACTCCCTTGGGCAAACAGTGAGTACCTTTGAAGGTGGATTTGGGCCCGGATCTGTTTACTCAAGACATTAGTCTCCTGCATAAGGAAAACCTGCACTCAAGTACAAACAGCAAATCCTTTTTGAATTAAAAAAAATTTTCAATTAAAAAGCATTTGGTTCACAGAGCTGAGTCCAGCTGAGCAGCGCCAGGCCAGGGTGCCCTCTGGTGGGCACAGGCTGCCATTGCAACCACCCGGCCACCCAGGTCTGGCCTCTCCCTGGAAAGAGCCGTCACTGTCAGGGGCTCTGCTGGGGCTTTCCTGGGGTCGGGTGGGGGCCTGCAACTGACAGTGCCAGGCCTGCAAGTCCCAGCTGCCACAATCCTTTGCCCATCGCGAGGCCAGCGCCCTGTCAGCAGGAGGTTCTGACTTCAGCTTCCAGCTGTACCTTGGAGGCTAGGTCACTTTAGTCCCAACCTCGCTGACAAGAAGAGGGCGATCAAACCTCCTGCTCATGAGGGAGCTGTGAGAGCCCAGAAGGCACCCGGACAGTAAAGCCATCTGTCCTGGCTGTGCACCAGAGCGGACAACCTGGGCCACAGTGGCAGAGGGCAACTGGCATGTTATAAAATACCAGGTGATTTTAATGGTTAGGCAGGTGGAGAAGCACGGCCGTTAAACATTCAGCTAAACACGGTTCAACAGGGCGAGGCAAGGGTGCACTCTCCGCTGGCCCCTTGGCCTGCGCCCCTCCCCGCCCGCCTCCCTGCACCTAGTGACGCGCACGTGGAGCAGGGGGCTCCTGGCAGACAGGGTAAGGGATTTTTTCAAGCACCCGTACTCTGCAGTGAGGAAACAGGCCTGGGGCAGGATCTGACTTCCTGAGGCCCAGGCCTAGAGTAACTCTGGGGGGCAGGTGCTAGGCCGGCTGGGGTACCTGCACCAGGAAAATCTGCAACCGCCTGTCATGGGCTGCGATTCGGAGGTGACGTGAGCAAGGCAGTGGCACTGCAGTGGGTCACAGAAGGGCCTAGAGGGGGTGGCCCGGAGGTTGAGCCTGGATGGCAGCAGCTGTGGAGGGCGGGGGGCCTGGCCTCAGCAGGGACCGCGGGTGGCGGGGGACCTGCAGCAGCCCTCTGCCTGCGCCCCAGCCTCCCTGGCCACTGCATCGCTCCCGTCTCCCAGGTACCCCACGCCTAGGCCCCGCCCACCGTCCTCCACCTGATCCTCAGCACTCAGCCTCCCCATGCTCCGTGCGCAGGGAGCCTTCATTCCGGGAAGAATCCTTTCCCTCTGGTGGGGTCCATGTCCTCCTCACTGACCCCGACACCCGGGCCCTGGAGAGAATGGCAGGGCCACCACAGGGCGGGCTGCCCGGGAGGCTGCTGTCCTGGGAGGGGCCAGGCTGGTTTGCAGCCAGATCCTGGGCCTTGCGGGGCAGCAGGCTCAGGAGCCCAGGCGCTCCGCTCAGCAGCCAGGTCTGCACCCTGAACAGGCCAATCCCTGGGGCAGCCGGAGTGCAGGCTCAGGGCTGGAGAGGGAAAGCGACAGCCGTGGCCCCGTCTTTGTGGGAGACCGGGCTCCCCTGCTTGGATTACGGCTCTCCAGAGACACGGGAGGGACTGGGGAAAAGGCGGAGGCCAAGTGTTCTGAGTGTTCAAGCTGGAGGACAGCTGTTCACACGCGGAGGGGGCACGAGGGAAGCGGGCACCGCCCCCATGCCGTGGGGGCGTCTAGAATACTGGGGCGTGGAGAAGATGCCCTCATTTGAGGCGGGACCCCAAGCGAGGTCTGCGGCTCACGGCTCCTGTGGTCACCAAGACAGTGAAAGAAGAGTGGCTAGTTCCTGACCATGTCTGGGATGGAGGTTGCATTCCATTGTGAGGCCAGCCGAAGTCCTTCCTGCTGCAGGGGAGCAAGCGGAAGCTCAGAGGGGCTGACCCGACCGAGCCACCTGGGCTCGGGACGAAGCCGGAGCTGCCTTTAGCTACCACACCACTGGGCATAGATGGGCCAGCAAGCACTCCTGCAGACCCCGAGGGACGCGCCTCTGCTTCTCCCCGCTCTCCCAGATGGCTCGCGGCTTTCCTGAGGTGGGAGCAGGGAGCCCCCCGCCCCAGCCCGGAGCCCACCCAGTGGGAAGGGTGGGGCACCTGAGGCCCTCCACCAGGCGCCAGTCTTCTCCTTTAGCTCAGCCCCTGCCCGCCTGCTGCGAGCTCCAGGAGCAGAAGCCACCTGTCTGGGCACAGAGCCAGGCTGAGGGGACCTGCAAATGCACCACTGTCCACCCGATCAGGCCCCTGCCCTCCCCGACAGCGAGGCCACTTCCGTCCTCCTAGCACTCGCCTCCCTCCCGCTTCCTGCTCCAGCCCGGGCTCCTGGAGTGCGGGGTGGCCACCCTGCGGGTCTGTCTCAGAGGGATGCCTGCCCTGGGCTCAGGGTCAACAGAGCCCCTCTCCTTTAGGGCGCCCCCGGCTCACAAAGCACCTTTCACCCAGGACGCAGAAGAGCGGCAGCAGCAGGAGGGGCTCGCTCCCGAGTCCTGTGGCAGACCCGGAGTCCCCGGCCCGCCCAGCTTGCATGGTCTCCGCAGAGACCTGTCCCCAGCAGCCTTCTCAGACCGCCACCAAGCTCCTCCCCTTCCTGCAGGGCAGGCCACGCACCTGCCTGCCTGTCTGAGCTTCTCCCTGGGTGGTAAAGTCCCTTCCTTTACACCAGCTGAAGGCACCCTCGCTGCTCTGCTCATTTGGAGCATCCCTCCCTCTGGGCTCCGGCAGCCCTTGCTGAGAGCACCGAGGCACAGGCTGGCGGTAGAGCCTCCGCCACCACCACGTCTGTGGCTCCGGGGCCAGGGGTCATGGACTGCAGCAGATGAGTGACTGGGTGATGGGCGGGTGGACGGCCAGCGGAGGGTGAAGGGACAGCTGGGCTCTGGGCAGAGTTGGCTGCAGAGGAGAGAAAGCAGCTAGCTGGGCGTCAGCCCTGGTGCAGTCACTGTTTGTGGCAGCTGCAGCACATGGTCCAGCCTGGGTGCTCTGAGCACGACCCTGCCAGGCCCATCTCAGTGACTTGCACACGCCCGCAGAAGCCCAGCACGTGTCCATAGCAAGGCACAGACCACAGGCGAGCGGCAGGCTCACAGTGTCGGTCCGCGTGGTCTCTAAGAACAAGTCCTGGAGAGTCGGGAGACTGCATAAAATGCTAAACTCCAGCCAGGCTTTGCGGCAAGATGACAGCAGTTCTAGACCCTCACGGCCAACTTCAGTCCCACCATGTGAGGAGGGCCTGCTTCCCGGGGGGAGGCACAGACTCCCGTTTGCCGCAGTCCCTACCGCTCCCTACACACTGCCTAACCAGGCAGGGGCCTGCAACCAACGGCCGTTGCATCACTGTAACCGTATTCTGTGTGAGTGGTGGCTCGACGGGGACAAACCATGCCTGTTGCTGTATCCCCTGTACTACTCAAAGTAGGAGAGGCAGGGTGGGAAGGCCACGCCTTTAAGGGAAGTCAGAGGAAGCACCCAGGGGATTGAAGGACAGACACACGGTGCTCCTCCCAGCCCCTGCAGCCAGGCTGGCATCTCAGCGGGGCCTGGGTGGAGCTGTGGACCCGCTGCCTCTGCTGCTGGAGAGCCAGCTGCCCTGTGGAGCAGAGGGTCTTGGGCTTCCGAGCTCTCGTCAGCACTCAGAGTGGCCTCAAGATGCACCCCAGAGGCAGGCGCCTGGATCGCCCCTCTTCTGATTCTGTGTGGAGAACATTTAAAATACCGTTCCTCACGCTGACTTCTGGGTTGAAAGTGGGGAGCCGCCAGGACGCCCGGGGCGTCCCTGCGCATTGTCACATGCGCCGGGAAACCTCCCGCTAGTTTACTCTGGTGCATTATATTATTTGAAATGTGTGGGGCGCAAGTTCGCAAAGCCATGAGGGCAGAACCCCCCTGCAGGGCTTCCCAAAGCCCGGCCGCCTTGACCTCTGCTCTGTGGGGCCGCCAGCGCTCGCGGGCGCGGGGCAGGTGATTCTGCCAGGAGCCAGCGCTGCTCCCGTGGCCACGGCCTGGCGCTCCCAAGTGAATGACAGTGCCCTGGGCCGCCTGGCAGCTGCTGCCACGAACCCCAAGGCACAGCGCCGCCAGGGGGTCCCTGAGACCCGGAACTGGGACCCCCAATTCGCTGCATTGACACGTCCAGGGAGGAAAAGACGGTGCTCTTGATGGATGACGGAGACATTTATGAAAGCCACCCTCCATTCCTGATGAGGACATTTGGAAAGAGAAATAGATGGTGGATTCTTTAACCTGATACGTAGGGAAAAAAGAGCCATCCACGTGGAGCACACCGAAAGGCAGCCTTGGAGGTTGATATGGAAACTAGGAGCTGCCACTCAAGTCGTGGGCACGAGGCGGCCTGCGGACTGGGGCGGCAGACAAAGGCTCCCTGGAAGGGGACTGAGCTGCAGAGCAGGAGGGCGGCCCGCTGGCGAGGACACCGCTGCCTGCCTCCGGAGCCCCAGGAAAGCCATGGAAACCCATCAGAAACAAGGAGGTCAGCGAGGTGGCCGGCGCCCCTGCCATCCACACGTCAACAGCTTCTTTATACCTAAGTGGCAGAAAACAGTGACAGAAAAGATCCTGCTCGCGAGGACTACAGGAACATAAGCCACGGAGGCGGACTCTCAAAGGGAGCGTGGAGGCGCTCTGCAGAAAGACCCCTCAAGTCCGCTGAGCAGCCAGCGCAGACCGGGGGCAGAGCACGCTTTCCTGGGAGACGCAGCGGGTGGAATGTCGACCGTTCCCATTAACCCACTACTCGATGCAGTTCCAACACGAGTGTGGGATGGATTTTCAGACCCTCCCCCAAAGAGTCCAAAGTTTAGCTGGAGTAACAATCGTGCCACTTCGGTTAGGAGAATTCCGGGTGGGGGTGGGGGAAACTAACACTACCAGATATGAAAGGTTGTTATAAAGCGGAAGGGTCCAACATGTGGCCATAATATAAGAAAAGAGAACAGGCAAAGCCAGGAACAACCTCCATCAGTTCAGTTGTGCGTGGAAATATACGATAAAGGTGGCATTTAAAAGTCAAGGAAGGAAAAAACCCTAATCTGAAGAAAACTGGCTAACACTTCAGGGTGAAATAGAGCTGATTCTAGATCTAACTTCCCAATACATTCCAGACGGATTGAGTAGCTGAAGAATAGTTGAAAGAATAGAAGAAAACAGGGGTGAATGTTTTGTAATCTAAGAATGACACAAAAGGAAAAGACAAAATTAAAAAAAAAATTTAAAGATGAAATTGCCACAAAAATTTAAACAGTTTCCTACGGCAGCATACATCTTTTTTTTTTTTTTTTTTTTTGGTGGTGCTGGGGACCAGGACCCAGGGCCTTGTGCATGTGAGGTCAGCACTGTACCAACTGAGCTCTCGCCCCAGCCCAGCACATATCACTAACGAGACATGCGTTAAAGCGGATGTGTGCACACGTCTGGGTGGAGAAACGGTGCCTCTCTTTAAAACATAAAGGGCTTTTAAAAATGAGTGGAAGAAGTGAAGCAGGCCAATAAAAAACAGCCAGGCAGAGCCACAAGAGAAGCACAAGCCAACGGGCGGATGCAAAGTCCCGCCTGGAAGCAGCTGAAGCTAAATATCCAAACAATCGATTCTGATTGGCAGGGTAGCTGCTTAAGATGATAAACTGCTTGCAAGTTCCTCCATCTGTGGGGAGGGCTGGCTCCTGTCTGCGCACCCAACAGCTGTTCCTGGGCTGTGGTCAGTGGCCAGCAGGACGGGTGGGCCCCGCTCCTCCCCAAAGCTCAGAAGGAGCCTGGGACTTCTTTCACACCGTCAGAGAGACTACTTAACTAATTTGTTAGACTTCTCTTAAAATGCTTTTAAAATTTTATCTTATTTTATTTATTTTTTGTGGTGCTGGGGATCAAATCCAGGGCCTTATGCTTGCAAGGCAAGCACTACCAACTGAGCTATCCCCCCAGTCCCTAAAATTTTATTTTTAATTGACAAATAATAATTGTATTTATGGGGTACAACATGATGTTTTGATTTGTGTACACATCATAGAAAAATTCCATCAGGCTAATTAACATATCCATCGCCTCATCAACGTATCATATTTTTGTGGTGAGAATATTGGGCTTCTTTGTTTTTGGTTGAGATGATCCCAACTCAGCGTGAGCTCTCGGAGAATTTGGGAGACTCTCCCTCCATCTCTGAATAATACATACAAGGGAAGCAGAATAGGTTAGCTTCTATTGACTTAGCTAGCTTTTGCTTAGTAAAAAAAGTAGTAAAAATAAAGTAGGTGTATTTCTAGCCCCAAATAGTCCAGCTGCCTGACCCTAAAATAAAGCAATCAAAAGGTGCTGCTGGGTGGGGAAAATTCTGGACCTCATGAATGGAGAGCAGGCACCGTATCATTTCCTGTTGCAGTTTATGACCCGACCACTAGATGGTGCAAAGGGACCACATATTTTGTGCCTGTACCGCAGCCCTCCACAAAATTCTGTAACAGTAATAAGCACACTGAAAGCCTTCCAAAAGCAGAAAGAACGAACAATCGTGTTGGGATCTGAACATTCTGCTTTTATAAAATTGGGATCCTGCCATTTCATTATTGATACAAAAATCTTCTGCCTTACTCTTTCTTCTACAGGATGTAGATCCCAAATCCACCGTAACCTCGCATTTGAAGAGGCCCAGGCCAAGCGGATGTCCGAAAGTTGGACTCAAGATGCTTTTTACCTTGCACTGCCAAAGGTATTTTCACTAATTTCACCTCAATGTCGTGACGTAAATGCTAGTGGAATCGGCCCCAAGCTAAATAAGCAATAAGCCCCATTTTTCAACACACAAACACATAAAGATGTCAGCTCAAACTGTTTACTAATTAACACTTAAAAAGACACAAATTAGATATGCGTGGCTAAGAGCAATTATAATCAAGACGAATTTCTCTAGTCATTTGGGAACTGAAAAAAATGCCTAATTGCTGGAACCAATGTTTTAAAAACTGAAATCACGCCAGTTAGCAAATATGTTCATTTAAAGAACATTCCACGTGACTACTCTCTGGAGGACTGACTACAAACATGAGAACAAGGAAAATATTTAGGTATAAAATTAAAATTTTAAGCTCCCTTAGATTTATAACTTCTTCATTAAATATGTCTGCAAACAGCAGCCCATAAAAACCTGTAGCAATTAAGTGGTTAAATGAACTGCCTCCCTTGTCAATTTTAAGGGAGTGATTAATACGAGACCGTCCCTTTGCTAATTAGACGCTCCCTCGTCTTTGAGCTCTCAAGTCCAATGAAAATGGAGGTCGTCTGCTCCCCAGGAAGCAAGGTGGGCTAATGAGTGCTTCCCCGGCCACCACAGTCTCCAGGCGCCCCCTGAGGGCAGGAGGGGTGTGGCCCGGCTTCGGGTGAGCGGGGGCAGCTGGGGGCAAGGGCTCTGTGCGGCTGGCACCGATTCCTCCCGCCCCAGCTGCTCGTCCGGGGGGTCTGCTCCTGTGTTAAAAGGTTGCAGGTCGTTACGCATGAAATGGACCCGCCAGGCCACTGCCGCCTGACCCATCCCAGAGACAAGGGAGGCCAGGCTGGGATCAGCTGCCTCCCGGCTGGCTGCGGGGAATCCATCAGAAGGAGAAATGGGGCAACTGCTTACGAGGGAAATAAAGAGCGGCAGGGCCCGAGAATATTTATATGCCCGTCTCCTCACTCCGAGGGAAGACGCTTCATCACGGACGGCTGCGGAATTACACCCTTCCCGCTCCCGACCACTGCGGCTTTCCCTGGGCGGCGGGGGGACAACAGCCCCACAGGGTCCCTGCCGCCCTCCGCGGAGCAACAAAGCCACTGCTTGGACCCATGGGAGGGCGAGGGGACGGCCAGAAAGTCTCCTGGTTGCTGCCAAGAAGCTGCCAGGGCCAGTTCTGGTGGCCCCCGTGGCTGTGGGGAGAGGTTCCCTTTGGGCCGGGGACTCGTGCGCCACAGCCTGGGTGGACGGCAGAGCCTCCGCTCTGAGCTGCGGGTACATGTGGGCGGCAGGAGGATGGTGGCTGCTGGAGGGCTGGAGGTGGGATGGGCAGGAGGCACGGGTGTCACTGGGAGCCGGGTGACGGCGGTGGAGGCTGAGCCTCTAATCACGGCTTCCTTCTTTTTAAACCACCCACACCAGAGCGCGTCTCAGCCACGAGAGGCCTGTCTCCCCAGCACTGCGTGTGCAGATCGGCTCACGGCGTGCACTGAGGTCAGCTTTCCGCACGCTCCCGGGGCTCGGCCACGAAACAGCACCAGGTGCTGCGTGTGCCACGCTGCCCAGGAGGCGTCTGAAGGCAGTGGCAGCAGCCGTTTGGCCAACGCCTGGCCACAGTAGGGCACTGACAGAACGGTGCATGCCCTGGGGCGGGATGGTCAGGCCTGCGCTCCTGCGGAGGTGGGGACGTGCCCCAGGGTCAGACCTAAGCAGCAGACGGCCCTACCCTGGGCATGCAGAGGGGACACGTCCTGGGTACACTGCCTCCACCACCTCCAGGCCACAGAGGTCCCTGCAGACCCCTGGTCTCAGTGCTGATCTGTGGCCCTGTGCTGCTGGCCAGTGTGTGTCCTTCTGCTCTCAGGTGTCCCTGGCTGCCTGGGCTGAGTGTCACGCTCCCCTCCCCCCCGAGCTCAGCAGCCTTCAGGGGCTGAGGGTGCACTGCCCACCCCAACAGGGTGAGACCCTCCCCATGGGCTACTTAGTGGTCCTGGCCGTGGTGGGGACTCGGGTAGGGCCTGTTGGAGTTCATCTGAGGCGCTCCTGCTCAGGTACCGAACCCCATGCTCGGGGCTGATAGGGTCGGGGGTTTCTGAGGTCAGCGGGTGGGATGGGGCTTGGGCTGAAATTCAGAAGCATCCCCCAGCTGGGCAGGGCAGCAGGAAAGCAAACTGGCTCAGGGCTGGATGGACAGAAGGACAAGCTGCCTTTAGAGGAAGCTACTTCCTTTAAAGCTACAGTCCCCCTTGATCGGATGGTGGATGTGGCACGTTCAGCCAGGGTCACGCTCAGCCCTCCTGTGAGTGCTGGGACCACCAAGTGCACTGGGCAGATGGCTTGACTTCTTGACTCCGGTTTGTTCTGGAAGGTGGGAGGACACTTCTGCCCACAGGGAAGCACCTGCCCCCAGGGGCCTCTCCTGCCTGCGGAGGCTGCTGGGTGGTCGTGGGAGGTGTCTGGGCAGCAGGGAAACGCGGGTCGGGCTCTGTGCCTGGACCTAGAGGCCTCTCCCACCTTTGCTTATTTTATTGCACCTTCTCTTCCTCTATTGGTTTTGGTTTAGAGGCCCACAGGACACAAAGCAGGTTTCCAAGCCGGGGTCTTAGGGCCCCTAACCAAGGCAGCTGGACTGGCTGGGGATGGAAAAAAGAGGACAAGAAAAGAAAACCGTCCTGGGGACACCTGCCTGCTCCAGGCCCACACGCAGGGCCAAGAGCAGGGGCTGCCCCTCGGCCTCCAACTGCCACAGGCGACTGGGATGGCGGCCACCGCGGGCTCCCTGTGCAGCAGACCCTCCGTGGAGAGGTGGGAGGGCTGCTGAGCAAGGCGCCTCCCAGAAGGGCACCACAGCCTAACGGGCAGTGGACACGCCAGGGTGGCCGGTGCAGGTGCCCTGGTGCCTGTGGAGCCCTGCCGGGCGCTCCTGGCCTCCCCCCACGCGCCCTCACAGGCGACTCTAATGGCCTTGGACAGGAAGGCTCTCCCTTCCCCATCGCTGCAGAAGAGCAACGCGGCAGGTCTGGCACCCAGGACCACCCCTGGCTGCCAGCATTCGGCGTGTGCCCTGCTGAACCAGTGTGGATGCTGCTGTGCCCCTTCTGTGGACGGGGAGAGTGGCGGCAGTGATGGTGCCCACCATGGTCACCACCGCAGAAGCGGTGGCAGCAGGGCTCGGTGAAGCCTAGGGTACCGTGCACCCAATGTTCTCGTTGCCACCCTGGCTTTTCAGAAAGGCAAACGGAGGCTCGAACACTCCAGTGGGGAGGAGAGGTCCAGCCGGGCTCTGCCCAGGCCGCCTCCCTCCTGGGCGCACACCTCAGGGGCGCCACACCCAAGGCCAAGACGACTCATTCTGGTGACGCAGACCTGCCTCGCGTTCAGTCCTGAGCGCGGGAGGGAGACGGCTTTCCTGTGTCCTACCACAGCCAGGGGCCTCCACGGGCCTCGCCTGCCCACCCGATCCCAGCCACTCAGCGGCCCAGCCAGGGCTGGAACCCAGGCTGCCTGGCCTCTGAGACCTGTTGTCCCCACCAGCCAGAGAGCCTCCTTGGAGGGACATGGACCCACAAACCTTAGCTGCACATGGAGGAGTGGGTTTCGGTCTTGGGGCCTCGATTCTGCCCCTGCTGGGCCGGGAGACATGCCGTGATGACGGGCACATGCCTGGAGCCCAGAGCTGTGCGCGTCGCACGTGTGCCGGGCAGGCTGGCCTGTGATGGGATGGGACACTGCTCCCTCCCCCAACACACAACCCGGGCCATGGGCACCGCGGCCCAGGCCCTTCCACGCCAGCTCACTCAGCATTGGCAAGACGCCTTCTGAGACGAGTTCTACTGTTATCCCCGCTTCCAACAGAGAGGGCAGGTGGCTGCTTCAGGAGCCAGTGGGCATGACCAAGCCCCTGCTTCCCCACCTGCAGCTGGAGCAGGCCAACCTCAAAGGCCTTCCTCACACACCCACTCGGCCCCTGCAGCCACCACAGCCGTCCTGCTTTTGAGAGGGGCAGACAGGAAATTCCATGGGCACCTGTATTTCTAATGTAGTCGCCAGCTGTTTTTTTTTTTTTTTTTCCTAAGTTACCAGAAAAAAAACAAAAAACTATAGATGACAATCAGGTTGGTTTTTATGATTTACTGAAAATCAAAGACGAACGGGGAGTTTTTTGTCTTGTTTCTGCTATGACAGGTTTAGAAATTTGTTGTACTACATTGATTCAATTTTCCTTGATTTCAGCCATCTTTCAATAATGCAACCTGCTTCTGCTGGCTGCGTACACAAGAGAAAACCCCAAGGAATGGGGAATATTGAAATGGTCCTTCCATTTCCATCTTTGAGACAAATGTTCCTCTCTGAGGAGAGCTGGCTGCAGCACGTGACTGCGTAACAATCTTCCAGACATAAAAGGCGACGCACGCGCTAACGCTGTCTTATGACAACAGGAAGGAAGCCGGCAGATCTGGCCTCCAGTCTGATCCCCTCAGGGTTCTCATCTGGACTCCAATCCCGATGGCTTCCTTTTTTTTTTTTTTTTCCTATTAGAAAAACCCCCAAACCCCCAAGTTGGGCTGCCAAGTAGGGTCTAACTCATCAAGCACAAGGTACCCTGACCCCTCCTTTTAGTCCTAAAGGGGTCTGATCGCTTCCCCAAGACCCGCCTCGTGGCACAAAGTATAAGAGGGGGGAAGAGCAGTCATGCCTGTGCCTGACCCTTGACCTCCACCTTCACTGAGCTGACATTTTTTAAAAGTGAAGCAGTACTACTGTGCCATCTGTTACTTAAAACCTCATTTAGAGAAGGACGATGGGATGTTGGTCATAGTCGGCTGGAAGTAATGAGTACACTAAAAGTGAGTGGGCTGGGCACGGTGGCCATGCCTGTAATTCCAGCTACTTGGGAGACTGAGGCAGGAGGATGGCAGGGTTGAGGCCAGTTTGGGCAACTTATGCCCTTTCTCAAAACAAAAATAAAAAGGACTGTGATGTAGCTTGGTGATAGAGCATTCCTGGGTTCAATCTCCAGTACTGAAGAAAAAACGTGAGATACTTTTATTTTTTTCTAATAAATAGATTTAAGTGAAAGAAAAGTTATTTTTTTTCTCAGAAGGGCATCCTGCACCTGCTGTTCCTGGAGCAGACCCACAGATCCCTCGGGGAGGGGGACGGAGGACCCCATGGTGGCCCAGGTGGGCCTGCCCTGCTCTGGGCAGCCTACTTACCTCTTTTTCAATCTCTGCTAGAGATTTGATGGTGATTCCCAAGAGATCAAAGGGCTGCATCTGAAAACACAGATCAACACTCTTAACCTGCTGCAAAACATGAGCGCCCACGCGTGACAATCGTGGGCTCGAGAGCCACCCTGAAGGACCCCGCACGCCACCTCTTCCTCCAGGATTCCACAGTCATCAGTGGGCGTACAGGGACGTGAGCAGGCACGGCCCCTGAGCTGCAGGATCGCTACTCAGTCACTGTGCGTCCAGGAGTCAGGGCCTGGGGAACGCGGTGACCGTGGCTGATGGACTCTGCCTCTCCTCCCACATCCAGAGGAAAACGTGGGCGAAGCTGGAGCTGTGGGGCTGGTGGTGCCCACGGCTGTTCATTAGCGAGGCTGCCCTGACCCATCAATGGCTCAGGGTGGCAGCGGGTCCTGGAGAATCCCAGGAGTCCTGGTATCTGGGAAGGAGCTGGGTGAGTTCCGGGTCTTTGGAAATGCCAGGCGAATGAAACAACCGCCCATCAATTATCGTTCGTGAAATCAATGGTGGAGAGAGATGATAATATTGCATTTCATTGGTTGTTTCTATAAATTCATGGAAAATAGGGACTTTTAAAAAAAATAAGTGCTAGCTTTTCAGCATGAAAAATCAAATACACAGGCAACGGGCATCACAGACGTCCACAGAAGACTGGGCTGCACACAGAGGCGCCCTGTGAAGCCCGGGTCTGAGTCCCTTCTGACCATGTCAGTTCTGCATTGCTGAGAGGTGCACAGGGCCCAGTCTCCTGGAGTCCAGGCCAGCTGCTGGCAGCCTGGGAGGGGCGGGTGGGACCCGAGGGTCATCCACAGATACCCCGGGCCTCTGTGGTTCTGACCTGCA
This sequence comes from Sciurus carolinensis, assembly GCF_902686445.1. Lineage (NCBI taxonomy): Eukaryota > Metazoa > Chordata > Mammalia > Rodentia > Sciuridae > Sciurus > Sciurus carolinensis. The sequence goes on from NC_062226.1 coordinate 8,583,866, forward strand.
GCGGCCCTGCAGGCGGCACAGAGATGGTGCCCCCACGGGCTGCAGGGACTTCCTGGGTGGTGGTAGCAGGAGGCCAGCTCTGGAGTCCGAAGACCCAGATTCAGAACCAGCCTCCTGGAAACGCAGCGCAGATGTTGTGGTCTGGCTGTGGGGTGTCCCCAGAAGCTCCTGTGTGACTGCAGGAAGGTTGGAGGCAGGATGGCTGGCCTGTGAGGGCTGCCACATCGCCAGTCCATCCTGGCCCGAATGGAAAGTGGGCAGGATGGGAGGGCCTGGGCCACTGGGGGTGTGCCCTGCAAGGCAGCATCTGCCCTGTGCACCCCAGCCGCCTCTGCTTCCCGCCACCATGAGGTGAGCAGCTTCCTCCACACACCTCTCTGCCGCCATGTTCTGCCTCATCCTGGGCCTAAAGCAACAGGGCTGGCCCACCATGGACTGAACCTCTGAAACCATGAGCCCCAAATAAACTATCCTTCCTCTAAGTTGGTCTCGTCAGGTACTTTGATCACGGTGACCAGTGACCATAAAGCTGACTGACACAACAGCTTAGGCCACCTCTTCGTTTCCTCGCCTGTTAAAAAGCGGCCTGGGCAGGTCCTCCTGGCCAGGCTGCTGGGGGATTAAACGGCAGAGTGCTTGGAAGGGCTCACCCAGCCTGGCCCGAGTCTGTGGCCTTGAGTGCTCAGGGTCGGCAGCAGCACAATCGCAGGGGCCATCTTGGGACAGGGCCACCAAGTTAGACACCGAGCTCCCAGGGCTGCTCTGCCAGTAGCCACATGACTGCAGGCTCGGTCAGTGCTGCCAGCCTGTGAGGCGCGAGGACGGGGCCGCCTGCCCGCACCGCCAGGGTCCAGCGGAGGTCCAGCTGTCGCCTCGTTAGGCCCTAACTACTCCACTAAACTTCCCGACTGGAGCTGGTGAGCAGGGCAGCGCGGCTCTCCAAGGAGCCGTGGGAGAGGCGCCAGCATCTCCATGGCAACGCGGCCCAGTGGAGTCTCGGAAGTTACTCGAGCTCCGCATGTCACGTCAGGAGCATTTTTCAAGATTAAGCTGCTTACCAGAAGGGTTCAGAGGAGGCCTATTATATTTCATGAAAATGGAAACTACAGAGCAGGTCAAATTGCAGGCCGGGTGGTTTTAAGCTGGGTCCAAGAAAAACAGCGAAGGGCTCTTTAGCTGGTGCCCAAACTGGGCCTTCATTTTGTAGCTACTCAAGGCAATCTTCTGCAGGAAGGACAAAAGCCAGAGACAAGTCTACCAAACTGGCATGAGCCATGCCTGCTGCCATCCTGGGGTTCGGGCATCAGCTGAGAGGGGCCCTAGGAGGGCCAAGCAAGAGGGCAGTCCAGCAGGTGCCTCTCACGGTCTGAATAATGGCCTCCAGTCTCAACCAGCTCGCTCAGTCTGCCACCCGAGAGGGCTGGGGCATGGGGAGACCCCGCCAGAGGTGCTCTGCACCCGCTGGAGGCCTCGGAGCCAGAACAGTGTACAGCGAGCACAGAATGCAGCACTGTGATGGCAGAGTGGGGCGGCCCCTGGCTGCAGGAAACCATCACCATTAAACAAAAAAGGATAAGAATTACTAAACTGAACGTGGGACACGGCCTTCTCAACCGGCGAAGTGGGCTTCAGTTTTGCACCACCTTTGAAATGACGAGGCTCGCCGCACGCCGGCCTCCGCTGTCTCCCGCCTCCCCGGCCTCCCCGGGCCTCCCCACTCTATCCTTTCACTTCTCAAGCACCTTAGGTGCAGGAACCAGCCACAGGGGCCCAGGGAGCAGCATGGCCACCCCCAGCTCTCAGGACGCTCTCAGGGTTTCACACGTAGGGAGAAATGAACGGAGCAGGGAGCGTGGGCACGCCCAGAACACCCCGCGACGACACCAAGGTGGAGGAACTTCTGAAAGAAGGGGCAGTTGTAGATGGAACTTACACTTTCTGGAACACAGGAGAACTTCTCTGAAATCATAAAAGGCACACCATCCATTGCTGCAAAAGAAAGGAGAGAAAGGGGCATGAAGTCACTGTTGATGTTCAGTCACTCAAGTCATCCACAGAGCGGGTACGAGTGAGCCAGAGCGGGTGCCCCCGCTCCCAGGGACCACGCCTGGGGGGACAGACAGGTGCTCAGGAAGGGCTGGTCTAGACACCTGTTCCCTCCGCCCAGGGGCTCTCTAGGCTGTCAGTGGTGGGAGCCTCCAAGGGGTGGACAGCAGGAAGGAGACGCATGGCAGGGAGGGGACAGGGCTGTGCCCTGGGAGCAAGGCGGCAGCACGTTGGTCACACAGTCCCTGAGCTGAGCCAGGGTCCTCCTACAGGCTGCTGGGCTCACAGGCGAAGTCTAGCTGAGGAAAGAGGGTTCTGAGACGCGGCTGGGCGCAAGGCCCAGTCAGGTAGAGGAGGGTGGGCTGGGATGGGATGGGATAGGAGCTCGTGGGTGAAGGGAGCCCAGGCCCGCCTGGTGCCCAGCAGAGGGCTTGGCAGGTGGGCATGTGTGCACGCAAAAGGATGGGCACTGTCACTGACCCTTGGTCACAGTCCCAGGGCTTCAGGGCTGAGGTGAGGCCGGTGGGTCTGCTTGATCTGAACAGGACCCGGGGGCGTGGGCATGGGCGGGAACCCAGCAAGTGAGCCAGCCAGGGCCCAGAGTGGGGCTCCTTCCCACCCCCACCCACCCTGTTCCCAGGTCATCACTGTCAAAGGCACACGGAGAAAGCATGGCGGCACCGCTGGCCCTGCATCGTGATGGTGGACGGAGCACTCGGCTGCCACACTGCTGCTGGAAATCTTGCCAAGAGGGGCAGGCCACGCTGGACAAGGTGACATGGCCTCGAGTGAGAAGGCAGGAACCCGGGGCTGTTGGGAAGGGGCCTGGCTCCCGCCGCAGGGCTGCGCAGAGTCGGGAACAGCCAGGCCGAAGAGCTGGGCGGCCCAGCAGGGCTGGGGCCTTGCCAGGGGCCACGGCTTTAGGAAGACGTGGAGGGCGGTGGATGCCCTGGTGCGCGGGTGCCCGGGGAAATGACATCCTCCGCTTCCCCCAGGGTCTCCTCCGGTTGCTAAGTGCTGGACAACCTTTCAGCCCCAGGAAAGAAGAGTAACAGATGCAGAAGGAAGAAAGGAGGGAGGAAAGGAGAGAAAGGAAAAGAACCTGGGTCCCGTCCTCCTGATCAGCAGGGTGAGCCACACAGCTCGCTGTCAGCCATGCTCAGAACGGATTCCAGGAAGGGAAGAAGGGAAACTTCCCACAGGTGAAGAGAAAGAGTGAGGCCAGCTCTCGCCACTGCCCGGGCACCTCCTCCCCTCTCTGGGAGGCGCTGTCCTGAGCATGGAGGGGACAGGACGCCGCAGGCAGTGGCCTTCTCCCACTGCAGCCGGCCCTGCCCTGCAACTCCTGCAACGGACCCGCTGGGACTGAGCTCTAAACGGGTGCGGTTGACACTTCCCCAGAAAGGGGGGCGGAGCCAGGGGCCCAGACAATATCCGTCACCTGTTCCAACGCCCTAATGGCAGTCCAGCCGCTGTGTGTGTATGCTCACTTACACCTGGAAGTCATTCTGTGAACAAAGGATCCTTGAAAGGCCAGAGAGGGCCAGAACCTCCCCATGTTGGGGAAGAGGCCGTGCTGGCTCCTGCCGCTGCTCACCTGCTCCGCTCACCCCCACGGCACCTGGGTGCTCTGACTCCTGACCCTTTGGTGCTGTTGAACCGGCCGGGCATGCAGCACCCTGGTCATTTTTCAGATTGGGAAGCAGAACCTCTGAGAGGAGGGAGCTTGCCCAGGTCACACGGGCAGGAAGCAGTGACCACCTTCCCAAAGTCCTAACTTGAAAATAAAGTTTGGTATAGACACGTAAAGAAATGCCGCGCCACGTGCATCTGGGATATGCGACGTGCAGACATGCTGTGCCCGAGTATCTATGCCGTGGGTTCTCCGAGCTGCTGGAGCCTGGAGGGCCAGCAGGGGCACCTGCAGCCCTCCCCACCCTCCCTCCCGCAGGCTGAGCCCTGCCCCAGGCCTTCTGGGGGACCAGGAGAGCTGCTGAGGATGGCCAGCCCCCCACTGAGCACATCAAGGTGTCCGCCTGAGGCACACAGGTAACTTCTTCACAGAGAAACTCCCTGGGGTGCGAAAGGTAAGAGATCAGAGGTGAGCTATCACTGCAGCATGCGCCAAAAAGGCCCCGGGAGGGGGAGGAAAGGACTGTGGCCGCGCTGCCTGAGGCAGGAGGCAGCTCCAGGGTGGCCCCTGGGTGCTGGCAGCTGGCACGCTTCCACCTGGGCTGGCGACAGAGGGGACTGGAACTGCCTGGACTGATCCAGACTCTGTCTGGTGAAGCAATAGAGCCGAACCTTGGGCAAAGGACCACTCTGCCCGAGAGCTCATGACAGGCGCAAGTCAGATGCCCCTCATCTAGAAAACAGACTGAACAAAGCAGGAAGGAAGGCCGAGTCGGCAGGATCCACGGACCCGCGGAGAGGAGCAGGACTCCACCAGCTCAGGAGGCTCTGCTCATAACGCCAGGGACCCGAGCAAGCTTCACGTCCTAACCAATCCAGCGCATCCCAGGCTACCACAGCTGTAAGCTGTAAGCAGTTCAGCGTTAGCAAGGCCTCTGCCTAACTTTCTCGTGTTATCCATTAGACAAGGTGGACGGATGTGGCTGGGAAATGCTAAGGTCAGGAGAGTCCCATCAGTTGGCCCAGGCATCTGAGAAGCAGAGCAGCAGGATGGTGGTGCCCCGTGCGGCCTCTCTGGAGGGCACCCAGGTGTCACCAGCTCCCTGAACGAGGACATGTACAGGATGCCTATCTGACACGCAGCGGGGGGAGCCTGGGAGGAGGGTCTAAGTTGGGTAACAGAGTGGGACCCAGTGAAGGGTGGGGTCCTGGGCCGCACTCACAGACGGAGCGTGCTCACGGTTAACGTGAAGTCCTGCAGTTCAGCTCCAGAACCACAACCGCATGAACAGGACGAAAGCAGCACGGAGTCACAGAGTGAGAAAGGAGGGCTGACTTTCAATCATGTGACCTCACTACCAGCAAAGGGGCATGCCACCAGAGAGGGCACAGTGCCACCGTCTGGTGCCAGGTCAGGGAGCCACTCTCTTGGTGTGGTCTCCTGTGTGGGACTGCATTTGCACAGGGTCATCCCCGGAGCCTCCAAGGAGGCCAGGAAGGGGAGGGGACTTGAAGCCCAGACCCATGAGGACGAGGAGAAGCAGCTCTAAGGCCCGATGTCCCGGGAAGGTATGAGCCTGTCCACTTTTGTTTGCCATGCCCAGCATGCCCTGGGTCCACTGTGTGTTGGGCATGTTGGAAGTGCAGCCAGAGTGGGCACTCTGTCCAGGTAAGACCCCAGACGGCATATGCAAAGGTCTGCATGACGTCCCGGGTCAGGAAGAGAGGGCCTGTTTCAGGGAGACCTTGCTGTCCTTAGGGAAGAGGCATGGGGAGGGTGGAGCACGAGCCACTGACCAGGGTCCAGCAGAGGGCCACTTGTTGGAGAGCCAGGGAGGGATCTGTGTGCACTGGAGCTCATCTGTGGGCTGCTAAATCCCCTGCTAACTCCACAGCATCGGGTCCACTCTACTTATCTGGGCAGCCTTTCTATATTTAAAAATATCAGAGTCTCGCCAAACGTGACTCTTAAAATCAATGGCAGGTACTTTTCATATGCTCCCCGGGATGCTCCTACATCGTCCCTCCCTGGCTTCTGGTAGGGGCTCCCACTCCGCTCCTTCCTTTCTCTTCTCTGGCTGGAGCTTCTCCAGCTGAGGCGCTGTGATCGCCACTCTAAGCAGCCAGTCTCTCACTACCCTACTCGGGGTGACACTGTTTGAGGACCTGGTGACATGCCCCATGTCCAGGGTGCACAACATCCACCCTGCCAATCAGCAAGGGTCAAGGCGGGGCTTCTCACTGACACTTCTTGATCAGTGCCTAGTCCCCGCCCAGAGGCAGGGACAGCGCCTGCCCTTCTGAGCCAAAGGTGGCATTTCTGGGGCACACACTGGCCCTTTCTCCAAGACTCGTGGTCCCCAGGGTGAAAGACAAAGGCTTCCCCAAGTCTAGGAGGGGACGGAGCGTCTTGCCAGTCCAGTTCTACAAGAGAGAGAAGGAAAGGAAACCGTGCCCTGCCCAGCACCAGGTCATGGACTTGCATCAGAAGGCTCGACCCTCCGGGTTGCCATGGCATGTTATATTCGAGGATGGTGGCATGGAGGAGCAGCGGGGTGTGGCCAGGATCAGACCTGGGTCTGGCTGGTTCTGGTGCGGGGGCTGTGGGGGAAGGAGCTGGCTTTCCCCCCAAGTTTCCCACCCAGCTCAGGGTGGTGGCTGGTGGCCACGCCCCAGCCACCTCACCTCTGAGCCTGCGCCGCCGCCCTGTTGGTGACAAGCGTGAAGCTACAGCTCACTCAGGAGGCCGTTGTGAGAGTGGAAACAGGACCTTGGACAGCAGAGGTGACACCCTTGGAGGGAAGCTGCCCGCAACTGGCTTCTGCTGGGACCAAAAGCCGCACACAGGCAGGTTTCCTGTCAGCACCAGGCAAGGTTTTCCAATTTTCCCTTCTTTTTTTTTTTTAGTATTTTTTATTTTTGGTGGCAGTTTTAACAAAACGCTGATCCATGGCACCAAGCAACATCCAGCGATGGAAGTGAGGACGAGCCGCAGGCTCTGCAGCGCAATTAGCATTCTCCTAAACAAACGAGCTTCAGCAGAGCTGTAATTAAGCAGGCCTGTAATTAAGTATATGCCCTTTATCATAACGATCATGCTTAAAAATGGCACGATGCGTGGAACTCTGTTATTAATGCTGTAATCCCACGCTGAAGTGCGGGTACAGGGAAATCAGGGTGTCAGGCTGTCACCAGAGTGTTTGTAAAATACATTAAAGAAAAAACCAGAAAACAATGAGCTCGTTCAACTGTTCTTTTTACAATCAGGCACTACAAGTCAAGAGGATTGTGAATGCTTACAGATTCTGCAAGGTTTAAACAAATAAAGCTCTAATCTGCTACTGTTTTAATCCCACCCCCTATTTTAAAGAAGGGAAAGGGGAGGTAGTGGGTTTTTCCCCCACCTGACCTGAATACCTGTCTCTGCTATTCTTGGGGAAGCAGTCCGATTTGCATGCTGCATTTGTTTGGACATAAAATTGGATTCCTGCTCGAGCAGATAGCTCTGCCATGAATCTGTAGGCGCTCTGCCTGGCAATGGATGGGATCACGGCTCCTGCTCCCGCCCTCCGTGTGGGAACTATAATTTTACTTGCCAAGGCAATCCCCCAGAGCCAGCCTTGATTCTTCCTTGAAACCCACCCCCTCAGGCTTCTCCAGGCTCAGCACAAACCCACCATGGACCAATTCCCAAGTGCTTCCAACCCAGGACCACCCCGCCCTCTGGGATACCCACAGTTGCTCCGGGCAGCTGACCCCTTCCCTCGCTGACATCTCAACGAGCAGCAGGGGTGAGAAAATACTCCAATCGATGCATGGAGTAATTTCAACATGCTTGATAAAGAGAGCCATAAGATCAGGCAGTAGCAATGCCACACATAGACCAAGACTCCATCACCCGCACCTGAACTGTTACCTGCTAGCAGTGAACCCGAGGAACCCCCTCCACCACACTGCAGAGGGCATGGCGGGCAATATGGCTTCCTGGCAGGCAGTCATTTTCTGAATAAAATTAAATGCAGGGGGAGGCCTTGAAGACTGTACCTGTTCAGGGCTCAAGCTGTAAATAATCAGCAACCCCAACCCTTTCTTCTGCCCTCTCCCAGGATGGGGAGGGTCCTCTACCACTCGTGATGGGAGAAACAGCAGCAGCTCAAGAGCTCCAGGCCATTTCTCAAAACTCATTTGCAAACCAAAACACGGAGGCTGCTCTGCTTTGAGGTGACTTCTCTTTGGGGCTGTTCTTGGGAAGGTATTTGTAGATGCCTCCAGAGCTGTCTGCACGGTGACATTCCAATTGAGTTTACACAAGGCCAACAACTTCCTTCTCGATCCCCAAAGTAATTTGCTTTGCCACGTTATTCATAAGCCAGGAGTGATTTATCAGCCACAGCCAGAGCTGCTGGAGCCCCACGCATGAGACGGCTTGGGAAGGAGGAGGAGCGCCCCAGCCAGGCCCAGCACTTGGTGGCCCAATGCATGGCTTTGGGCGAGTCACTTACCCTCCCAGTCAGACTCTCATCTGTCACACAGGCTGATCATGCCACTCTCCTGCACTGCTGGGGACGGGACAGCAACTGTGGAAGGGCCCGGCATGGCTGACCCGAAAGGGGTCACTGATACCTCCGGGGGAGGGGTCCCCCAGGCCCCCCTCGGACTAGCTGTGTGATTTAGGACAAGTGTTCTTACTGAGCCTTTCCTTCCTCCACCGTAGGAGAAGGAAATAATAACCGTATTACCACGAAGTTTCAATGAGATAAAAACATGAAGCCCTAGGTACAGACGATAACTTAGGCATCATTAGTTTGACTCTTTCTGTACAGAGGAAAATGCCCTTCCATGGCGGGCCCCTTTCTACCTGCTTTTACAGAAAACTGCAAGTGCAGCCATCTGAAATCATGTAACCCATGAGTTCGTGACCATGCAAAGACCTCTGGGGGCACCGAAGCAAGGCTTGCGGGGAGTGGCTCCCTGGCATCTGGCATCTGGCATCTCTGGGTTACAAGTCAAGCTCGACCCAGAAGCACGGCCCCAGCAGTCTGGGCTACTTGATGTCCCCCAGAGAAGAGACCCCAGAACAAAATAAAGAAAGCCACTGGGGAATCAGGTTAATAGAATAAAGGCATCCTTGCACGTGAACATTCTCTGAGGTTCTATCTGGCATGGGCAATCCGGTCACCCACACACACATGGATCCTCCCCAGATCCCATCTCTACACAGGTGCCTGACAGCACGGCCACCTTCATCTCTCTGCATCCCCATTACCTGGGGAGGAATCCAGGCCCATGTACCCATCCCTCCCCCAGAAGTCCCTCCCCAGGGCCCAGACCTCTGGGCCACCAACACCTGGACAGGAGCAGGGAGGTCAGGAGGACCACATGCCACACCCAGGAGGATTGAGAAACACACCAAGAACATTTCACGGCTCTAAAGAAAGGTTTTAAAACTTCATCAATATTTAATGGCTCCAGGGCTGGGGCTGTGGTTCAGTGGTGGAGCACTTATCTAGCATGTGTGAGGCACTGGGTTTGATTCTCAGCACCACATATAAATAAATGAATTAAAGGTCCATTAACAAAAAAAGTTTAAAAAAAAATCAATGGCTCTGGGCAGAGACCATGTGCATTGCTCAAGGTAAAGAGGAACTTCAGCTAAGGAGCTCACCACCGGAGCAGCATGGCTCCTGGCCAGTGCTCCGCCAGCCGCCACAGCGAGCAAATGCAGCAACCCCTGGCATGCTAGAGGCCAGCCATGGGGCTTCGTGCCTTCAGAATGGACAGCAGAACCGAGCACATGAACACTTTCTGGAGAAACCATTCCCACAGAGCAGCCAGGCAAGAGCATCTCTTAAACCACAGCCCTGGGGCCCAGCACCCTCCTCAAGGATGCCCGGGCGGCAGTACGTGTACAGTCCCTGGTCCCCTCTTGCCCACTCCTGTGCATTTTCAAGTGTCTGCATGTGTCCAGAGATACAGAATTTTAGGCTTGTTTTTAATAAAAATAGCATCCCAGCGTAACTCTTCTGCACTTCATTCTCTACTTCCCCGTCAGAGAGAAGGTCAGCGCCTATGGTTGTCTCAGTCTTAACACTTGCACAGAGATAGGGTGCAAGACCCAGGGTCAGCTCCCAAGGAGCCTCGACTGTCACTCCGAGCAACCGAAAGGACATTGTGAGTTCCCTGGGAGGTCGCTGAAGGGTCTGTGGGCTGGAGAAAGACAGTCAGATTCCGATTTCAGAGATATCATCCTTGCTGTGGGGCAAAGCGTGGATCAGGGGGGCAAGGCTGAGCACAGTGCTGGGACGAGGGCCTGCCCTAACTCGATGAGGAAAGCAGGTGCTAGGACGGGGACTGTGCAATGAGAATGGGGACAAGGTCACACCAGGGGCACTGGCATGGCAGACTTGAGACTCGGGGTCCCTCGCTGCAGAGGACCAGGAGGAATCAAGGGTGATTCTGGGACTCTGGCTCTGACATTGGAGAACGGGGTACCTGCCAGGGGCTGTGGTACAGGCGAGCGGGAGGTGGCAGGAGTGAACCAGGGTTCCCTCTTTCCCCTGCCGGGTCTGAGGGGCTTGGGAGACACCCGAAGGAAGAAACGGGTAAGGATGGCCTGGATGGAAGAAGAAAGGGCAGGGGAGGCCACCGGAGGGGACACAACCTGAGAGCAGACGTGGTGAAAAGAGGCAGGCCCAGGACAGAGCTGAGGCATTTGGTGCTGAAGTTCAGGAAGAGAAGGTGCCAAAAAAGGAAAAAGACCAGGGAGCACCCTGCCGTGTGGGTCACACTTGGAGGAAGCAGGTGAGCCTGGCTTTAACATGCAGCGTGGGCAGCTGTGTGCACGAAGCGGGTGAGCGTGCACACAGGCGTTCACATGGGTACACACACAGGCCCACTGCTCCGCTGCAGGTCAGGAAGCAATGGCACCTCAGGAGCAGCGAGCGGGCCAGGAACCCAGACTTTGGCTCCCAGCTACTCCTCCAAGAGAAACGGAGGCTTTTGGAGAAATGGATGATTCAGGGCCAGGAGGAAAAGAAAAGCCCAGGAAGTCTTCTGAGGCCAGAAAGTAATGACGTCCTCCAAGAATCGCCCGGCACGGCGGGCGTGGGACGGGCTGGGAGGGCCTCGCTGTGTACGGATCGACCGGCCTGGGCCACGAGGAACAAGCAAGCCAGCCCACAAGCTGCTGGGCACGAGGGAAAGCGCCTCCTTACCATCAAACACCAATCCCCAAACGCCGACAGAGGGTGGAGTGGCAAAGCCCACCCGGAGTCTGGCGAGGAGCAAGCCGCTCTCACGGTCCCGGCGCATTCCCACACGCTGCACACGGTCATGGAGGGAGGGAGGTCATGGACTCACAAAGAAGCAACCCCATAAACTTCCTCAGCAGGGGCCCAAGCAGACGCCACCAGTCCTGGGTTGTGCCAACACCATGGGCTCCTGGGCCCGTGCACTGGGAGGGACAGTGTGGCTTCTACGTGGTCCCTTCTGAGCTGTATAATATGAACCCTGTCACCAGGAGACACCAAGCAAGAGCCAAGCACAGTGCTCCAATGTGCAGGACAGGACTCTCACCAGGGAGCCTCCAGCCTCCTCATGATGTCACATCTCATTTCCCACAAAGGTCAGTGGCGTACGGTTGGTGCTCATGCATGGGCTCACACACATGGACATGCTAGGTCACGTGTCTACCCCAGAGCCAGCGTCCAATTTTAAGAATCATCTCAAACACTAGATTCACGCCCCTGGGGCCCCACAGAGAGCGCCCTGCAGTAGATGTGCATGGACAACAGGACCCTGCTTCCCTAGCAACTGCCTGGCACCAGCCAGGAACCACCGTATTCAGGACAGTACAGACACCTTCTCTGGGCGCAGGCCTTGGTGGTAGATTGCAAAAGCAGTCGCGAGTCCCTTCTGATCTCGCATGCATGACCCTTACAATGACATTGTCTCTTCTGCCAAGAAGTGTGATCCATTCTTTGCCCCTTGAATCTGGGCCTGGCCACGAGACTTGCCTTCCCTAAAGGGACATCAGCACATGTAACCCCAGCAGAGACGTAAAAATGTGTGTGTGCAGGCTTGCTGTCCTCTACTGAGGACGCCGGCTGGCCATGTGAAGCCCAGAGAAGCCTTCGGGGGGATGAGACACCACGTGGAACAGAGTCCAGCGGTCTCGGCTTCAGTGGCCCATGCTGATGGCCTGTCAGACCACCCAGTGCAGCAGGGCTGGCCAGACTAGAATAACCACTCTCTTACCCACAGGACCATGGGAAATTGTAAATGGGGCTGTTTTAAGTCCCGAGTCTCAGGGTGATTTGTCACACAGCAAAGACACAAGCACTGGCAGAGGGGTACTTCTTTGAGAGGAAATCCAGACAGATTTTTCCAGAAACTGTCTTCTCCGTATCTTCACATCACTACTAAGCTCCGCCGATGGGCCTGACTAGCCCAGGGGAGAAGTGAGGACTCAGAAGACACATCAAATGCACGACCCACCTGTCAGCTGCAATCATCACCACACTGTGGGGCACAGGAGCCAGGGGAAGGTGTTCTTGACCAGTTGCTGTACCCCCCACAATCTGGGGGCCACTATGCATTTAGCACTCTGTGACAGTTATGTCCCCAGTCCCTAGAACAGCGCCTGGCATTGAACAGGCATCTGCTCGTAACTGTTAATAGATAATGAGAAGATGCCTGGCCTTGGAGTCAGGGCCCATGTGGAGGACCCAGTGTCTCCACCTGCAAGTCAAAGGTTGGGCCAGACAGGTGACCACCGTCCCTGTGCTCAGCCACGGGCCGTAAACGACTGCTGCTGCCGCCTGCTGCCCCTCCTGCCGGGTTCAGGCTTAGTTAGTGTGGGGGCTGGGCTCTGGGTACAGTTTCCAGGGAATTCTGCAACCAGGCTGGGAGTGCCTGGGCTGGATGAGGTCTCAAGTCAGCTCTAGCCCTCCAAGTTCGCAGTGGCGAGGGTCACCATGAGGATCGCAGACACAGCAGCGCCTGGAAAACCTGGATTTAAATTGGATGCAACTTTCCAAGTCCACCAAGTAGGCCCACTGCAGGGACAGCTGGTCTCTGTGCCCCTCATCTACTTAGAGGCTCCTCAAACGCAGCATCAGAAGGAAACCACCGGTCATGAACCAGGGGTCCTCCCTCCACTCCCCTGGGGCTGAAGGGCAGGAGAGATGGGGTCTCAGATCCTGAGGCCCATGTGGGTGGTCCTCTCCCTCCAGAGCTCTGGGGTCAGGTCCAGAAGAAAGCCCTGATTCAAAATGGGGATCCTCAGGATTCTGTGACAAAGGGATCGTCCGATTCCCTTTACTCTGATATAATCACCGTTCACCTGCCACTTTGGCAAAAGGACAGCAGGCCCGAGTTTTGCACAAATGGAAAGGTGTAGTCTAGTTACAAATTAGATGATTTAAAAAAAGCCCACCCACAGGTGGAGAAAAGAAAAAGGTTCAAAACGTGACGTTTCTGTACGGAAGTACAGGGACCATCTGACCCTGCCTAGTGGACTCAGTTCCCCAGGTCCTGGGGTCCCTCCAGAACACGGAGCCTGCAGGAGAAAGACTCCAGCTGGAGCCAGGGCAGCCAGCCAGGGGCACTGCCTGTGAGGACCCAGGCCTCCACCACCCTGCAGCCCAGAGGCCAGCCGCCGTGGCAGACGGGCATGCACCATGTGGAGAGACCTGCCATGGCAGATCTGCCTGTGGTCTAAATCCAAGTTCCCTTTCACACAGGACTCCGCTGTTTGCTTGGATGCATTCAAACAAGGTCATCATTCAATGATGAAGTAATTTCAGGAGGAAAAGAAAACATTTCTATGCCTAACATTTCCCCCGCTTTCTAGGAAGCTCAAACACTGGCCTCCCGCCTCACACCTGGATACCTGGCTGTCCTACCCCGATGCTGCCAGGCTTGGGGCACCTGGTCACAGTGGACACTGCGGACGGTCCTCACACACTTAACGCCAGGGCTGGCATGGAGCGCAGGCAAATGAGTGTCCCACCTACACAGAGGTGCATGTCCAACTGGTAGAATTTTCCAGAAACATTTTTATGGCGAGGGCTTCTTTTGGAAGCAGTACTAACCACAGCCACCAGGGCACCAGCTCTCTGGGTTGTGGTGACAGGGGATGAAAGAACAGCGGGAGACAGAACCCTGACTGAAGTGACATCCACTTTGATTTGGAAATACCAGGGAATGCGCTGCCTTCTATCCAGTTGTCTGTCTAGGAAGTACAATGCCATAAATTACCCTGATTTCAGATTTAATATTAACCTTTAAAGGGCATGCCACAAAAAAAAAAAAAATGTGTCCTCTAAATATTGGTTGTTAGTTCACTTTGCGGGTCTTTCAGGGAAAATAGGTGTGAGGCTGCCACCGTCTCTGACTGTACCTGTCATGTACATCTCCCGCCGCCTGACAGTAATTCCAAGGGAACTCAGCAGTCCCAAGCGCGAACAATTCAAGCCAGCCACTCTAGCTGCGGTCTAAGCTCAACCTCAAGACTTAATAATAGAGCCGGTGAGTGTTACCCTAATTTCCAGAGCTGATGAACTTTCGGAGGCAACATGAGTTGAAATAATGAGCACAGAGATGACAGAGAATTTTAATCCGCGGTTCTTTGAACTATCCAGTGTAATAAGCACTTGTTCCTTTCTACAATGGGCATATAAAAGGGAAATCTAAATAATAATTGCTGTAATTATCTTGAAAAATATGCAGAGATTAATGGTGATTATGAAAATCTGTATAATTGTTCTTTGAAATCGTCGCTGATCATGTGGTATCTCGCAATGGCCGCTGCCAGACTTCTGACCCTGCCTTCCAGGTGGGCACGGGCACGTGACCCTAGGCTTTCTCCCTGTGGAACGTGACCCCATGTTTACCAAGTCGGTCTTCATCCTCCCTGGCACCCTGGCCTGCGTTTTAACTCTTCGTACCAGTGCCCTGAAGAGGTTTCCAAGGCACCCGTAATGGGATGCGGGTGTCACTGTGGTTCAAAGCCCCAAGTTCAACTTGTTATTTATTCAAATAATTAATTACTCTTGTATCCATCGAGCAGTTTGTCATGACACATTAATGACTTGATAGACTTCCATGAACTGGTGAACACAGAACAGCAGAGCGTTTTTATCGTCATTTAATTTTAAAACGATCCTGTGTGAAATTATCTCGTCGTGAGTGATGGGCGCATAAAGAACCGACTCAGCAGAGCCCCTTTTGGATCATTGCTTTATTAATGGTAACGTCAGGGAAATGAAAAATGCTAACATTGTCATATTCCGCTGCTGGGTGGAGATGGATGGTGGGGAGTGGGTGCGGGCTCCGTGGGCTGCCTGCCTCGGGCACAAGCCCCTCCGAGGCTGCAGCCTGCACCCCACCCGCCCGGCTGTGGCACCACGCCCAGGTCCCCTTTTTGGATTTATGGCCCCCGACATCTATTACTTTCTATATGTGGGCTTCTCTTTTTTTTTGAACTTGAATTTTCCACTAGTGATATAAAGCACCCTCACGAAAACATTTCGCTTTATTGCTTTGAACATTAAACGTTATTAATCCAATAGAAAAACGTTAAAGATATTGCTGTCACCTTTAAATGTGAAATGATATTAGGAGCTAAAAAACGCTGGGTTAGTGGAAAAGATGTTCCCTTGGCCTCTTTCGAGCCTTGAGCTGGTGACGATAGGATGATATTTCTCCATGGCTCACAGCGCAACATCTGCTAAACAGAGACTTCCGGTTCAGCTCGTCTTCTCTTCTTATTTGGTGGAAATTGTTTCTCAGCCGTCTTAATTACAAACTGGGGAATCTGACACTGCTCCCCAGCAGTGTGATTCAAAGACTGCAGACGGAGCTGCGGTCCCGGCGGGGCCACCGGCGCACGCCTGTGGAACTGTGTGGTGCCACGGCATCTGCACAGGTCCACAGAGGGGAACAGAGCCAGGTGCTGCTCCTGGCCTCCTGGATGGACTCCCATGAATGGCTTCACCACATCCCCGTCCAGCACAGGTCCCCGGGGTGATAGCTCCCAAAGAGGGCAGAGGCAGCGGGCGCGGCTCACCCTGCAAGGCGTAGTCTGCCGCGTCTGCGCACTGACTAAATCCTCAAGACCACTCTTGAGGGAGGATGGGGGTGCGTGCACACACTGTCTCCATCACCCTGTCACTGATACTCAGGTGAGGGTGGCCAAGCGACTGCAGTCACATGGCTAGCAGAGGTGGTGCCTGGGTTGACGCCGGCGCCTCCGGGTCCTCCCCAAAGGTATCTGCAACCAGCCCCCCCTGCAGCCTGGAGCCCACGTCCATTGGTGTGCTGTGGCCTGACCCCCTGGCCCTGCTTGGCGACTCCTGGCTCTTCCTCCCCTGCAGTAGGAGGAAATTAGAAGCAGAAGAGTCCAAGCAGACGCTTCTGCCACAGACGGCAGGTGTCGCAGAAGCAGGGCACTGGGGGCCGACACTGGCACCCCTGCGAACACACCCCATGCACGCTGGAGCGGGGCGTCAGAATCTCAAGGACACGCAAATCACCGCAGGTGCACAGGTCCCAACCAGACGTGGGGTGGGGCGGCTTGTTCGGTGGGACGCCCTCCTTCTGCAGAAGGAGACACTGAGGCTGCGTGGCCCTGACTTTCCCAGGGATGTGTGGGGAGGTGGCAGCAGAGTCGCCTCACGCAGGAGCACTGTCACCAGCACAGGGAGCAGAGCCTCCTTCACCCAGGGGGCGGTGCTTGGGTGAGGGTCTTGTGTCCACACTGCAGTAAGGGTCTCATGGTGCACGTTCTGTGGAACCTTCTGCACAGGTAGGTCTCTTTGTTACCTGTAAGGACTCTGATGGGGCAGCAGGGCCTGAACACCGGCCTCAGCTGACCTGGTGGAAGCCTTGGTCAGTGCCAGGCACTGCATGAGGCCCCTCCCATGGGTCACAACCCTGTGAGGTGAACGGGTCCAGCCTGTGGGAGGCCGGGGGCTCAGCTGTCCATCAAAGGGGAGGCCAGCACTGGTCACCACCTGGCAGTCCAGCTCAGAAAGCCAGGCTCTTGAAACCCCTAAAGAAGACAAGGCAAGACGTAAAGAAGCTCCAGTGCCTAAGCGCAGCCAGGTCCTTACGAACCCATCGCCTACCGTTCTCTGTGTAGCCAGCCCAGGCGTCCCTGGCTCAGAGCTTCTGTGAACTGAGCCTCTGACACTGGCAGGGTGAAAGGACCCAGGAAGCGTCCCGTCTGCCTCTGCTTCTGTGGTGGGTTCTCTGGATTCTCAGGGATTCTATGGCTTTTACTGGCAGTAGAAAGGAAAAAAGATGATAAATGCAGACACCTTGTGAATGTCTTTTCTGGAATCCAGACAGTGGGGTCCACTCTACCCCTACCTAACTCAAATCCAATCTTCATATGTTGTCCCTAAGGAACGTGATGATTCTAACTTGTCCTGGACTCTCCAACTTCCTCCTTAAATCTTTCTATGCTTTGGTGAGTAATCACTTCCAGCCACTTGAAAATCTGCCTTGGATTTTTTTTTTTAAGGGACCCTTTGACCAGAACAAAGTATGAAGGGCCACATTTCCACAGCTTGAAAGGAGGCCCGTAGGAGACGTCCTACCATGAGGCTTCCAGAGCTGCGCAGCAACACAGGAGGAGATGGTGGGCATTTAGGGAACCACCAGGGAAATGAAGGCCTGATGGGAAACAGGTTCCTGTACTTGAAAATACTTCTTATTTTAAAATTGGTGCTTATAATCATATGTGGAAGTGGGATTCATTGTGGTATTTCATGCAGGGGCCTGACACACTTTGGTCAGTTTTACTGCCCAGTACCTCCCTTTGCCCCCTCCCCAAGCCCCCATCTTCCACGCCCACTTCTATTTTCATGAAGAAACATCCCCAGCTTTTCTCTCTAGCCTCCACTCATGAGAGAAAACACACCACCCTTGGCTTTCTGAGCCTGGCTTCTTTCACTTAACATGATGTTCTCTAGGTCCATCCATTTTCCTGCTCATGACATAATTTTGTTCTTCTTTATGGGTGTGTAGAACCCTGCTGTGTATATACACCACATTTTCTTATCCATTGGTCTGTCAACGGACACTAGGTCCATAATTTGTTCACCATGCTGTTATAAACTTGGATATGCATGTATTGTTAGTGTGCTGACTTTAATCCTTCAGGATAAATGCTGAGGGGTGGCACAGTTGGATCATCTGGTGGTTCCATGCCTAGCCTTTTGAAGACCCTCCACTCTGACTTCCACAGTGGTCCTACTAATCTACAGTCCCACCAACAGTGCAAAAGTGTCCTTTCCCTCCACATCCTCTGCAGCACTTGTATTCTTGGTGACTGCCATTCTGACTGGTGTGAGATGAAATCTCAAAGTGGTTTTGATTTGCGTTTGCTAAAGACGTTGAACATTTTTTCACATATTTGTTGGCTATTTGTATTTCTTTTGAGAAATGCCTGCTTAGCAGCTAGTTCATTGGCCCATTTCTTGATTGGATTTTTTTGGTGTTGAGTTCGAGTTCCCATATATTCTAGATATGTATGCTTTGTCAGAGTAGCTGGCAAAGATTCCCTCCCATTCCGCAGGCTCTCTCTTCATGTCTTTAATTGTTTCCTTTGCTGTGCAGAAGTTTTTTAATTTGATGCCACCGATTTATTAATTCTTGGTTTTAGAAAAGTACTTTTTTAAAGTCTCAGAGGAGGGAGAACATCTTGCCAAGCAAAAAGCCCAGCCCTCTTTGAGAACAGAAATCTGCCGGTGGCAGAGTCAGAGGCGTGGGGCGAGGGAGCCGGCCAGGGTCAGCCAGGGAGCCCACCAAAGTGAGGAGCCTGGAGGCCCTGGGCAGCCTAGGAAAGTCACACGGAGCCCTGAGAGCCACGGGGTGCACACCCGTGGTGTCTCCTGGCAACCTGCAGGGCTTTGACCTGGGGCTATCCTGCTGAACCTAGTCTCCACCCTGGGCCCCGATGCGGCTGCCCGCTTCAGCTTTGCCATGACGACACTGGGCACAGAGAGGTTGACTGGCTTGCTGGATGCCACCCAGTGGGCTAGTAACAGGACCGGGCATGGAATGTGGGTCTCCTGGCTGCTGCAGGAATGTTTATTGAGTTAGTGGGAAATCACTGCGGCTCAGGCTTGGCAGGCACCCCAGAACCAGAGTCTGGGGCCACCTCGCAGAGAGGCTGTGGGAAAATGGCCATGCGCTTTCTGCTTGGTGGATGTCCTGGGAAGCCATCACGCTGCTGCCACACTGTCTCCGGACAGACACACTCTGCAAGCAGAGGGGTCGCTGCTCATTCTTGTTGTGTGGTTCTGGCAGCAGCGGGTGCGGGGGCCGCCGATCGGGCTCTCAGCTTGATTCCATCCAGGCTGTTGGACAAGCACCAAACCATGACTTCATTTGTGCCTTAGGTGGTGAAACGCAGGGTAGCTTTGAATATTCTGGCTGTAAAATCCTGAATGGTCAGAAGACAGGGTGCCGCTCGCCGCACATCCCTGTCCTCCCCTGGTGGAGAGAGAAACGTGTTCCCATTAAGCCTCCATCTGGTGAGGTATGACATGACTCAGAGAAGGCCAATGACCCCCGAGGGGTGGGTGTCCTCACCTCTGTGGTATCTGAGAGGGTGGCATCCGTGGTGGAAGGTTTTATTGAAGGCAATCTAGAAGGTCATGACATGAAAGAGTTTGTCCTTCTGCAGAGGCACCTTGGGACTCCTGGTAAGGGTGACTGCCCGGGGCGCTTGGCAGTGAGCAAGCCTCATTTCAGCCCCCCTGGGAGACTGCCCACTTTTCTCCTGCAAAAGCTGTAACTTTTGAAGCAAGAGCGTTTGTTTGTTTATTTTAAAACAATGATTTTACCAGAGAGTCCACTGCTGGTGCCGGAGGAGGGGAGAGGCCATCCCAAAGGCCTGGGAGAGAAGAGGGACCTAGACTGGGCTGAGGAAGGGAGTCTGGGGGGCGAGGACCTGGAACGCGGACTAGGCACGCTCGGTCTGCGCTGGGAGTGGGCCCAGCCCACGCCACAAGCTAAGAAAGAGGGTGGTGTGAGCCTGCAGGTGAGGGTGACTGCGTGTCCTTGTGGAAACGGCTCCTCCTGGGAGAGAGAACGGAGGGAGCCTGGAGCTGGTTAAAGCCGGGGCTCGACCGGATGAGCAGAACATCGGCTCTCCCGGGAGGTTCCGAGGATGCCGGGGCTACGCTAGCTCAAGGGCACGGGGTTTCAGAGCTCTGAAAAGTCTCTTCTTCTCCTTTATTTTTTGTAAACTGAAGTTAAAGAGGGGTGTGGCCATCAGGCTGCATGGCTGGCGGGGCAGTCGCAGCCTCGTTAGGAAACCAGGGGAGGACGGCGTCCAGCAGCACAGGCGGGGGGCACACCGCCCGGCCCCTGCCTCGCACTCCTAGCAGCTGGGGGGAAAGGGAGCCTCCTGGTCCAAGGTGGCCCCTCGGCAAGGACCCTTTCCTCCCTGGCCAGCAGCAGTCCTGAGCACCCAGCTACGCTTACCCACGCCATGCTCTGGGCCTCGCCGCGGCCCTCGGGAGGGGCGAGGCAAGAACCCCAGCGCGCATACGGACAGCTTGTCTTAAAAACTCAGTTCTCTTTTATGTGAAGAAAACTCACAGTTAAAACTGTTAATAACAATGATGTAATATGTAGAGGAATTTATTTTAGTGAAAATTTATTTAAATAACTTTATAAATGACATCAGTTCTTACTTATCAAATCATTAGTTCTAAAGTTCACCAGAATGTCTCACTTCTACATTACATTTTGTGAGGAAATTGTGTGTGCAAGTCTTTTTTTTTTTGACTGAACCCAAGGTCGTGCACATGCTAGGCAAACACTCTACCTCTGAGCCACATCCCCAGCGCTTTTTATTTTTTATTCTGAGACAGGGCTTGCTGAGTTGCTGAGGCTGGTCTTGGGCTTGTGGTCCTCCTGCCTCAGCCTCCTGAGTGGATGGGATTACTTGCGTGCACCACCGCGCCGGCTAAGAGTCTCTTTTAAATCTGGGGATCTGGGAATATCGTGGGGGAGTGTCCTACAAAAACACTTAGGGTCTAACTACTGTACCGGGAAGCAGTCATCAAGATGACTCTTACACTTCACTGGTCTAGAATCACCTACAACAGCAAAACTATAACATGGTGCATTTGGGCTCAAAAGATGACTTCTCTTCTCGTGGGGCTTTGTGGGTCGGAGGACTGCAGTGGTCACAGGCACCCAGGCCACACCTGGAGCCAAGGCCACATGGCACCTGGTTCTCCAAGGCGGATCCGCTGGAGTGGCCAGAGAGCCCTGAGCAGCTCCCGAGCAGAACAACCCAAAGGAGAGCCGCCGCCCCACACGTCTCTAGATGGGCAAAAGCAGGGACGCAGCGGAGGCCAGCCCACGAGCGGAATTGAGGGACGCCCCACCACATGTGTAAAGCCTTTGGAATTTCACTGGAAAAACTGCATTTCAGAAGTGACCTTTGAAGTTCGAAAATCAAAGCAGAAGGGCCTTTCTGAGTGGAAGGCGGTGCTGAGCTGCTGGGGGGCCGGTGGGTGTCCACCCGCGCTGCGTCTGACCCTCGACCTAGGGGCACAGGCGTCAGCTCCCGCCACTGTCCCCTGCCTGTCTGGAGAGCCCCTGCCTGGGTCTGGGAGGAGTCACCGCTGCTGCCGAGAGCAGGGGCACAAGCGTGTGGTGTGTGCACACCCGTGAGCGTGCACGTGTGCACGTGTGCGAGGAGAGAATGGAGGGCAGACACGCCGGGAGTGCCAGGCGAGCAGGGCACAGTGTGTGTCACCGACACCCCCTCCCTGGAGCGGTGACTGCCACAGGACGCAGGCTGGGGGACAGGCCCCTCCTCGGACCCGTGGGCAGAGAGGAGACGGTCACTGAGATTTCCAGCTTCAGTCAGAAAGAAAACCTCAAACCCAGAGCGGGCGGGCAGGGCAGCGGTGGCTCTGCCACTGTGCTTCCTACCTGGGGTCCTCTTGCCCTCTCCAGGCTGGCTGGCCACTGCCTGCATCAGGACCTTCCCCGTGGTGCCCACTCGGTGGCAATGCCCTGCCGGTGGGCAGCGTGATCACGAGGAGGCAGCGCCTTCCTGAGGTTTGGTGCACACGGCACAGCACAGCACAGAGACGGGCAAAACAGACGCTCAGTAAACTACTGAACTGAGAGTCGGGATGTCATCAGCTGGCACATTTCACGGAGGCCAGAGGCTTCCAGCGTGTCGTCCCTACTGGTTCTAGGCTCGGAGCCGGAGGCAGCATCCACCCCTCCTACCAAGCCGGCCTGAGGCTCAACAGCGAGTGTCCTGCTGGGGCTGAGCTCACAAACCCCACGTCCTATAGTCACTCTCTCCCTTCACGAGCAAGTCAAGGGCCCAGAAAAACAGACTGCGATTTGCAGAAAGGACGACAAAGGAAAGGCCGGCGGAGTTGCAGACCACACCCGTTCTCTGATTTCTGGCATCGGTTAGCAATTACCCTCCACTCTCCTTCTCCCCTTCCTAAGATGTCCCAGTTACCTCAGCCAAAAACCCACCCCAACTCTCCCGTCGCCCGCCCCACCCGGCTGTGAGATCAAAGGCCGAACGGTCCTGGCAGCTCTTCCCCTTGTTAACTGAGAACAGAGAGGCTCAACACCTGCCTCCTCCTTCCAGCACCAGCACGGCTGTGGCCTGTGCGCCCGGAAGCCCCTCGGCTCCCTGGCCAAGCCTGGGCTGTGGCCTCCCCACGGGGAGCCCAGCGCTGCTGTGCCCACTCACACCATCGCCAGGTGGGCCCCCAGACCCAAGGCAGGGTGCGACGTCCCAGAGTCGAGAGACCCGGTGGGAGGGGGTGGCGGGCCGCCAGCCTACACTGGACACCAGGAGCCCGCGGGTCCACTGTACCACACTCGCTCCCAGGGCGCCCCGCGTGTGCGTGCCCCACACAGGCGCACTGTACCTCTTTCACCTGCAGGGCACCGTCCCCAGGAGTCTGAAGAGACCCAGACCCGCTGACCGCGCCGCCACAGATCCAGGGGCTGCCGGGAAGGGCTGCTGTGCCACGCGACTCACGCCCAGTGCCACAGTGCGTGGGGCGGAGGGCAGAGACCTTGCGGCTCTCGCGCACCCCGCGGCTTTCCAGGTGTCAACGCGCCGACCCGCTGGAAACCCGCAGGCCTCGGCCGACAGCTCGGGGGCGGCTGCACAGCTACCTCACCTGCGCTGTCCATTCCCCTGGCCTTCCACAGCCTCCTATGACCAGAGGCAGGACTTCCGGGCATCTTTAAAGCTCAATCGAGAGGAAAAATAAGTGTCTTCCAAACGCCAGGGGTCCTGGGTGCCCCTCTCTCCGGGCCCTGGGAGGCGGTGGAGGGGTCCCACCGCCGGGCTCCTTCCACACTCCCAGTCCCTCTTCAGCCTCTGCTCTGGGGCCCCAGGAGGTTGGAAATTCTCTGCTGGCGGCCTCGACTCCTGCTGCTCCCAGGGCCTGCCTGCGTCCGGTCTCCAGGGCCCTCCGAGGGCTCAGCTCCTGGGATGTTCACGCACCTGTCCAGGGGTGTCCGAGCCCCCTTCACTGGGGTGCACCAGGGGACTGCGGCCTCTGCCGGGCTCCCACCTCATGGCCTCTCCAGCGCTCCTGGCAGGGAGAGGGCCTTGGAGGGGCTGGCCAGCCGGCAGGCTTCACCACTTCGTCCTCACCGTGACTCTGAGGAGTCTCATGTGCTTCCACTTTTGTTCTACAGCTGAGGAGGCTGAGGCCAGACCTGCAGGGCTGGCTCCCGACCCTCAAGGAAGGCCCAGCTGGAGCTCACCGCCTCGCCTGACCCAGCTCTTCTGGTGCAGAGGCCTCACCCCAGGGTGGTGGACACCCCTGCTCACCACAGGGCCCCGTGACTAGGGAGCAAGGCCAGACTGGCCTCCCTGCCTCCCCCTTGGTGGCACAGCTGGTTTGTACCCCAGGTCTGTGGGACACCCCTGGATCCTCGGTGCCGTTATTCCTGCTTATTCTGCCTCCCAGACCCCTGGCCGAGAGCAAGGGGCAAGTGCCCTTTCAGGTGCCACTCCACACTGGACGGTGGAGTGCACAGGTAGAGCGTGCTGGGCTGGAGCCAAGTGCTGTGTGACTGTGGGGAAGTTAACTAAGCTCTCTGTGCCCACAGGACTGCTACACCCACACGTCTCAGCATTGCTGAGGTGGAGACAGCACAGGCACAGCTCTGCAGGGCGCAGAGCTGTGGTTTTCATTTCCGGAACATGAAAGAAAATGAGCGATGCCTGCTCTGTGCCCCTCCCTCTCCGCCCTCCCCCATCCCTATAAAACACAGTTTCCTATAAACAACCTTCACACAGGGAAGGGAGAGGGCAGGGAGGAGGCCGTCCCTGATCCCCACAGCTGTGTGACATGAGGACTACGCTCAGGCTGACGCCTCAGAGGAACACCGGCCTCCACTCCGTCTGGGCTCACCATCGGGCCTCCTGACAGAGGCTGGCCTCCTAGGCTGTGCTGGGAGCCGTCAGGAGAGTCCGAAAGAGCCGGGCAGCTCAGCAGGCTCTGGCGAGGCTGCCTAATGGGAGGAGACAGAGCTGGCCCTGTGCCTCCTGGGAGCCGGTCCTTCCCAGAGCCGGCAGCACTCAGCACCTGGTGGCCAGGTCCAGGTTGGTGACCAGAGGGACACTTGACTGCAGAGCTCTCCCATCAGGAAGCTGGGGGCACAAAGGGTGAAAATGCCAAGCACAGGCTTTATGGAGGACACAGTCTAGGATCAGACAAAGGAACACTAAGCAAAGGGGCGAGAAGGGTCGTGGATTCTGTGGGAGGCACAATGAAAGCATCGGGTGGGGCACTGTGTCCATCTGCTGTGTGATCTTGGGATAGTCACTTAACCTCTCTGATCTAAGTTCCTCATTTGTAGCACGGAGTTAAGAGCAATACCATGTGCTTCCCGGGCTGGTTTTGAGGATTACATGAGTTCATATGTGAAGGTGACTTAACTCTACAAACACTGACTATTATTTCTGAAGCCTGACATGAGTCTCTTCTCTGTGGTGAGGCTGGTCAAGAGTGGGCAAAAGCCAGCCTCTTGGTGCAGGTCAAAACAGTCACCCCGCGTGGCCGACTGGGCCCAGGCCAGCCCAGGTTCAGAGACACTGCAAGGTCTAGGCAGCAAAGGCAGGAAGGGGCTAAATCTTTCCCAATTACAAGCTGTCCTCACTTTTAACCATGAAGAATGACTTTCTGCCGCTCTCTGAAATGAGCCTCAGCAAGGAGGTGCTGTGGGCCGGTCACATCCGAAACTATTAGTGACGGGAAGCCAGGGCAGCTGCGCCTGCCAGACAACCTGAGGGACCGGGGGCCCGTGGATGTCCACGGCTGGCCAGCCCCATCTGCCAGGGTGGCTCTGTGGGCGGCTGGGCTATGCACCTGAGGCCACCAAGCCTTCTGCAATGGCCCCAACCGGCTGAAGGCCATGTGTGGCCCAGCGGCTTGCATCTGAATGTTGACGGGGACAGGTCACGTCAGACTCTGGAGTCCTCTGAGCACCCACCCACCGCCCGAGCTCTCTGCTGGGCACTGTGCATGTGATGACCGGACCTGGCTCCTGGCAGGTCCCCCAGCCACTGCGAGTGACCCATGCCCTGCTGCATTCCCGCAGAGCCCTGCAGGGGACAGTGGTGCAGAGGGGCCAGCTGTCCACGGAGCATCGCCAGCCTGGAAGGGCACCAAAACCCTGCTTGTTCTGTGCCTGTGCCGCCTCTGTCCTTGCGTGTGCCCCTGTAGTGCCACCAGGCAACGTGGGGAGGTTTTCAAATAAGCACCTCCAGGGACGGAAGCCCCTGGACAGGCCATGTTTGGACAGTGAATCGGCCAGGGCTTCACCGTGAACTCTAGGAACAGTCGGCCCTTCAGCAACGGGTGGCTCTGGCACAGGAGGACCCAGCAGGGCGGAGCCCCATGGACCCTGCCTAGTCCTGCGGGGCTGGGGACTCTGCACAGAGGGCGAGGAGCACAGAGGGCAGGCAGAGGAGCCGCCAGACAGCAGTGGCCAGGCCCAGGCGGAGACGGGTGGGGGCGGGAAGGCAGGGGGAAACCAAAGCCTCGGGGGCTGGCTCCAGGGCCGGGCAGCCGGGGTCAAGAGCTTCACAGAACCTAATGCTCAGCTGGGTGAGTGGGCACAGCTGTCGTCCCAGCCCTTGCAAGGGAGGCCAAGGCAGGAGGATCGAAAGTTCAAGGCCAGCCTGAACACCTTAGGGAGGCTCTGTCTCAAAATTAAAACAAAATAACATGGGGCTGGGCAGGGGCAGCTCAGGGGTAAAGTCCCTGCCCAACAAGTGCAAGGCCCTGGGCTTCACCCCCAGCACGGGGAACACACAACGAGGACCGAAAACAAACGAGACGATTCCATCCAGGAAGCATTTAAAAACAGCAAAGTAAGTCAAAAGAACGTACAAGAAAGAACTCAAACAGGTAAGAGTAATGAAATATAAAGCAAGCTCAATGGCAAGATAGATAACAAAAAATAAGTAGAAGAAACAAATCCCTAGCAAGGATAACCAAGGAAAAGGCAGAAAACACCAGGAGGCTGGATGATCACAGGTGTATTAATTTTGAAATAGTAATAAACTCAGGCCCAATTTTCTAACAATAAGCTTTAGGTGATTTTTCCTCCAAAGAAAATATAAATGACAAAACTGACTTAAGAAAAAGCAGAAAGCCTGAGAAAACACGATGAAAGAAACTGAAGTTAGGATCCTTCCCCCCACATGCCCCGGCTTCCCTAAATGCTTACAGGGCCACTTAGTTCTTCCAGGGAGACTTTCCTCATTCCCAGTCCCAGAGGAAAAGATGCCGCAGTATTTTAGAAATAGTCTTATGTTTGAAAAGAAGCAACCCAGATTCTCAGATCACTCACAAAACCATATTTTGGTAAGCATTAAGTCTGATTTCACATCCATAAATGCTAGAATCTTAAATAATGGCAGCTCAAATCTCATACTATATTTAAAGAATGATACAGCACACTAAAGTAAGATTTATCTCGGAAACAGTAACTTTCTAAATGGTAAGTCATAAAAGCAAAGTGGTATCAATAGGTTAAATGAGAAAAAAACCACAATACTGTATTGAGAGATTCTGAGAGTTTTTTAAATATGAAATTCAAGTTAGTGAATTTAAGTGAAGAAACCAGTCCTCTGGGGCTGGGTTGTGGCTCAGGGGTAGAGAGCTTGCCTGGCATGGGTGAGGTACTGGGTTCCATCCTCAGCACCACGTATAAATAAATAAATAAAATAAAGAACTATCAACATCTAAAAAATATTTAAAAAAAAAAAAAAAAAAGTAAAGAAACCTCCCCCAGGAAACAGGAGCAGAAGAACAGCTGCTTTAATAAGATCAAACTCCTGAATCGCCAGCCTTCATCTGACGGGCGGGGCCCCAGCCAGGAGCCCGGGAAGCAGGGTAGACTCCTGGTCGTCAGCTGCGGTGGCCCTCGGTCTTCTGGCCACCAACGCAGAGCAAGAAAAGGAAAGGGCGGCAAAGTTTACACAGACGCAAGATTAGTCACACTCGCAGATGATTTTGTAGTCTAACAAGAAAACCCAGGTAAGGCAGTTTGGAAGCTACTGGAAATGAAAGCGCACAGAGAGGGGGCCAGTTACAGAGTAGCACTCAAAACCACGAGTGTTTAAAATCCACACTATGCGCAACCAGTCACAGCCTGACGGGCAGAGGCACAGCTGGGATTAGAACCCAGGAAGGAGGCGGGAAACTGCGGCTGGGCGCAGAGGCCAGGCCTGTAACCCCAGCGGCTCTGGGAACGTAGCTCGCGGTTAAGGCTCTGGGCCAATCAGTATCCCCCCACCCCCAAAAAAGAAAAACTGAGATACTTTACTAAATCATATAAAAAGGCATTGGGATAAATGGAGAACCACATTATATTTCTGGAAAGATCAAGTATTTTAAAGATGACCATTCTTTCTAAATTAATTTATAACTTCAGTGTTTCCCCCCCAACCCCAGTCAAAATCTTGAAAGTATTTTCTTTGGAAATTCAAGAGATTCTAAATTTCAACTGGGGAATTAAGAAAACTGAGCTAGAACTATTAGGAACATTTTGGAAAAACAACTACAAAAAATAGTAAGATAAGAATTTAAACAGATAATAATTAAAAGTGTGATCTCCATTAAAATATGTGGTCAAGTCAATGGAACAGAGAACACAGGCCACAAAACACATCATGGTAGACAGTAAGAGCTTATAAGATTGCTTTTCAAGTGAGTGAGAAGGAAAAAGAAAAGAAAAGGAATGAGAGAGGGAGGGGAGGGAGGGGCTGTAATAAGTGCCGCTGACAGGATGATCAATAACTGGGGGAGCTGGGGGCTGCGGTGGTGCACACCTGTAATCCCAGCGTCTTGGGAGGCTGGGGCAGGAGGATTGCAGGTTCAAAGCCAGCCTCAGCAACTTGGTGAGGCTCTAAGCACCTCAGTGAGACCCTGTCTCTAAATAAAATACAAAATGGGACTGGGGATGTGGCTCAGTGGTTACATTCCTGTTACCAAATAATAATTACAATAATAATAGGAAATGTAGACCCTTATGTCATACAACAAAATTGCAGGTGAATTGAGACATAAATGTTTAAACGGAAGAAGGTACCAGAACGTACTGTGAGGTAGAGAAGGTTCTTCTACAACATGACGGCAAAGACACAAAACCCGATGGAACAGCGAAGCCGCAGGACGAAGCGGAGTGGGTGGCAAGGGCCTCATGGTTGGGTAGGCGGCGCGGAGGCTGCAGAGCGGAGGAGGAGGAGGAGGCAGCGCAGCCCCTTGGGGAGGTGAGACCCACCACAGACACCCCTCTTTCAAACCGTGGGGTTCAGACAGCCCCAGCCAGTTAGTGAAAGAACCTTTCCGGGTGTCGGGCGGGCGATCCAGCCCTGCGGGGGGCGGGTTGTCCTCATCGGAAGCCTTCAGAAACACCTGACCCCAAGGACCTCCCCAAAGGTGCAGGTGACCTTGCGCCACCCTCCACAGTGGGGATCTCTGCCTTTGTCCCCAGACCCTCCACACCGTGTGTGTCCCAGTGCACAAGTTTGGAGTTTTGCCTTTTTTAGATTTGCATCTATTTAAGTAGTACATGATAAAACAGGCCATTACCACCATGCATTTCATGCCGTCAGGACATTGTTTCCTTAACTGTCTGTGTAGTTCTGGGCCATGAGATTCAACTGTGGGTTTTTCCAAATTGTTACAAATCTCAAAAAATCCATGGGCAAGTGGACAGATGCGGGTGAGGCTGCACTGTGGCAGGGTCAGCTGTTCCTCTTAGAGGTGAAGACACAGCAGACCAGGGACAGAGCACGCTGTCCCCATGAGGACAGTGCAACCGTGCACAGCACCCGGGGAGGACTGAGTCCATGCTGAGGGGCTAGGTGCACAACGCACCTCAAGACAGGAGAGGCTCAGCAAGGAAAAGGAGCCAGCCACCAGCACAGGCAACCTCGGAGGGTCTCACAGCATGGGCCGAGCCACAGACCAAGTCTCGCCCAATGACCTTGTTCATGCCATGGTTCGGGTGGGTTGCCAGGGTTGGGCTGAGGGGCCCTAAAACACCGGGGAGTGGGTGTTAGTGAACTTCTGGGGTGTTGGGGACATTCCAGGCCTTGCTTCCAGAGGTGGCTGTCACAGTTTGACATTCTTCAGAATTCATTCAACTATGCTTATAAAAAGGTGATTTAGGGCTGGGGATGTAGCTCAGTTGGTAGAGTGCTTGCCTGGCAAGCACAAGGCCCTGAGTTCAATCCCCAGCACTGCAAAAAAAAAAGAAGAAGAAGGTGATTTATCTATTTATTGTACTGTTGTTTTATAATTATACATAATAGTGGGGTTTGTCATTACATATTCAGATTTTATTGATGTGTATATCAATTACACCTGAATAAATTGGACTTTTAAAAAAAATCCCAGAATGAACAATTAGGAATATACTTCTGCATGTAAATATATGGTCTAGGAAAAATGTTGAGAAAGGAGAGACCCTTACATACTGTTTCCCTGGTAATGAGATTACGAGTGGTGTTTATTTTTTTCCTCATGCTCTTATGCATTTTCTAATTTCGCTACAATGAACATGCTGCTTTTAAAATTCAAAAAAGAAAAGGTTTGCATCTGGTTTTGATTTAAAAAAAAAAAGAAAGAAAAGAATGAAAATCTATCAATGAGCTGTTTTATCCAGCAACAGACTTTATTAGGCTTTCACAGGAAATGACAGGCAGGTCACTCTAGTTGGCACCTCGGGCCACCAGCCCTGAGGCAGAACTCCTAAAGCACCTCTGTTTCAGCTCCTGCAGGTGCCTGGCTCTCAACGAGGGTGCTGAGGGGCAGAGGCAGGACAGAGACAAGAAGCACCACCTGGTCCAAGAGCTGCGTGTGCTGCTAGGAAAACTGAATTCCAGAGGAAGGAAGCCACCTTCTCCAGTTTGGAAGGTCAAAATGGGCTAAAACTTGAAGGTCTCAAGTCTGATCAAGACAGGCCTTTAACCCTGGAGTGCAGTGCTACCCACCGCAAAGGAGCACGTTCCCAAATCCCAGCCCCCGACTCCAGGAAAGCCTGCAGCTGGTCGGACACTCCCTGCTCTTCCATGTCGCCTGCCCTTTCCCTCCATGTTGAGAGCAACCCGTCACAGTTAGGGGCTGCTCCATCAGCCTGGGCCCCCAAGTGAGAAGACACAAGGAGTGGGGTCTCAGCCAACCCACAGTCACCAACTTGTAATTGAGTGACACACAACATGGGGGTATTGTAAGTTGCTGCAATTTGGGGGACTGTTTGATATTGTAGCATGTTCCAGCAAAGACTGATTAATATACTCAATCGTATTCTCAACAATGATGTCCATTGTGTGCTATTATGAATAAGAGATTAAAAAGGCCATCTCTGTGCACTCTAAAATTGCCTTCTGTCCATGTCCTTAGGGAAACCACCACCAGCTTGGGGTGGGAAAGCCACGAGGGTCAGGGAAGACCAAGACAAAGAACCAGCTCTGAAGGGAGGAATCTTAAGGGCCAGGTGAACAAGATTCAGGTCTGAATCTCCACGCGTCTCCTTAGCAAAGTCCATCCGACCACCAAGGTGCAGAGGGTGCCTGCCAACCTCACCACTACTTTAGGCATCTAGCATGTAGGTACCATTCAGCTACCTAGAACGTCCATGCTCTAATCAATAATGATCCACTTGTTTGGCTCAGGTAAATTACATTTGCATATGCAAATTATGTCTAAATATTCTATACTATTAATGTTATCACTAATTACATAATAATAGTTACCAATTTCCACACGGATCAAACTTACAGTTTTGTAGCTATTAGGGAAATTGTGCTTTGTAATTAAGATAATCCTCATTTCCAGATGCTAATTAACTATATAATAATTAGTCTCATTCACTAATGCAAATTAAGGATTTTCATCTTTATTGATAAAAGAGTTGCTTCTTATCGGTTAAGGAACGGTAGCTCCAGAAATCTTGCAGAGAAATACTTTTCCCCCTCTAAAGGTTAAAAGGTAAATCCATTTTTATCAGTCTCATTTGCGAATGCAAATTAGGTCTGATTAATCAAGTCCAAGATAAATGTGCTCGTCTTATTCCAGGACAGAATGTGGAGCTTACTGAGTCCGTCTCTCCCTTATAAATACACAGACAGACAGAAGTCGTGCGGGAGCAGGCTCCCGGGGTCACAGGAGCACCCTCTCCACCGTGCCACCGTGTTCCCCTCTTGGGCAGCTCGAGGGATCTTGAAAGAGCTGCGTTTCAATGCTCCGGCCACAGTGGGAACAAGGGAGGAGAGATTTTTGTGAGTAAATACGGAGGAGAAAGGGAAAGCCACATCCGCTTGCATTATTAAGTTTTCTGTGCTCCAAACAGAACACAAACTGGCACCTCCCATCGTGACTAATGAGAGCTGCCTCGGCGAGAACAGAAGGGCTGACAGCCAGCGCGGCCGAGTTGGCAGCCCAGCCCGGGCCTCGCCGCATTCATCATCCGCTAAACCAATCCACCAATTCTGCACCACCATTTGTCATTAATTATGCTAATCAGCACACCATTACTCTCTGATGACACTGTGGCTGTTATTAGCTAGTTATGGCTTTTCAAACGCACAACTTATTGTGCATGCACGGGCCGCGCCGGCATTAGCCTACAGGGAAGAAACGTCCAATTACCAAGAGAAGAAATTTGCTATTATCTTTTTTATAACAAACCAATTTAGTAATTAGAAAAGTCTGAACTCATAGGTTCTCCCCCCCTAAAAATAACTGAAACCAAAAAAAAATGTGCTTTTCAATATTTCTCTGAAAGAAGGGGAAATATCAACTCAGAGATTTTTTGCTAAACATCTAAAAGTGGGGCCTGGGAACCACTGGGCACGTGCACGCGGGACAGACTCCCTGCAGGTTTTTTCCCTTTCCGATTTTGAATTAGCATGACTACGACTTCATTCCGTACATCTCAGCCATGCCAGCGCCTGGAGGGTGCAAGCACACCCACGTGACCTTTCCCAGGGCGCTTACGGTTGGCCGGGGCTGCTCACGTAGGATGCCAACCGCACACCCTGACCTGGCAGATGCTCCCTCACAGAGCCAGAACAGCCTCCTTTAACCCCACGCAGGCCCCGGTGACACCGCCACCCCTCAAACAACCTTGGAGAGGGAAGGGCTGGCCAAGTTAGCACATGGCCTTGTGAGGCTCGGGGCACTGTTCTCAGGCAGCAGGAAGAATGGAGTCCGTGGGGGTCAGTGGGTAGACCAAGTCATGGACGGCACTTTCCAGAAACTCCAGGCTTCAGGGAGTCACTCAAGTTGACCCAGGACTAACCTCCGGGCACTTATCCAAACAGGCACCAGTTCCGAGTTGTTGTGTTCGGGCTGGGAGTCTTTACCACTAGTTTGAGAAGCTTCATCTGGATTAAGAGCTCATTAATATCATCAGGGCAAATGGGCCTATTAAAACATCTTTAAGCAACATCTGAACATAAATCTCCCTAAACTATATTTAATGACTGTACTTAAGATACATTATATGCAAGTCTTAATGAGACATTAGATAGCATTTTGAAGATTAAAATTAGAGAAGCCATATAAAGTCTGTCCACTTAATGCAGCCTTAAGCTACCCTGATGAAAGCATTACTACCAAATTATCACTGCATTAGAACAAATATTTTTAATCACATCTGATTTATGTATCCTTTTTTCCACATAGTTTTCCTTTTCACAAAAATACATTTGGAGTTGACAAAAGAGTATATGCAGAAGTTCCAAGTTCTGGAGTGGCCGGGGAGGCGAAGGCGGGATTCTGCGGGCGTGGCTCCCCGGAGCGCGTCAGCCTGGTCTCTTAGCCATCCTAGTACCATGGCAGCCAAGTACGCTCTGCCTCACCACTGAGCCTCCTCCAGACCTGACCAGGCAGCACAGTGGCATTTAACTACAACTCTGCAGACAGGGCAGCTCAACATGGTTCAGGGCGTGCAACACAGCCAGTGCGCACATCTGGGCACCTGACGCCCTGTCAGCAGGTAGCCCGCCCTGCACTGCACCCCAGCCCAGCGGACAGGACAGCAGGTGCTCCAAGCTGCAAGTCTGTGGCCTTCTGCTTGTCTTTGTTCCCCAGAGCCTGTCTTGGAGGTGTCAACGGAGTCCTATTTTCACTCTGGGGTCCCCTGTATGAAGAGCAGTCAGTGCTGCTGGTGGAAGAATATGTTAAAAAAAAAAAAAATCTGACTCTCCTGGGGCCAAGGGGATTTGGACTCCTTAAACAGATCCAAATCCTCCTCAATACTGTTCAAACAAGGAGGCGTTCTCAGGGTCTGCAGAACGGCTGGGGGCAGGATGGGAGCTACTGGGAGCAGGAGCTGGGCCACACAGAGATGTGTCTCTCTGCATACGGGGCTCTGCTCTGTATCCCGAGTCAGTGAGAATCCCGGTGAGTCTTAATGTGTGGGCACACGGAGTCTCTTGAAAAACGAGTCCAACTTCAGATCATATATAGGAGTATTTTTCTGTATAGTTTTCTGCTGTATTTAAAATGCCACGTGTCCAAATGGTTGCAATGCTAGGGGTCAAACCCCAGCTTCATGCATGCTAGGCAAGTGCTCTGCCACTGAGCTACGTCCTCAGCCCCAATCCAATGGGAGTTCAGACGCACGAAAGAACTCTTCTGCCTCCCCCATCAAGCTGCTGCTCTGGAGGACTTCCCCTCCAAGGGGCCGGGCTGCATCCAGTCCTCTGCGCAGCAGCTGCAGCCTCAGTCCTGTCCTGGGGGAGTCTGCCGAGGACTCAGGATCCCACTGCCAGCTGAGTGGACAGAGAAGGTGCACCCAGGGGCTGCACAAGGGTGGGTCAACCTGATGTCACAGGGGGTCACGCACAGTCTGGGCGCAGGTTCGACAAGCATGAGGTGCCTGGCAATAAACTGACACTTGGACAATGCCAGAGACCAGTGGTCACTGAAGCTTTTAACTTTTCTCCCTAGTACTTTATACCAAAGTGTGACCACCTTTCATACAGCTATTCAATTAGGAAAGACTTCCGGGATTACGCACAGCTAGGGGAGGCGATCCGTGACACCTCTTTTAATAGAGTGAGATTATCGAGGTCTTTTTCTTCCTTCAAAGAAGAAAGTAACACAGCTTCAACACCCTGGTCATTGAAGGCGACTCCTCCTTCAGCATGTAAAATCGGCAGTGACAAGCCCATTTCTATTTGCTCTTTCTAGATATTCTTTCCTCAAAAGGAACCACTTCATGATATAATTTTGCATTTTTAACTGTACGAATCAGGCATTCTTCATAAATAACAGCCTATGTGCTATACACAGGAGCTCCTTTTTATTAGGGACACAGTAATGAACAATGAGCAATGTGTTCTATTATTCTTTGTCAAATCACAAAATGCTACATTAGAATAACTGTGCTGGTCAATGTAATATAGTAGATTAAATTCAACTTCTGTGGAAAAACCACTGTAAAACAGCATGATAAGAAGGCTATAAAAAATTTAATTTTACTCCAAACTCCATCACAAAAAAAATGGTGTGAAAAGTAATTTTGCATAATCAGTACACGCCATCTGGAACAATTAACCGATTTCTATAGAACTAGGAGGATCAGTCATATCTGCTTATTAAAGATCAGAAATTATACAAGTAATAAATCCTTGAAAAAACTACGCGCACTCCCGCCTGTCAACGCTATTTTAACTTCAAATACTGAAGAACGCCTGATAAGGCTGAAAAGAAGAGATTAATATATGCAAATTACATCCAGCATTTAAAATCCCCACAACTGTCTCCGGTTTTCTGTCCCTTATTGCTGCCTTTATGTTTTATTCATACACCAACTCACCTGTCACTTCATAAGCTATAATATTATGGGGGTATTATTAAACAGCATAAAGCCGTGCTTTAATTGGAAAGCTTCATTGCATTTTCCAATTATTTGGAGTAAATTAAAAGCAGATGCACATAGTTTAATAAGGAGTCTAATATCAGTTCCGGGAAATCAAAATTCATTGTCATTACTATGCCGCGATAGTTTTGCAAACTGTACTCAATTTCAGAGGTTTTCAAAAGAAAATCTGTCTATGCAATCTGTTAATTGTCATTCGGTTAATAACTGTTTAAATATCCAAACTACACAGCAGCTTCCTATTAAAAAAAATTAAACTACAGGGTTTCTGCAAGCAAACAAACAACAGCGTGAGGCTCCTGGGTCGGGTTGGCTGGACTTGCCAGACCTGCAGGTTCACCCGACAGCAACGGGGAGGCTCAGAGCAGCTCGCCCGAGCGGGAGGACAAAGAACAGCAATTTCTGTGCTCCTCCGAGCAGCGAGGTTCCAGCGTTCTAAGACAGTTTTCCGTGGAAAAGGGCAGAAGCCGTGTTATAAATTGTGCTTTCAGAAGTCTGCCCAGCTCAGCAAAAAATTAGCCTCCAAAGTTTTAATTGGTCCATCTAAAATAAATCCTTTTAATGAGTGGATTAACTGATTCGGGACACAAACATAGAAAAATCAAAGAAAGCGAATGTCGTGAGCAATTTGCTTTTAAAAAATTGACCCCTGAAGAGCCATATTCCCTTCCCGGCTCCTGAGCCCTAAGCGGGGCGCTCCTTGGCTCTGCAGGCACCCAAGGGGGGTCAGGCTGCCAGACAAAGGACTGAACTCGAAGCCATTATGGATCTGAAGGACCGAAGCTGCAAAGTCTTCTTCCCAAGGAATCTTGCCTGCAAACGCGGCCATCCCAGGCTCCGCAGCACCAGTTGCACGCACACAAACACGTGTAGCAAAGCACTTACAAATGGGAAGTCATAGGTGTACTCCAGCGGCACACATAACCTTTTCATTTTTATACGAAGTGACAGACTTTTTCAAATCCTCGGTGTGTAAATTATAATAGGACAAGCAGTAATTGACTTTTAAACTCCACCCACAGCGAGGGCTACAATTAGTCTGTTTTTAGCACAGAACTGCGGCTCTGCAAAGTTCATAACTTGTAGGCTCTTCGCCATCCAATTAAGACCCGAGCTGCAAAGGTAAAGGCGGCGCAGAATTTGATCCGCAGTTCGCCTTTCAAAGGGCGGAGCGGCCAGCGTCCCAGGCAGGGAAGGGCAAGCCCCCCAGGCCAGATCAGACACCAAAGGCCCGCCATGGGGGCCTTCTGCAAAACAACTGGAAACTATGCTCAAAGATGAAGATAAAAGCAATTCTTGTGCAGTGATCCAAAAAATAGCATCTCTTTTTCCCCCCAAAATTACCTGTTTTAATAAAGTAGACACACTGTGCCAACTGAACCATTTAATTATCTGCAAAAATGATGAATCAAAACAATCGTTTGCAAAAATAAATGACTAACCTCTGATTAAAATGTCTGTCCTCATTAAATCCAAATAAAAGGTACAATATCTTTTTGAAAAAATGTAGCCTGAAGAAATGAGCAATCCCTCAGCATCAATAGCCTCCCGCTTCACAGTGGCGGCTCCCTAAGACAGGTCCTCTGGGGAAGATGCTCAGTCTACTCCTGAACCTGCGGCGGGTGTGCCCTTGTGGCCTGGAGCCCGGAGGGCTGCTGGCCTGGCCGAGCGCTCAGCTCAGGGACGGGTGTGTGGCAGGATGTGCCGGCCGCGCGCCACGCTGCAGCAAGGAAAGGGACCTTTTGTTTGCTGTGATTTTCATTTGCTAGAGGGTCTAGGGAGGGGAGAGGTGGCAAGGAAGCAACCGCAAACCCGAGAGAACAGGACAAGAAGCAAAGGGAGAGAAGAACGTCAGGGAGGGTCGAGCTCCGCCAGGACTCCTGCTCAATCCCCAGCTGATGTGGTGAAAAGGGAAAGGGAAGCGGAGGCCACCTTAACCCTCGGCAGACCTTCTCTTTAAAATCATTTCAGCCTGTCGCAGACAAGTGTCTCAAGCAGTTACAGATTTCTGACTTAGGACGGGGTCCCAGCCTGTGGAGCACCCCCAGATGGGCTGTCCCTGGCTGATCACGTTCTTAGGTAATGTGGGGGAAAGAAGCTCTTTGCTGGTGGATACGGTAGCCACCACTTCTGGAGCGTCCCCGCAGTGCTGGACTGTCTTCAGTAAGCCGTCTGCAGCTGTGCAGCAGGAAAGGGCACAGAGGAGACGGGGGCCGGGCCAAGACCAGCTCCGCCCCAGATCAGTCCAACAACAGACACTGAGCACCTCCTGCATGCCAGGCCCGGGCTGGGCAGCAGGCACACACTGGTGAATGGGAATCATCCCACGCTCCCTGACTGAACCCTGAACTCTGGCCAAGATGGGGCTTCTTTATCAGAAAAGGGAAGCCAAGCTCGTGACCAAAAGGCTCACTGGCCAGAGACACTGTCTCGGGCCTACAAAAGGCACAGGCACCTTTGGCAGCATGAGCCTGCGTGGGGGCTGCAGTTCAGGAGCCCGGGCACCTTCTCACAGTGGTGAAGGGGCACTGCGAGTGCAGGGAGGATTTCAGGTAAATGTGAGGCAAGGGACACAAAGATGTGCGCACTTATTGCCTTTGGGTAGCGAGCGATTAAGGACTCCTGAGAGTGTCACCAGGAGCAGTGCCGAGGGCCGACCAGGCAAGTTTCGCTCTCATTCAAAGTTACAGGTGCTGCCTCGCAGGTGGATCACTGTCCGCTGGTGCCGTAAAACAAGCCAGGCATGAGAAAGCGCTCTGGATGGTGGTGGGTCTCACCTCGAGGGGCTTCTGCGTCACTCATCATCTCGCACGACCCTGAGACAACCCTGAGCTTCAGCAGTGTGCTCTCCGGGACTCGGGGTAAGTCATTCCATTCCAACTCCAGGCTGGAGAACGGAGGATTTAGTTTTAAAATAAAACAAAAATAGGTTTAGGATCGTCGTTGACCACCACTGAAGAGAGCATCTGGCATTCAGGACACCACGAACAGTGAGGGACAGGGGTGGACTCGCACTCTGTCCACGCAGGAGAGGTGGCTTCCCTGTTCTGAACGAACCCCAGCCCCCTCTGTCCTGCCAGCTGTTAAGTGCACTGCTGGGACATGGCAGGGCGGCTCGCATTGAGGGACCAGCTCTCACCTCCGGCTCGGGCGCCGCCCAGCTCCTCCCAGCTCCTCCCCAGGGCCTGCCAGCGCCACGTCTCCACCCTGCGGGGCCCTCAGGCTCTGGTCCGTTCCTGGAGGTCAGGCCAGGCACTCCAAGGCTGGGCCAGGGGGTCACAGCTGGGGCCATTCCCAAGAGCCAGCAGGTGCGCCCTGCCCTGGGATAGCCCCAGTGTCCCGGGCTCGGCTTCAGCAGAGGCTCTTGGGAGGCCAACCTGGAGACGGCAGCTTCAAAGCAGGGCGGTAGGGCGGCACCCGGGTGATGGTGAGTTCAAAGGGAGCCCTGCTCGTGGGGTGCCTAGACAGCAGAGCTGCAGCGGGGGAGAGGGCCACCAGCGGTTCAGTCCCAGTAAGTGACATGCTGGCCTTGGGCCACCCATCACCACTGGAGGGCTTGGAGAAGACCACGGCAAGGGGTCGTCCAGTGCCCAGAGGCCCCCAGAGGTCTACGACAGCAAGACTGGTCTACCCCCATCCTGTGGGGCGGCAGGACCCCTTTCCTGGTGAGAGGCTCCAAGAAGGTGTGGGGGAGGGGCTGCAGAACAGTGACAATCATGGGGACGTGCCTCCAGCCCTTGCCATAACCCCAGCACAGCTCTCAGCCACCACACGTCACTTCACAGATGAGGAGACCCAGGCACAGAAATGCTGCCTGCCTGGCTGAAGCCACGGAGGCCAGGAGGCCCGTGCGCCCCGCGCCTGCTGTCCGCCATGCCTGCCGCACCTGGGAGCCTCGCCAGCCCTGTGCCCAGGCCTCACTCCAAGGAGATCCCAGAGACAATGGTCCCAAGTCCCCTGAGATGTCAGACAACCTGGAGACCCAAGGCAGCAAGCAGGCCCGCGTCCTTTCCCACTTTCAGTGTGGTGTGGGGAAGAGCCTCACTCGCCTGGATGGACACCCGGGCTGTGTGGTCTGGAGCGTAGGGCCTGGGGTCAGACGCGGCGCCTGGCTCAGCCCCGCGCTGTGACGCGGGCAGCCATAGCCTCTCAGGACCTCCTTCCACCTGCAAAGGGTCTTCTCACCCAAGAGGTGTTGGGATGGCGCATTGGGACTAACGACAAAATGCATGGACCGTGTGTATCCAGCTCGTACACGGCCAGGGCGGGAGGAGGGCCGGGCGTTAGTAAACACATTCATTCAATTAATTCAATCCATTGTAATAAAGCAAAACCAACTTCAGCTCCCTAAATGTGTTCAAATGAAAGAAGCTGCCTTAATTATGTCATCTCCCCTCTCAGCCCATAGTTTATTATTGTGAGAAAGACAAAGAAACAGAAGGCTAATTTGACACAAGCTGCCCCAGGCAAACCGAAGGACGTCATCGCTCCAGAGCAAACCTCTGAAGAAGGGCTAAGAGCAGACGAAGAGCTGAGACTAAGCGTCTCCCTGTGTAGACTCCACAGGTCTCTGGTCGTGCCACCTACCAGGGAGGGAACGGGGCGTATTCCTGCTGGGAAACTAGACCCGCATGTGCGCACACAGGAGCGGGGGCTCTGAGGCGCTTCCTTCTCCAGCCGCTCAGGGCTCAACGCCTGTGGAGGCTGGGCCACGCCTGGGCTGCCTCAAGCCCTGAGCCACCAAGCTGTCCCCCACCCGCCAGCCTGGGAGGTGGGGCTACCCCTGCCTTGGACACGGGGACCCACACAGGGGAGTTTTCCCTTCAGTGTCCGCGGAACTGCGATGGCTGGGCGGGGAGGGGGGGAGTGCAGACCCCTGACTTCACTCGGCTTCTCAGGGGGAGAACCAGGGCCCCCCCAGCTAATCTGGCTCCTGCCAAGGCACGTCCTACGTCCCTGAGCACCTGGCCCACGGCTTAAGAAGGGGATGTGGTCCCTGAAGCTGAGGCCGCCTCCGCTCTGCCATGCTCAGAGGCCAAACCCAGAAGGAAGCTCAGCCGGAGGGCGGCCCCTTGTAAACAGCACTGGCGCATCGGCATCCGCCACCTAAGGACACGATGAGGGAGCTGAAAGCCTGGCTCTCCTGCCCTGGTGCCCCGAGCAGCAGCACCACCCCGCGTCGGGGACACAGAGGGGCCGGCAGGCTCTGCCAGGCACTCCCTCCTTCCTGCCCAGACCACCGCTGCGTCACCTCCCAAGAAGGGGCTCGTGGGCTGCTGAAAAGGCCCGCTCCTAAGTGACGTGTGCAGACGTCTCGGCTTCGGGCGCCGAGTCCCACGGAGAGCCTTTCGTTGCAAGTTTCCCTGGACTGAGGAACTTTCCCTGGGCACTCAGAGAAGGGATCTTACATCCAAAGTTATGTAAGGAAGCGCAAGGCTAAGAAGAAGACCACGCTGGGCACGAGCCAGGGTGCCCGAGCGACAATTCTCAACCAACCTGTGGGTTCCTATGTGGACTGCACCCCTGCAGGGGAGGTGAATACGGAGAGAAGTGACATTGCTACACTGCTTCCTGGCTTACAAAGTGTTCCTACATACCTCACAACAGTCCAGGAAGGCACCAGGTCGTCACTGCGTTCTTTCATAGGTGTGAGTAAGCGGTGTGAGTGACTTCTTCACAGTAGCATGATACATGGCTCTACGGGCCGTCATTCACACATGGTGTGCAGTGCGCAACCTAGGCAGCTGTTTACAGCAGCTCTGTGTGGTGGCCAGTATGTGTTAGGGCCAAGATGTGGAATCTGTGCTTCTGACCCCAAGTATCCCATCAGTCACATGACAGCCCCTTTCAACAGCTTTCTGTTTGGCTCAGAAGCACAGAGCCTGGCACACAGCCGCTCTCAGTGTCTGATGAATGGACGAGGAAATGAATGGTCTTGCTTTTTTCTTGCCCTTGTTCATTTACATCCTCCTCAATTCAAAAGGATGGAGGCTGCCTCCGTGCCCTCTCAGCGGGTCTGACTGGCTCCATGTGCTCACAGTGTGGGGTGAACCAGGAAGGGGCAGCAGCTCCAGGGGCATCAGGGAGCCTGTGTGGGGGCAGAGGCACTGAGCCGCTGTGGTGGCTGACACAGACGCACAGAGACAGGTGAGGATGACCCGTGGGACGCAGGGGGAGGGGTCACAGGTTATGGAGGCCGTCGGGCAGGCCATGGGCCAGGGCGTGGGGTCGCGAGGCTTTGACCCCAGGAGCAAAGGCCCGGCTGAGCTGTGAGGGGCAGGTCTGCCCCCTGGTGCCTGGTGGAGGCGGACAGACCCGGCAGGCCAGCCTGGCCAGAGCGGAAACGCCGGAGGGCGCAGAGGGGACGCCGGGGTCCGTGGGACTGCTATGGTTGGTTGGCCAGCTCCACGCAGGGCCTTGGGGCCTGTCCCTGTGACATCCCGGCGGAGGCGCTGGCGGCAGCGAGCCTGTGAGGCGAGGGCTCCTGAGTGCCCGCACGGTGGCCGGCGCGCGCTGTTCATTAACTCGGTGACACCGCCACCTCGGAGGGTGTACGAAAGCACATCCAATTAGCTGGGCCTACATGAATATTTGCACTCTTAAATCTTTTGCATTTCGAAAGGGTTAAAGCTTATTATTAGCATATAATTTACAGTCCTTTCTCCCAGGAAAGGAATAATGCACAGTAAATGCCACATTCATTTTAATAATACATGTTACAGTCTGTGCCCAACATCTGCACAAAGGTAAAGGAGACAGATTTTTTTGACATGTCCCACTCTGCCATCTAAACACAGGCTTTTTGTTTCTTAAGTGACGGAAGGTTTAATCAAGAAAGCAGGCAATTCATCAATCGAAACAAGGCAGCGTGCGTACGCCTGACAGCGCACACATGGCTGTGTGCAGAGCAAACCTGGCCACCTGTCAGCCGCACCTTTACATCAGGACGCACAGGCGCGCCTGCGACCGAGCCCCTCCACTCCCACGCGCTTCTTCTTGTCCTTACTGTATTTTTCTTTATACTCGATTTCGTTGTCAGTCAGACTGGGCAGATGGATAGACAAGGGAAGCAACGGCTGTTACAGGTGATGATAGAAATTCACGTGCCTTTACGGTGACTTTTCTCCTCGTTGACATGAGCACCATGATCAGAGGGTTCTTCACTCTGTTCAGGAATTTCTCCACACACGACTAACTGTGGCTCAGCCAAACCGATGTCCCTCGCCGGGACCCTAGCCACCCTCCCCAGCATCCACCCCACCCACAAGCCCCAGTGGCTTTGAGAAACCCCAGCAGAGAAAGAAAAGGGAAGTAGAGGCCTGAAATCCACAAGAACACATCACCAAACACAAAGGCTACAGAGACGTGGGGAATGCAGAGGCAAAGCCACGAGGACACGGCAGCTCTTTCCCTCGCAGGAGCTGATGCCCACCCTACAGGAAGAGGAGACCCGCACCAGGCAGCTCGGAACCAGGTGCAGAATGAGACTGTGAAGGTCCACAACTGTGGCCTGCCCCTCCCGGGGTCCCGGGGTCGTCAGCCCTGCGTCCCATCCCACAGGGCTCCTCGATCGTGAAGGCGCTGGCGTTTATTTTAGATTCTCCCCTCACCTAGGGACAGGGCTCATGGAACCACACGTGAAAGGAAAACACGTCCGCGCTCTGTGGTCCGCAGCAGGTGAGCGTTCAGAGCAAGGAACTCGGATTCGCCTCATCCTGAGATGAAGAGCTGCGGACAGGAGTTTTATCCGATGGGATGAAATATATAAATCACGAATTTCACAATCCTGATAATTAAATGTCCATCTTCCAATTTAAATGAGGACTAGATTAAAACTGCATGCAGGAGGCTGATTCTCAGAAATCATTAATTATTTTTAATTGCCGCGTGCCTTCCCGACCAACGCCATTGCTGCATGGCTCGTCCGTGGCTCTGCCTGGCAGACAGAAGCCTCCCCCTCTCCCTCCCGACCAGAGGGAGGCTGGCCACCACCTGGCCACACTCACACCTCCCTGGTGTCAACGGTCTTGGAAGGGGGCTGGTTTTTAAGAGGAAGGGCTGAGGGGGCAATAAAGTGGCTCTCTAGCAAAGAGAGAGACAAACCTCACTCAGCCGCGGCTATCACCCTGGTGGCCGGAAGGCCCCTGCGGCTCTCATCCTGGCTCGCTGGGCTCTGCTTTCACGTTCTCAGGTGGCCGGTCCCACACTGGTGGCACACAAGGGGCCGAGGCCTCCCAGGTACTCAGAAGCGCCCGGCTGTCCAGCTCTGCAAGGCCTGGCCGACAGCTCTGCCTGGGCCTTGGGTTCGTGGGCGTTTGAGGTCCTTGGTCTGATCACACGCCGGTTTCTGTGGGTATCTGCTGGATTTTACTGTCTTACACTACCATGCCATCTTTTTTAAAAGGGAGAAAAATAAGTTTTCTCTGGTTAAAATCTCTGGTTAAAAACCTCCACCCTCAGAGAGAGAAACCAGTTTGCAATGGCGGCGACAGCGAGGGCAGCCAGGGGGCTTCCTGGCCTGGGCCTTGAGCTGGGTAAGCCTGTGCCTGTGCAGACAGAAGGGACAGGCCCCAGGTGGGAAGGGGCACACCAGTGTGCGGCAGGGGTGGCACAGGGCCGTCCCTGCATCCCAAGGCCTTTCAGACACCTTAGGGTCATTTCAACCTTGGGTGCCACCCCGCCCCACCCCAGGGTACTTCGTCTGTTCTTCCCAAACT
This sequence comes from Sciurus carolinensis, assembly GCF_902686445.1. Taxonomy (NCBI): domain Eukaryota; kingdom Metazoa; phylum Chordata; class Mammalia; order Rodentia; family Sciuridae; genus Sciurus; species Sciurus carolinensis. Next base: position 8,627,701 of record NC_062226.1, read on the forward strand.
CACGGTCACTGCCACTGGGACGTCCTGCCTGCAGCATTTCACAGGACCCTCCCCACCAACAGTGCACCTACGGGATCGAGGCTCCCGAGGCATGTGACGCAGACAAGGGCAAACGGAGAAGCCTGTCTGACACAGAAGCACGTGTTCTGATGGCAGGGTCCTTCCCGGTGGGGTGTGGCTTTGCGGGACCGTGCCTGGGACCACTCGGAGCGTGCTCAGCCTCTGGCACAGCCGCGCCTACACTGTGCGCTCTTGTTCTCTCACTTCCCGCTCCCTCTGTTGCCTCGGCCTGCTTCAGACCCTTCAGGACCAGGTGAAGCAGAGACCAGGAGAGCAGACATCTAAGCATGTCTAGGAGAGAGAAAGGCTGGATGGTACATGGGACCGAGATGGAAGATTTTCAGGAAGGAGGAGGAGCAGCTCTTGGAACAACGGTGAGCCGGGGAGAGCCCCGAGGAGGCCCTCCGGGGGTGGACTGGATGGGAGACCTGCAAAGGGCCCCCGAGGCAGATCTCAGCGTGTCTGAACCCCTAGGACCACAGGGTCACCTCAGGAGGGACAGCACAGATTCCTGGGAAGCACGAGCCACTGCTCGCCAAAAGAGAGAACAGGGAAAACAGGGCCTTTCCCAGTGGAGTTCAGAGTAGGAAAAAAAATGGTAAGGAGCAGCACCACGGCCTGGCCCACGTCGGACATGCCTGGGGCTGGAGGCCACGCGGTCCCTGCCCTGGTGGCGGGGGTGCAGCGGGGCGCCAGTGGAACTTGACTGGATTCTGGGTCATTTTCACATACCACTGAAGGCTGGTTTCTTTTTCCCGACTATTCACAGCCGTGCAGGTCCCAGGGCAGGCTGGGGCTGGCTGCCACGGAACACTGAGGGACCCGAGTCCGCCCGCTGCACCGCTTCCCTCCCAGCTCCTCCTCCATGGATGCCATCTTCAAACCCGGCAGTGGGGCAGCCTGGGGACTGAGTAGCCACGGCTCTGTGGGCAGCTGCCAGGGGGACGTGGGAGTGGAAGTGGCCAGGGAGCTTGGAGAAGCCTCAGTGAGCAGGGCCTCAGGGGAATGGGGGATGGGAACATACTATTCTCAAGGCGGGACAAGAAAGTATTGATCTGTGGTCCGGAAGCACTTTCCAGTAAACCTTGAAAACATGTTACAAGCCAGGCAGCTCGTGAGCACTCGGAGAAAACCCGGGTGATCACTGGGGGCCACTGGGGCTTAGAGACCAGGCCACGTTAACGCCAGGCTGTGTTTCTCTTGTTACAACAGCAACACACACTATTACAGAAGAGAGAAACAGCCAGGAAGCGAGGGAAGGAGACAGGACTGGAGAGACTGGGAAAGCCCACAACCCCACGGGCTTTTGCAGACCTTTGCAGACCTTTGCAGACCTTTGCAGACCCTCAGACGTGCATGTTTTAAATGGAATCACTTGACGGCCTGGCCAGTCCGCTGCCTGCTCCCCTCTTGACAGGGTTCGCCTTACCATCTAAACCACCCCTGCAGAACAGCTGAGGAGTGAGGGCCACTGACCGGCCTTCCATGGTTGGGCATCTGCCTCCCATCCCTGTTTTGGAGTTCTGTTTTTCAAAAGCAATAATGCTCATTCTTCTGGATAAATCCATTTACATATCTGTAAGCATTTTCTAGAAGAGGAAGAGTGCGGATCAAATGTCCCTTCTGTGGCCATTCTGACTAGGGAACAAGAGGGCAGGGCAAGGCAGGGACATGGGCTTCTCAGGATTCCAGCACTGGGCCCGTGCAAGTCCCTTCCCCTTTTCTGTGGACAAGAGAAACATCTGCTCCACTTTGGAGAACAGCTGACAAACTTGGCCGACGGAACACAGAGTACCCCAAACTGCTGAGTGGATATGAACGTGCAGGAGACAGAGGGAGCTTAATGAGCAAGGGTCTCAGAGACAGAGTGGGTTGCTCAGCGGTGTGGCCCCAGACCCTGGGGGGCTGAAGTGGCAAGTCAGGGTGATCACCGGCCCCAGGGGTCCCGGGGTCCCCCTGCAAGGCAGATGCTGGGCTGGCTCCTTTCCTTTCTTCCGTACACTTTTCACGAGTGCCTTGTGTTGCAGGGCCAGAGCTGAGCATCAGGTCTGCTGGTGCCTCAACAAATCTCAGCAGTGGCTCTGCCTTTGCAGGTGTGGTGCGGGAGACTTGTCTCAGCTTGAGGTTCAGGAAAAGTGGTTCGTTAACAGGCATGCAAAAGTAAAACCCATACCTACACATTAAATATGGGTTGCTCTTCAAATTTCTCATTCCACTGTTTTGAAATCTACTTTTCCTAGGAAGGGACCACAAAGTATGAAGTACTAACCAGAGGTCCTCGGAAGGAACACGGTGTCTAAGAGGTGTGCATCAAAGGCTCAGTGCCTGGAGCACGCAGTGAACATATGCAAGGGTCACTCTGGAAGAAGAGCTTGACAATTTGCTTCATCATCAGGAAAACTCCAGCCGTCGAGGTGCCAGCCAGGCAAGGGCTAGGACCCAGGGCACACTCTGCCTTAACTGTCTTTGGACTAAACCACCACAAACCCTAACTTTGCAATACAAACCGAGATGTGCCACTTGGCACCAGACACTCTTCGTGTGGGGGTGAGAGGGTGGTCTCTGCTCCCTTCTAGCCAGAGCCATGCACAGGCAGGCTGCCAGTGGGTGGGTGGGCAGGCTTCCCAGTCGCGCCCTGGTTGCCCAGTGCTGAGCTTGCAGGCCGTATGGAGCCAGCGGGTCCTGTGGAGTATTTCTGGCAGATCACTACCAAGCAGAGCAATTTGGAGCCCGCAGCCTCAGAGGCAGCCTGAGCGGCCCGCTGCTATGGGCTGGAGCCTCAACTGCCTCTGGAAGATAAAATCCCATTGACTGCCACTCACATAAATGGAACAGGAAGTTTCTGAATGGCTTCCCCTGTATCTTGAGGCTGTTACCTTGGTATTGCTAAACTAACAGCTGAACGTACCCAGACAACACCTCATCAAACCTGCTGGGCAAGGAAGCAGCCGTCCAGAGGCAGGCAACGATCTTCCTGCCAAACCAGAGATCTCACTCGGGGCCCTTTACTGCACAAATGCCAACAGCTGGGAAAGCCATCAGAGGATGTGGGGAAGGTGGGTGCAGCCCAACACTGCACTGGAAAGAGACCTGCAAGCTGCAGAAGAAAAGTGCTCTGTTGGATGGAGCCGTCCTGGCGGGCCTGCTGGATTTCCAGGGCCTGTTACGCACTACTCTGCCACTAAGCATCTGGGGAGATATTCCGCTTTTCCACAAAATAGGTCATCTTTCCATACTTGTTCTGCTCCCTGTTGACTCTGCCAAAATAGCCACAGAACAAAAGAACTCCTCCCTGGAGATGCTGCGCTTAGACAGACATGCTGCTTCTCCCCGGGAGAGCCGGGCTCCTGGAGCGGAGCCAGGGCTGGGGGCTGAGCACATCCCCGTTCCTCCCCTTCCCAGCAGGAGCGCAGCCCGGAAATGGAACAACTGGCTTTTGCTTATACTTCCAAACCTATTAGGGAGTGATCATAACGAGAGAAACTAATACTGACAAGAATTATGCCATTGTTCTATTTCATCTGTTTAGTAACCTGAAGTTGCAATTTTTAGAAAAAAGATTACCTTTTAAATAACCGATTCATTATGGTACATGAATGAATGCCATGTTCCCGCGTTCAAAATGTCACTCACCATTAAGGGTGTGCGCGGGTAAGTGGCACCGATTTACCACTTCCCCTTATATACAAATACTGCCTGGTGGCCCCAGACAGTCAGAGGTGAGAATGTGGGTTTCCCAGGCTCTTGGCAAGTCGCCTGCACTGCCCGAGACCTAAGGACTCCCAAGGCTGAAACGAGGCTGGTGAGCTGCCCCTTCCCGGAGAAGGTGAGAAGGGAAACCAGGACTGATGAAGCTCCTGCCAAGGTGACACTATCAATTTCAAGGCCGAGTTCGGAAATCATGGACTCGCACTCCAGGCGCATGGGGAGGGGACAGCCAGTGCAGCCTCAGGCCACAAGCTGGCGGTGAGAAATGAGTAGGAGGGCGGCGGGCCCGCTCAGCGTGGCGCTGCTCCCGGTCCCCGTGGGAGCCCGAACGCGACAGGTGAGCGATGTGGAATTCTCTGGAAACCTCCCTTCCCGCCTGCGAAACCCACACGCTGTTTTTCATCATTAGTTTCAAAACATGCTGAGCACTTGGCCTTTCTGTAAGTGGGAGGTGACACAAAGGCCAGGGAAGGCCGGGTCCCCGCAGGGCAGATGCCGCTGGAGGACAGCTGGAGAGGGGGCACCCAGATGCAGACCCCGCATACCTGATATGGCATACAAGTTGGAGTGCTGGTACTCATAGTCCGTGCGGGTGCTGTTCCTGCCTCGGAAGGTGGCAGGGAGCGTTAGAGAGATGTGCCTGGAAAGAGAGCAGAGAGGTGGTTACCCGGGCCTTGAACACCCCCAAGACACGGACTCATCCTGGTGCCTCCAGCCACTGCGGCACCCAGTGGGGCAGTGGGCATGGGCCAACCTCCTCCTCTGCCTCCCCAAGAGCCTCCAGTCCTCCCCCAAGGAATCCAGAGGCCTCCAGACATCAACCACCTCCTTCCCCCCCGAACAGGGCATCCAAGGGGAGGAAAGTGTCCCCTGGGTGCTCCTCGGAGGTGGGCAATCTGACCCCCACCTCTGTGCACTGGGTAAACTGCACCAACGGCACCCAGACACCCCGGCTCAGAACCTTCCACCCCGTGGCCTCCACATCTGCCTGGAGGCTGGGAGGATCCCATCACAGGAAGCACATGGAAGGGGAAGTGCCGGTGTTACTCCCAGGTGAGCCCAGGAGACTAAGGACCTCTGCGATCAGGACGGCACTCTGCTCTGAACTGCAGCTGGCTCTGGCATCCCCTGCAGGTGAAGCGCACAGTAGGTGCTCAGGAAAGCACCTCCACCTGGGCCACTGCTGTCTTGGTGACTCAGGTGTTGTCCATGGAAGCTTCTGATGAGCACTAAGCCAAGTACTCAGACGACAGGCAATAACCCCCAGGCAGGGGCATGAGCCGCAGCAGCACGGCTTAGAGCCCCACGGGGCAGCAGAGAAAGGACCCCCAAACCTCACAGAGGACGGCCAGGTGGCGTGAAGTAGCTTGGTGGCCCATGCTTTGGCCACACCCGGGCGCTTCCAGAAGAGAAGAGGGAGCATTTATTACACAGGAGTGCTGTCACCAATGTGGCGCCTTTTCATGTGACACTGCAAGAAGGTCTGGGACGCCTGCCGTGGGGGGACCTGGAGGAGGCTGAGGGACACCTGCCGTGGGGGGACCTGGAGGAGGCTGAGGGACACCTGCCGTGGGGGGACCTGGAGAAGGCTGAGGGACGCCTGCCGTGGGGGGACCTGGAGGAGGCTGAGGGACGCCTGCCGTGGGGGGACCTGGAGGAGGCTGAGGGACACCTGTCATGTGGGGACCTGGAGGAGGCTGAGGGACAACTGCTGTGGGGGGACCTGGAGGAGGCTCAGGCAGGGCTGTTCCCAGGAGGCTAGGACTGAGCCGCACTGGCGGAAGCCCTGTGGGGACAAGTGAGCATGGTGGGCTGCCTTCACGGGGGACCCCTGTGCCACAGAAAGGTGAGTCCCTGAGGCACCCAGGCGTGCCTGTCTAGGTGTCATTGGGGCTAACCAAGGGGACCCGGGGACAGATCACTGTGCAGTGTGTCAGGTGTTCGCAAGAAAGGACACGTGGGTACTGGTGAGCACGGAGGAAGGGACAGCATGATCCAGGAGAGGAGGGGCCTGGTGACATCGCGCGGGGGTAAAGGGGCGGAAGGCACCCGCCAGGCAGTCAGGGAAGTCAAGGCTTTGGTGGGGGTCAGGGCAAGCGTGGGGCGGAAAGCTAGAGGCGGGTCAGGCCAGACGGGAATGGACGCCAATCGCCACACAGGTGGTTTGGGTTTTGTCCCCTGGGACAGAGGTTCCCAACCTCTGCCATTGTCATTGCACAGACAAAGGCGCGAGTCCCTGGGGACTGGCTAACGATAGGTGAGGGGCCTGGTTCAGGGGCCTGCTGGGTCGCAGCCCAGGATCTATTTCTAACAAGCTGGGTCCAGATTTCAAGGCTGGCCAGGGCTGGGCGCTGGGAGGGTCCAGGGCGCTGCGGAAGGCAGTGAGCAGTCTGCTGAACTTCCTGGAGGACGACGCGCTGCCTGTGGCTGTCGCGGGGGAATGGGAACAGGTGGCCCTGCAGGGTGTCCCCGGGTGCCAGGCTGGGGAGGGGGATGTGGACGTCACATGGTCCCACGGCTCCTCAGTGTCCCAGGGGGCCAGCTGCGAGGCACTACCCAAGGATGGGCCACAGTGCAAAACAGAACAGCGGGCTGCTCAGTTGCTCTCAAGAACGCCCAGACAGGCACAGCAGAACAGAAACCCAGCGCAAAGCCTTCTAAGTGCCAGCAGGTGTCGTGCCCGAGACGCTGGCCTGGGGTAGGCACTGTTACTGTGTCCCCAGTACCAACCAGGGAGCTCTTAGGACCCCAGAAGCACTGGGCTGCCAGATGTTACGGTTTCTAAGATTTAAAGCCCTAAAAAGGTGCGCCCGACCCCGCGAGGGCCCCCAGCCCTCTGTGTGGGGCAAGGACGCTCCAGGGACTGGAGGGCCCGGAGGCTTAGGACGAGGGCGGCTTCACAGAGACTTAGAAAGACGTGGGCCTGGGCGTGGCAAGGAGGCTGAAAATGGCAGCCTGACCACCAGGGTCAAGCACGCATGGACACAGGTCTGTGGGGACTCAGCAGTGGCAGCACAGGCAGGGTGACCCGAGTTGTCCACAAAGGGACACCAATACTTGCTTCTCCCAAGCGTGAGCTCCTGTGGAGGCAGAAGACGGCGGTGCTGGGGATCAGGGATGGCTTTTGCCAGGACTCAGGCTGAGGTGGGGACCCAAGACTGCAGAGTCCGGGCAGTGGGAGGAGGCTGCGCACCCAGCTCTGCGGGCATCTGGCCAGTGGGAAGAGCTGGAGGGAGGCCAAGGCGGCCAGGGTGGAGCACGGGGCCCCATGAGTTGCACTTTATCCGGAAGAATTTTAAGCAGAGCTGCGACAAGGTCCAGCTGACAATTTAAAAAGTTCACCTGCCTGTGGATCCACAAGGAACTAAAACCGAGACTCCAGGAGGAGGGGGACGGGGCAAGCTGGGCGGACTGTCCGGACACCGTGCAGGGCCTGACCCATGTTAAAATGACCTGCTGCAGAGCCTGAGGGGACGGTTCTGTGGCGATTCTATGGCACACTGGACTTAAAAAGAGTGCGTTTTAGAGCAATTGGGGAGCCTGGCTCTTCAGCCGCCCATCCAGAGAGGACTCGTGTGTCTGACCCTCCCTGCCTCCAGGCGGGGGGACGAGCCTGGCTGCCCACCCCTGCGGCACTCCCTGCCTCGGCCTGTGCCCGTCCCCTTGAAGACACTTCTGCCAGGCCCTCCCTCCTTCTCTCCCTTCAAGGTCTGCTGTCCACAGGGGTCCTGGTGTTCACAGCCCACACTCCACGCGGCCCGTGGCACGGCCACCCCACCACTGCCTCCTCTGCCTCTGGTCCCTGCTGAGCAGCAGCTGGGGAGTCCTGGAGGTCTCTGAAGTCCGTGGCTTCTCAAGCCTGGGCCTGACTCCTCCTCCTTCCTCACCTGCTCTCCCAACTCCTATTCTTCCTTCAAGACCCCGGCCAGCCCTCCTCGCCTGGCGATGACCTTTCTTGGGCGGGTCTCTGGTTGAACTGGAGCTGGTGGCCTCTCTCGTGACTGTATCCTCCTCAACGGGAGGGCCAGATCGCACTGATTTTGTGCCCCATTTTCTAGGACAACTTACTCATAAAGTAGACAACTAGTAAACATTTTTTGACCAAATTAAGGGTGAACTTAGTGCACTAAAACCCCTGGGTCCCTGTGGCGTGAACTGCCGTTAGCTCTGCGTGTTTCCAAACTGGACTCAAGGGGTGTCTGAGGGCACCACACTCCCACGCCCACCTCTGCTGAGGAAATCAGGGGCAGCAGCAACCAGCTATTTAGGGGCAGGGCAATTTCTGCTTGAATATGATGGATAATATGTAGTTGATAGGGAGATGTGAAACTAAAAGAAAATTTAAGTCATGGGCCTGTCTTTGACAGAGCAGCTGCTCAACAGGGATCCGAGTTGAAATCAAGTTACAGAACTCAAGCCAAAGTGGCTGACGCAAGAGAGGGTGTGGCCCAGGTTCAGAGCCCCGACCCTGGGCAGCTCTGGGGAACAGGGGGACGAAAAGGCCCATTGAGGCCTCCTGCTACTGGGAATGAATGCTCTGGGCAGAGGGGATGTCCTGTGCTTCAACAGGACAAAGAAGTCCCTGCTGAGTCCCAGAGTGAAACAAGACCCTAGGTCCCCAGTGTCGGGGGAGAAGCACCTGCCAGGCGTGGGACTGGGTTCCCTTCCACACATCAGCTGGCCTAACTCCTGACGATCTCTTTAGATAGGAATAATTATTCTCATTTAACAGAACAGGAAACCGACGTTCTCAGAGGCGAAGTCAATAGAACAAAGATCACAGGAAGACTAAGGGGAAGACACCCAAGACCCAGTCAACCTGGACCTCCCTCTGCATCAAGGTGCGATGGAAGCCAGCCTCGGAGGAGCCTGACTTCCTCTCTGACAGCGCCTTACCCATGCTCCTTCACACGATCCACCAGTGTCACCAGCAGCTTTTGCCGCTCTGCCTGCCCCCTGGCTCCAGATCCTGCCTCAGGGTCTCTGCACCTGGGTCCCCGCTGCCCCAAACACTCGTCCTCCAGTCCTCAGAAGCTGGTTCCTCCTTCCGGGTCGGGCCTGCCCTGACTGTCTTTCGGGGGGCACCCCACTCCCAGCCATGCTCTCCACAGCACTGAGTTGGTTTGGGGTCACTAGAACATGATCTCCATCACCTCCCCTCCCCACGTCCCCAGTGCTGAGGACAGTGCCCGAGGTGGTGGACGCTTAGGAACGCTGAGGAAAACCCTGTAAGATTACCCAAACTTGTTGAATGAATGAATGCATTCCATTCTGACTTGTAATTAGAGATGATTTGGGAATCTTCCAGAAGCCTTCCCACTTGTCTCCTTCTCATCCCCAGGACTGGGCTGGTTAATGGTTTGGAAAATGCAACTATTTCTGATTCATGGACACTTTTACATAAACAGTAAATACATTCTTTGTGGCATTGCTTATAGAGCCCCAAACCAATACTGAATGAAACAGCAAACAAAAGGAGACTAGTTACGAAGATTATGGCACAACTGTGCAGTGAAATATTCTGCAGTCTTTTAAAATATCTTAGAAGACACTTCCTGGCTGGAGCCCGTGCTTGGGTTCAGCATCAGTGAGGAGGAGACCGGTCAGCCCCGCACTGGCCAAACCGTTGGCTGGGAGCCACTGCTCGCCAGGCCTGTGCTGGGGAAGGAGGCACAGAGCTCCGCCTGGGGCGGCCAGGTGCCCAGCGTTCCTGCAGCACCCAGAAAGGCAGGGCCTGCACGGCTTCGAACAAGACAGAGGTGTCCCAGAACATGCTGGTGTCCCAGGGACTGCTATGTCAGGGCGGTTGCAGTAGAGTCACTTCGAAGGTCCCAAAGGTGACCATTCTGCAGGAAGATCACAGGAAGACTAAGGGGAAGTCACCCAAGACCCAGTCAACCATCTCTGCCCAGGATGGCACCTGGAGGAAGACCGCTGGCACCATGCCCAGGAGATCTTGGTGACACACAGGCCAACAAGCCTGCCACTTGACCTGAGGGATGGATTCTTGTTCCAACATCTGTCTGACAACTAAGAACAGGAATCGGAACAGCTCTTAAACCTGAGGTGGGCTTTCCTGAGCCGTCCTCGCCCATCCCCCACCCATGAAGCCACCAGAGGAGACAGGGCACCCCCTGCTGGGCTGCTCCTGGTGGCTATTGCGTCTCCGCAGGACGGACAGGCTGTTCTGTAACAAATGGGTCAGCGATGCACATGCTACCAGTGACGACTCCCGCTAAAGAGATGCTGAGGGAAATTTCATTTTTCTCCCCCCAAGTCAGTCTGAGGCACCTTATTCAATTAGCATGGCCATGGAGCTGGAGACAGCTCCGTGTAAAAGCCCTTCAGTTACAGAATACATTTTATTACGTGACAATAGTTGCCAGCACAATTTATTTCCTTTGATGGGATTCTGCTTCTTCCTTGTTAATTTAAATCTGTATTTTCTAGTGCTGATTCCAGGTCTGTGTGAATTTTTAAAATGTCACCATTAATCTCGTGGACCCAGTGGCCACATATAACGAAGACAGTGTGCCCAGGCAGTAGCGGGCCTGCTGTCCTCACGAGCTGTCAGAGTGCAGCGTGCAGTGGTGGTGGGGCAGGTAGAGGCTGGTGTCCTTTCCTCCCTCTACACGCGCACGCGCACACACGCGCGTGCGCACACACACGCCCTCATGGCATGAACACGAAACCGCAACCATCATTCTACTTTCCTGGGGGAGCTTCTCATGTGCCCCAGGGGGCCTGAGACTTTCAGTGGGTCCACGAAGTCACAGTGATCTTCATAATACTGAGACGGCTCTTCCCTTCTTTCTGTTTCTTTGTATGTTTGGTACACGTCTCTGAGATCAGTGGAAAGCTGATAGCTAGGTAAGGGCTGTAACTCTTAAGACCACTGGTGGGATGTGACATGGTGCCACCACTCCAGAAAACAGCTTGCAGTTTCTTAGAAAGCTGACCTTACCTGTCGAAGAACCCAGCCACCACGTACCCAAGGGAATAAGTGAAAGCTATGGCCACCAGAGATCTGTCCGCAAATGCACCTGTCAGCTTTATTTGTAATAGTCAAAACCGAAGGCAAGCCAGACGTCCAGGAACAGGGCGCCAAATGAGCTGGGATGACATGAAAGGTGTGACTCAGCAATCAGAGAGGGATTCGGATGGACACATGCAAGATGATCAATCTCAAGACAATCAGATTGAGTAAAACAAGGAGGGCAGAAAAGGGCACAGGGAGCATGATTCCATTTACAGAAAGTTCTAGAAGTACAAGCTGCCCACGGAAGCAGATCCTGGTTGTCAGAGAAGAGGGAGAGCAGTGCAAAGGAGCGCAAAGGACTTCCAGGGGCAGATACATCCACGGCCTCGTCGCTGGTGAGGGTTTCACAGGTATGTGCAAATGTTAAAGCCCATCAACTGTATACTTAAGCACATGCAGTTTACCACACAAGGACTACATTTTGGTAAAGTCGAAAATACGCTCCTGATTTAAAAAAAAAAAAAAAAAAAGACCTATACACACAAGCCAACGGGTTCAAGTATCCAGAAAAGCCAGTGAGAAGTTCCTCAGCTCTAAGTCCTGTCAAATACCGAGGATGACTTCAGACTGCTCCTCTGTCTAAGTGCCTGAAGGCAGAGGAGCCACCAAGTTCTGCAGATGAAAGTCGCTGCGATTCAGGAATGTTTTACTCCTTCCGGTGGTCTCTGACGTGTGCAGACGACAGCACAGGGTCATCCATGGGGTCACCTGCACGCCTTTCTGTGGGAAAACACTCACTAAAGCAGCTCCATGGTGCTTGCAGATCTACAAGCACTGGAAACACGCAGGAAGACGGGCCGGGCCCAGCGTGGGCCAGGGGCAGGGCCAGCCCCAGCAACACAGCAAGGCCTGGCTCAAAAAGACAACAAAACACTCCAGATCATTCCACTCAGAATGGGGAAGCAAACAGAACAAAGGACAGGCATCAATTCTCTTTAGAAACCGAGGAAATAAACCCAGAAGGCGGGGAATGCCTTCCAAGGTGGACAATCAAAACTCTTGAGGGTTTGGCCTTCACACGCACCACGCGGCCCTCGGCCGGCTCCCAGGGCATGGTGCCGAGGCCACCCACCTGCCCACCTGGGGGCCCCAGGCAGGGGCTGCGCGGGGCAGGGACGCGCTCATGGTGTTGACAACAGAAGGCGAGACGGGGAGAGTGCGGACCCCACCCCACCTTTTTCTACACTTCTAAATGTTAATCTTCTCAATGAGGAATTGATTCTCTTTGTTGGAAAGATGGCAAAACCAGAATTCCTGTCAGAGCTGGGGGCAGCGTCCGGGCGGTGTGCGCCGAAGTGGCCGGCGGCACTGGGGGAAAGGGCTGTCGGTTTCTGCTGGGGCCAAGACGAGAGCCCGGAGCAGAGCAGGGACCTGACGTGGACAGGGCAGGGTGTGGGAGCAATGGGCAAAGGCTGGGAAGGGGAGGGGGCGCGGCCATGGCCAAGGGGCGGCCCACGCGTGCTGCACGCCGGGCTGGGAAGGCGTCCTCGTGCACGCGGCTCCGGGGCCAGGTGTGAGGACGTGCCTAATGAAGGCACTTAGTGGAGAAAAGGCCCTCCCAGAACACCTGGCAGGAGCAGGGCGCGGGAGCCGCCGGGAGGGGACTGCTGTGCACCTGCTGGCGTTTTAATAAGCACCTTCCAGAGCGCCCGCCCTCCAAGGCTGGTCGGCGGTGTCAAGGAGGTCCCTGGCCGTCGCCCACGCTCGCTGACAGTTTGGGAGCCTTGGTTCTTAAGGACCATATGCTCAGGCATTGGCTCGCTCTGGAAGATAATTAAAATGAATCATTTTCAGCTGGAAGGGCCTGACCAGCACGCGAGTCCTCGTCTGTGACCTCACAGCCCCGGTTCCAGCTCCAGGTGCCCCTGAGCTCCGCACAGAGGCCTCGAGTCTCAGGAGACCTGGGAAGAGCCAGGCGTGAGAGCATACTCTACTTCTTCCTTGTGACTTGGCTCCACTAAACAGACGGTTGCTTTAATGACTCTAGGCCCGCAAATCTTTGAAGCTGTAGTGCTTTTTCTTTTCGTGTTGATTTTGGGGCCAAACTCAAAGAGAAGTCATCATGTGCAAAGTTTCCTGCCATTTCTCAGGGTGACGAGACGCTTTTCTGTTTTGGTTTGCAGTTGACACTGGCAAAGGCAAAAGAGGTTTCTGTGCGACCTAGGAGGACCCTCGTCCTCAGAATGCCACTCCCTGTCTCATGAACCTTCTCGTCTGGACGGGAAACCGACTTCCACCCCATCCAGGGGCACGGCCCACCCAAGGAGAGATGGACGGCCGTGTGGGCACACGCAGCTGCTGCATTCAGTGTGTGGTGCCTGGCTCAGTCCACTCATTTTACTTGAGCTTGTACTATAGGCTGAACACTATGCATGATACGGAGATAGTTTAAAAAAAACTAAGAATCGGATCTTTCCTTTCAGGAATCCATCTACGAGCTCTTGAAACACATACATAAATCTGCTATATCACAATGTGAAAGGTTCTAAATATTCTAAGATGTGCAATAAAGGACTGCACAGCTAGGTGCTTCAATTTTAAAACAATGGCATGGAATAAAAAACAAGCGTTGGCATCCGCTGAGAGTCTACTAGGTGGTCCCACCTGCGGACAGGAAAGAATGGGGGGCAGAGAAAGAGTCCCCCGCAATGAAACAGTGATTCAGGTGTCAAGACAGTGACCCAAGAAATGTCACAGAGCAAGACAGAAGTGGGACATCAGTCTGACTCAGTCGGGAGTGGCTTTTGGGGAGAGGCAGGTGCTAAAGGCTTTGTTCCTGCCTTTACCGAGCACTGGCACTATCTTTTATAGTTCACCCTCATCTCTAAACAACTGGGCAAGGTGAGCAGTATTGCACAGATGGGGGAAGGGTGGCCCAGAGAAGTCAGGAACTTGCCTAAGATCACACAGCTAAAAAACTGACTGAGGTACATTCTGAATCCACGCTCTTTCTCCCAGGCCACACCGCTGTGCTGACACAGTAGAGAGGACAAATGCAGCCCATTTGCCAGGATCAATATAAGGTGGACCCGCCAACCTGAATATGTAATGAGTTTCCCTCCTGGGCAACACCCCCCGCCCAAGCCAAATGCCAAATCGCTCTGCATTGCAGAAGGCAAAAAAACAAAAAAGGAAAGAGCTGTCACAGGAAGACTAAGGAAATCACAATTCCAAACTCCCCAAGTTCCTAAACGCATAGCTTTAAAGTGTGTGCAGCTCGACGGCATATGGCAAATCAATTACTAGTTTAAATCTTAAAACAAAAACATGGCAAGTGTGGTACAGAAATAATCAAGTACAACGGCTGGGTTTAGATTACGGTGGGCCACTGGAGTTTTGAACACAATTAATCATCATTCCAGGCAATGGGAAGCCATACTGACACTTATTCCTAATTTGAATATTTAATTAGGGTGAAGTTCTTCATCAAATTATCGCAGAACTGGGAGAGAGCCTGGAAGACTCACACGATTCCTACCTTAACCCCTGACCTGCTGCTCTCCTGCGAGCACAGTGCCCTGGTCCCAGCTCTGCAGGGGAGACGCCTGCCCTGGGCTGACGGCAGTCGCAGCTGTGGCAGGGGAGTCCCAGGGGGGCCCGAGAAAGGTCTCGGGGTGAGCTCAGACGCAGTCTGAACTGAGCCCAGACAGAGACGAAGGCCCCTGCGAAGCTTCCATGTCCCCGTTAAATTCTCTCCACAGTCCTGCAAGGCAGAACCCGACCCCACCCTGCTGGAGAAGCTGAAGCTCCGAGAGCTGCTACGACTCACCAAGGGAGTGGTGCCCGGAGTGGCGAGTGGGTGAGGGCGCCGTGCTCCTCTTTACCCCTCAACCCACCAAGAGTGTGACGGGGACACCTTCAGGCCAGCCGGGCGCCCCAGGTGGTGCTCGGAGGGTCGGCGCTGCTGGAGTGGGCTGGCGGCAGGGGCCGGCCCAGGCCTCCTCAGCTGGATTCTAAAACTTGAGTCCTGGATTCAAAACGCACCACTGAGCTCCTGGAACTGAAGTGGCACTGTTGCTGCGGCCAGCTGCGTGAGAACGGGAGGTGAAGGACAGCAGAGCTCCAGGAAATGAGACAAGGGGCAAGAGGCTGTCCCACCTGGGCAGGGGGCCCCAGCATGGCTCGGTGGGCTGTGTGCCCCCGGGGAGGGCAGCTGGCAGCAGGATGGGGAAGGAGTGTGTTTCTTCTTTCCAATGCAAAGGTTCAATAAGGCATTCAGAGCCACACACAGGTTTAGAGAAGAGGTTTCATTTCCCTGACATCCTGTTTCTCTCTTTGAAAAGACTTTGTTGCTATTTCATGGACACCATGTGATCCTACATACCTCAGAGTAACACATTTCCCCCCCTGCCCAGGGCAGGACCAGAGGCTGACTCTACCCCGTGCTTGGCCATGGGAGGCCTAGGACCCTTTCTCCTTCAGACTCTGCCGAGATGCTCAGAATGGGGACATCTGATAGCTCAGATAAGGGATCATCCTTAAGAGCCCCAGATGGGTTTAATCACCCTCTGGTAAAAAAAATCACAGCTACATTCACAACAGCTGCTTTTAGTGGGAAGTGGATCCTGGGACGGGAGGAAGGAGCTGCCTGATGCAGGGGTCTCTCCTGCTGAGCCAATGTGGCCTGGCCCAGTCTCCGCCCGGCCACCCCAGGAGTCCCTGGGTCCAGCAGCCTGCTCTGAGCCTGCTTGTGAAGGGAGCAAATGGCGTCAGGAACTCTGGAACTTTTCTTTGTATGTTACATTAATCCATATAAGAAAATCTCTTTTAATGAGGAGTGATGTAGTTACAAACTCTCCAGAGCCATAATTAGAGCAAACTAATTGAAGCTGTGTTTTGACACACTTTCCAAACTCACGGGTGCGGGCGACACACTCACAACACGGCTGCAGAATCGTTAGGCTAATAATGCTCGCTCGCATCCCGTCAAGCGCGCCCCCCCCAGACGCCTTTCTGCTCCGTGCCTGCGCTGCGCTCTCCACTGGAAGATATTAACAGCGATCATTAGCACTTCCGTGGAATTCTGATGTTAGGATAACAACGTGCATCAACACACGCTGCTGCACCGCACTTCTCAGCTGCCATCAGAAGGGCTGGGGCTCTTCCCCACCCGTGCCACAGCCGAGGGTGACCCAGTGCAATTTCAGCAGGACTTAAAACCAGCGACAAAGGACCACGACCACGCCCAGTGGGACCCTCTGAAATCCGGGTTTCTGCACTATTCTGTTTCAAATGTTTGATGAGAAAATCCTTCTTTCTTTCTTTATTTTCTTTTCTTTCTTTTCTTTTTTTTTTTTTTTTTAGGTACAATAAAATGAAATAGTTTAAGTAGAATTTCTTTCCAAGCAGTTAAAAGAAAAAATCTCAATTTACAGCACAGTCTTTGGTAATAATACTAATGAATTCCAGGAGGACGCGCCTTGGCCAGTCTCTGTCGCCACCCTGGCGGTGACTGAAGGCAGACGCGGACACCCACACCTCGGTGATGAGCGGGCCGGGGCTGGGGCAGCTCGGGCTGTCAAGACAGAGCTGCTGTTTGCCACCAACAAGGCCAATTTTTTGGATGCTTAACTCAGACACACACAGAGAGGAAGACTCGACAGTTCTAAATAATGGTTATTAATGACACTCCCTGCTAAAGTGACAAATTACTTCTGAAATTTAGAATCGAAGAGGTCTGAGAGTGAACGTCTCCTGCTGCACGTGACAGGAGTGCCCACAGCACCCGGGCCCCCGGCACACCCGAAGGGCAGGGCGGGACCCCTCTCTGGGCTCCGGGCAGTTGTACGGGGGTGAAGACCACCACCATCTCTCCCGGGGGTGTCCCTACAGCTCATGCTGTGACAGCAGCACATCCAGGCAGCAAAGTCACCTCTCAGTGAAAAGTGCAGAATGCGGGGCGCCCCAAGCTGAAGGTGGGACCGGGTGCCCAGATCAGGTTGGGGTGCACTCAGATCCCAGGCTCCTGCACCACACCCTGGGGTCAGGGAAGCCACCACCTCCCGTTCACCATCCACCATCCGAGGGAGGGCGGCTAACCTACTGCAAACGCAGCCTGTGCTGCCGGATGGAGCCCAGCACCACCCGGCAGGTTCGGATCAGGCGGAAAACGCTCCTCAGAAAAGCGCCAAAGAATCTATACTTCTGTGAAGCTCGGGAGTTTTCTGTTGCTTAAATTACAATCCTGGTACCAATCTGCTATTTTTCAAGTCACTGATTACTTTCAAAAAATAAAATAAAAAAAGGAAACTAACTCTCGCGGCTGTAGCAACGCTCCAAATCACGGTATTTATTCACTACATTTAGGTTTTATTACACTTGAACCCTGCAACGCCAAAACACCTAGCTCCCACATAAAAGAAATGAAGAAAAAAGCCACGCCTGGGACCCAGCACCTCGCTCCCACGCCAGCCCATCTCGTCTAATCTTATAAACTGAAATATTTAAAGAGTCTCTAAACCTCACTGACCCTACTTCTAAAAACCAGGAACACATGGGCACGGCTAGCTTTTCATCTTCTTCCAGCCTACTAAAATATCTGCTTTTCCAAAATTCAAGAGTGGTGGGGGCTGCCAGACTCAGATTCACAGCAGGCTGTGTGCGCGTCACAAGGGGTCGCCAGCAGCCCGCACGGGAAAACACGCCTCTCACAAGGGGCCAGGCAGGCCCTCCGCTCCCAGCCCCTCTCCACACAATGAAGCCCCGATGGAAGAGGCTGGGTGGTTGCAGGAGGCACTGAGGTCCTAAAAATCAGGAGGCCTGGACGGTCTTGCAGGCAGGCAGGGCAGGAGGTGGACCTGGCTCTGTGCTGGCTCCTCCAAATCCCAGCTCTCTGAACTTCGAGAGTCACCATCTCTCCAAGGTCAGTCTCCTCACCTCTTAAAATGAGGACAAGATTATTTACCTCACAGCACGATTATAAAGATGAAAACTGTATGCATAAACGTATTTGTGTGCGCATGCACACACGCAAATACACACATGCCCACACGCACATCTCAAGAATTTACACAATACCTGGCAGAACATGCTCAGAAAATTGTGGCTGAAATAATGATGATGATGATGATATTTATTCTAATAATAATTATTAATATTATTATTCAACTGGAAACAAAACATCTGCTGCTCAAAAAGAATTTTCAAGTTGAATTCCACTCTACCCGTGGGCAAAAACCCAACCCAAATAAACTCAAAAGGCCTTTTGAAAGTTACTGCAAGCAGAGGATTTTATTATATACCCAAATTAATAATTGAAACCCTGTCTTGAAATAGAACTGCAGAGTGTTGGGGGGTGCAGCAAGGTCCTAGGAAACAGTGCAGGAGTAGCGCTCATTTCTACTTTATTTGGCGGCTAGATTTACACTGAGAGACCCAGGTGAAATATTCCGCAGGGTACCTGCAAATAGACTGTCAGCTTCCACTCTGATGGAAGGTAAAATACCCTCCTCTAAATGGTCTGGTTCACAAAACCGACCCTAAAGTGAACTGATAAATCTGTTCTGACACACAGAAAACTATTTTCATAATCCTGAAAAAGGCCTTTCTCCAAACCCTGGAGCTGCGACCAACTGCACAAAGAGCCCGCTACCACTTGGGAGGCCCCCGAGGGGTGGCTCACACCCAGAGCCTACTTCTCGGGACGGTCAGCACCGGGAGCACACGTAACCATCACAACCACCAGGGAAGATGAGACATTCACAAAGTCACAGAAATCACAGATAGCACATTCGCAAGCAGCAAATACCTCATCAAAGCCTGGTGCGAGAGTCTGAAAGCCCGGGCCACTCAGAGGTGGGAGCCGTATTGACTAAGACTCAATTCTTCATTAAACAGAAGCTCTGACTTCCCAAGAAGCCATATTAAAAATTAATATCAAAAAGTGTATTGCTCAGCCTAAACTCATCATTCATATCTAACAATACCAAACTGCATTCTAATGAAATTTCTCCTTCAAGATTACCCTGACACCAACACTAAGTTTGGTGCTGCTAGAGAGGCAGCCACGCTCTACTTACCAGGATTTTGAAAATATTCAAATACCCTCACTCTGAAGGTCTCTTTCATGCCATTCTCGTGACCCCAAGAATAAACCACACTGCTTGGAAACATGCTGAAGCAAGAGCCGTGAGGCCGTTCGAGGGGATGGTGACAGGGGACCCTCTGGGTGTGGACACCATGTTCCCTGTGGTGAGTATCCACGGCTCCTGTGCACAGGCCAGCAGCGTTCCCATGTCTAAGGGCATGACTGTAGACTGCGTAGACCAGGTCCCACCAGGGGAGCCTCTGGAAGCAGGGTCCCCAAACACAGCACCCTTGGGAAGTCCTTACAGGCCAGCTGTGCTGGTCAGGAAGCTGGAGAAGCTGGCCATGAAGATGGCTGGGGCACCTGGGTGGCTGCACTTGATCAGGCACAGGCTTAGCTCCCACCAAGAGCTTCCCAACCAGGGATCCTGTGACCACTAGCACAAGGGCAGAGGGACAGTGTATGAGCTAAAGATAGGGAGACTGTAGGTTGAGACCCTAGCTCTGACACTAGCTGTGTGACCCCCAGGGAGAAATTTAACCTCTGATCTGTCTTCTCAGCTTCACGTAGGTCTGATCACAGCACCCACCTCACAGAGCGATGGTGGCGTTATTTCTGAGCCCTGGAGCAGAGCCTAACACCAGTCAACGCAAGGCAAGTTTCTGCTGGAGGGAGGGACAGACGGGTGGATGGATGGACAGATGGATAGACGGGCAGGCGCAAGAAGAGATGGAAGGAGAGATGGATAAATAAGAATCTGGTGCCTAGTCCTACAAATCTATACTAGCTCTTTTATACATTCAACAAATACCTTCTGAAAATAATTCCCATGTGCCAGGCACCTGGGGTTCAGAGGTCCCAGCCATCTTGGGATCACAGTTCTCACTGAACTATTCCCGTGTCGAGTGAGATGTGCTGCTGAAAGCAGCTGCAGGTTCTGAGGGGCAGTGATGCAGCTTGGTCACCTTTGTCATCTCAGCGTGACCAACCTTTTCTGGGTTCTTAAAGGAGAAAAGGCAACATGAGAGCCCCCGTCACCAATAAGAAAAGATCCAGTAAGAGCCACATAGGACAGGCAGCAGTGACAGGGAACCAGGAAACGCCACGCCGCAAGATGACGACGACAGCCAGGACCCGCGGAAGCCTCCTGGAGCCTCGGGAGGGAGGGGCTGGCGTGAGGGGTGTGCAGAGCGGCCTCAGCGGAATGGCTTTGGAACCACATAATGGGAGGCCGGCTGGGAGGCCGGCCAGACAGCAGGGAGCCGGACTGAAGAGCCTGAAGACCCCAGGGGATCGGGCCAGCAGTAGGACTGGGAGGTCATGGACAAAGGATGCCAGTGCGGTCCGCTAGAGGGGACTCCTGCCAGGCCCCGCCCACCCCGGCTCATGCCCTGTCCTCCGGGTTCTTCTCTGAAACAGCCCTGCCACGGGTCCTCTGCAGCGGGGTACAAGGCAGCTATCCCGGGCAGAGGGTTCAAATCACCGCGCTTAGGTCTGCTCCCTGGGCAAGAAGCCCTGCTCTCCAGGCTTTGTTCTAGAAAGAGGGCCACATCAAGGAAAGAAAAAAGTGTGCCTCCCATCTCAAGAGTTAAACAAAACGTGTGCGGCTTCTGTGTGAAGAAGAGGAAATGAAATGGACCTGGAGGGTCCAGTATCCCTCATGCTGAGCAGCCACCCCAAACCCTCCTTTGAGGGGACCAGGCACAGCCCACCTACTCCAGTCGTCTCTTGCCTCTATGGTGAGCGGCTGAGACTGTGCCAGTGTGTTCTCCGCTGGGGGGAAGTCGAGAAGGTCACCAGGGGTGGCCTTGGCCTTGCCTGCTAACCTTCCTCCATGCAGGACACATACAAACCCAAATCCACAGCTTCCAGCCCAGCCCTCTGGCTGAACCCTCTCTGTTAAGCCCGAGGAGAAGCTGCCGGGCCCACAGGCCAATGTCTCCGGCGCCAAGCCTTTGGTCACTCAGAACAGATGGGAGTCACCCCCATGGGAAGAGAAAAACAATCTCCTTGGTCTGAGCAGCGTGGACCTCTCATGCCAGTCCTGCCAGTACAGGGCAGGTGACAGATGTCACCTGAGGTACAAAGTCCATCCTGCAAATGAAAACTGACAGAGGCGCCTGAGGACTTGAGGCTATCAGATAGACGATGGGGTCCAGCGGTGACCCAAGATCCATGTGCACCGCTGACTCACGCTCCTGTCCATCAGGAGAAGCGGAGCTGGTCCCCGGTCAGGCAGGGTCGGGGAGGCAGGATGAAGCACGGCCCGCTCCTGGGCTTTGACGACGCGTGTGATGGGGACGAGGCTGGGCGGCATGGCCTGAATTCCAGATCACCGCGGTGGGAGTTCCTCTCTCCAGCAGGAAGGGCCATTAACCTTTCA
This sequence comes from Sciurus carolinensis, assembly GCF_902686445.1. Classification (NCBI taxonomy): domain Eukaryota; kingdom Metazoa; phylum Chordata; class Mammalia; order Rodentia; family Sciuridae; genus Sciurus; species Sciurus carolinensis. The sequence continues at coordinate 8,648,917 of NC_062226.1, forward strand.
GATGACAGCCCTGGGACCCGAGTGATGGAACGATTTTTGAGGTCAGCAAGGATCTATGTTCTCAAAACCTGACATCGACATGCAAAAGTTGTGACTGAATCCTGGTGTCCCTGAGAGGAAGACTAAGTGCATGTGACAGATCTTCTGCAATCAAAATGCCCCATTTCCCAGAGTATCTGTCACAGATTGATAACATCCATGCAAAAAGTTAAGTACAATTACGTCTGTCACCAAGAAACAGACTTCAGAACCCGTGACTGACAACTAGCTGGGGGCTGACAAATCACCGAGAGATCACTGAACACCCGAGGAGCACAGGCCAGCTTGCAACTCCCTCCTGGGAGGCTGGGGACCATGGTGTGCGCGTGGCTTCTGGTGTGGAGCTGGCCTTTCTCCCAGGAAGAGTGGTGCCAGGGAAGGGGCACAGGAAGTGCATACAAGCCCAGGGCCTGGGGGTCACGGGGAGCAGGTGACTCCAGCGCAGGTGGATGGCAGGGTGGGGTGCAGCCGCTGGGTCCACACAGCCAGGCTATGCAGGGCCACCCTGGTCCTAAGTATGGTGGAAGCTCCAGACATCTGAGGTTCAGATCACTCATTTCAGAGGGACTCTGACGGGCACAAGACCTTCCTCCTCAGCTCACGAGTTCAGAGCTGGGCTGAGACACGGTCCGTCCTACGGACGGGGCCACAGTGGCACCTGCCTCATCCTGGCCTCCTTCTCTGCCGCTGGCACTGTGAGCAGAATGAGGCGGTGGCTGCAGCTGCCAGGCCGGGCTCCACAGTCAACGCCCACTCTGTGCCCTCCCTGCCCACCGGCTGTCCTCAGTGCTGCTCTTGGGACAGGGAAGGTGGTGCATTTCTTTCAAAATCCGATGCCATTTGACCATTCCAGGCAGCAGGGAGCCCATGACCCCTGGGGCCTTCTTCAATGCCACAGAATTTCCACCTTTGGTAAATTTCACTTATTAATTTTTTTGAAATCTGACTTCCTGTAGCTGAGCCCACCTGATGCACTTTGCCCTCCAGCGCTCCCAGCGGCCCTCCCCTCCAGCCCCTGGCGGAAACAGCACGCTGGCCACGTGGACAGCAGAGCTCAGCGGGAAACAGCATGCCGCCCACGTGGACCGCAGAGCTCAGCACTGCCCTCCGGAGGCTTATGAGGTCTGTGTAGCTGTGGGTGTGACTCCCCAGGCACCTGACAGGTGTGGCAGGGCGTGGCCTCCTGGCACCCCCGCTGTGCGTGACTGGCCACATCCCACAGGCCAGCCGTTACTTCAGCACACGCTGCTGGGCCGGGGTCCTTGGTCTGGCTCCTGTGCTATTAACTGGGGGGACTCGGGGCACCCGTTTGTGCCATCACCTTTCGTCTCCTGATTGCCGGGTGTGGGCTATGGAGGGGGCGCAGTCTGTTCATTCTGCCGTCCACACATCAGCTCTCCCTGATGCTCCCGTGTCATCTGCAAGTCTGATCTGCGTGCCTCTAACGTCTTTATCAAGTTGCTGACCACTGCTCAGCAGGCCAGCAGCAGCCCACCAGGGTCTCCTTCCAAGTGACACAAAACCATCCGTCTGTCCATATGTGGGGGCTCCTGGTGCTTGACCTGCTGTGGATCCCCTGCCTCCTGGAGCTTTTCCAAATCTTCATCCTGAAAGTAGAAGGAACTGCCCCAGCAGAATCGAGTACAGGACCCCTTGAGTAGGAGGGGGTGGCGCACTGCTCGGGCGAAGCTGGAAAGGTGCTTCCGCTAAGTGCAGCCCGTCCCCAAGGCGGCAGCACTGAGCAGAATCGGAAAAGCCAGAGTCAGACGGGGGCGGGCAGACGGGACGCTCCAAGGCCAGCTCCACCCTGCTGGTCCAGGTGCACGAGGAGTAGGCAGAGGACTGAGCACCCTACCCAGCCAAAAGACCAAGTCCTGGGAGCGGCCTGCCAGTCCTGTGCAGAGACGCTGTGTGTGAGCTAAGACACGCTGCGAGGAAGAGGAACCCCGTGGAGCCATCTGACGCGCCTCTGACATGAATTCCATCCAACGCGGCATGGGATTCATCGGACACGGCCAAGAAGACCCTGACCCTCCTGGGACCTGCCCATGCCGGAAGGGCGACTCGCATCTGGTTTCTGAGCACTTTCTGCAATAAGGGAAGCTCTTGTTCCCAGGGGCAGTGTCTGGGAGGAGAGGGCAGCTCTGCTGGGAAGGAGGTGCTCAGGTGATGGCTAGTCATCTGTGAAAAGATCCACCAAGTGCCCCTTTTGTTTGAAACAAAGTGGGGGGTGACAGCTTATCCTCAGAACAACTGGGGATTCTTTAAAATTTAAGCGATGGCAAAAGAAACGGAGGCAAGGCACACATGTTGTTTTAGAGATGAAGGCAGCATGTCTGCCACAGACCCCTCCCTCTTCCTTTCCAGCCCAGGGAACTGGGGGAGAATGGCTGGCACCTGCCGCTCCCCGCCACCTCCTAGTTGGTCAGTAGAGGGCGCTCTGTCACCGCTCTCCCCGCAGCCCAGACTTCAGCAATTTGATCCAGCGTCCACACAAAGACCACACTTGAGGAAGTGTTCCTAACGTTTGTGGCTTAATCCTCCACGAGAAAACAGAGCAAACCAGCAGATTGCTATTACATGTTATATCATAACCTATGTAAAAAGCACACAGAAAAAAGTCTTGAAGAAAATACAACAAAAGGTTATGAGTATTTGCTTACTGGAAATGGAATTTAGTTTTTCCATTATTTTCTACACTCCCAATTTCCTACAAACCTATATTTCTCTTACAATTGAAAAGACCCTAGAGTGCCCAAGGACTAGGGAGTCGTCTGGAGGGGCTACAGCACAGGGTCCTCGTGAATGAGGGCCTGGATCCAGCAGTGGGCTGGGGAGATTATAAGAGACAAGATCTGGTCCCTGTCTCTGTCCCTGAGGGGCTCCCAGGTGATCACAGCAGGAGCACAACCCAGCAAGAAAGAGGAGAGCCCAGCCCAGGGACTCAGGGAAAGCTTCCTGGGAGAGGAGACCTAAGGCAGGGATGCAGGGCACACCTGAGGCACAGAGGCCTGGGATAGGACAGGAAGAGGAAGCTGCCAGCTGGTCCAGGAGGCTGGGAGACAGAGGCAGGAAATCCGGGGAGCTGGACAAGGAGGCCTCAGGGTCTACGGAGGAGCTTGGCCCTCATCCTACAGGTCGCTTGGACATAGCACCCATGCTCGCCGCCAGAGAGATGGCTGTCCTTCCCCTTCTGGGGATTTAAAGAGACCTGACATCTCAAGGAGCTGAACAGCACACTCATATGTCTTCAGTGCCAAATTCAAATAAGTCATCGGCATTTCATTTATTTTCAAGTCAAAGATACCAGATAGGAGAAACACCACCCCAAAGACCCCAATCCCCACAAAAGGCAGAGCCCCTGATGGGTCAAGAGGCACAGGTAGCTGTGCCCACCACCTGCACATGCCACACAGCAGGAGAGGAGAGCAGGGCAGACAGTGGTCTTCACCCGGAAGCACTAACACACCTCCAAAGATCCTACTGCACACGGGCAGACTTAACTCAGCCAAATTAGAATACATTTTATATTGACTATTTTGACATTTGTTTTATTTGGCAAGTAAAACAAAACTGATCCAATTTCCTTGCAGCCATTGTAAACAATAAACTGTACAACAGAGGTCATAAAATACATAAGCCTTATAAACACTACCCTCCAACTCCACCTGGCCCCAGTGGCCGTGTGTCCAGGGCCACCTGCCTCAGTCGCAAGTGGCCCTGCCCTCCTGTTGTGGGACAGCACTCTCCCCATGTCACCTGGAGCACCAGTGCTCCCTCTTTATCCAGCAGGAGCTTAACACCTGTCCTGAGGTGGTGCTCACTCTGGGTCCTTCCAGACCATGTGACGTTGGCAGGGAGCCACTCTAACTACCTCAGGGCGACAGAACCCGGGGACTCTCCCGCTCCTGCAAGGAGCCCACTGGAGCTGCCACCGAACGCGCCCGGGTCATGGACCAAGATGACATCCCCAGCACAGGTATGGGCCTCAGCCGGCCTGAGCACTGGCGACCGTGACCCTCAGCAGTGCCCTCTAGGACAGAGCTGTGACACGTGTGGTCCAGCCAGAAAGGAAGGACGAGTGCTGTCTGCTGTGCCAGCCTCGCACTCCCGAGCTGGGTGGAGACCTGGTGTGCAGCCTGCCCCTCTGGGAAGCTCACTAGCTCTGTACCAAGGGGAAAGTGCCAACTGCTTCCGGAGCTCCAGCCAGTCAGGGCTGCTTTGGTTTAGATTCCACCCATGGTTGATGAAACTGTCTGGAGGAAGACCAGAGTCCTAGGAGCTGTGGGTCCATTACAGGGGCTGGGCATGGAGGAACAGCAGCAGAGCGTTCCGGGCCGGGACGGGGCGGGGCGTGGCGCCCAGGAGGACGCCCCGCCCTGAGACCAGTTAGTTCTGCTCCTGAGAGGCTCTGCTCCGCACCCAGGCGCAGGCGTGCTGTCTGCTGCAACCTCGTTTGTTCCTTTGGTCCCCAGAGGCCGCATCGCGTCACCATTCCTCCTGGCTTTAGCTGCTGCTGCGACCCCCACCGCCACCTGTTTCTTTTGGCCCTCCAACTATTTACTACTGGTGATGCACAGGGGGGCGTATTTGATGCAGATTACTTTTACTCTCTGCTGTTTGCAAAAAGTGAATCGGCTATTACCCCCTCTGTTGGGACTGAAACCAGTGGCAAAGCCACAGTTCCATTACCCACGAGTCTCTATGGAGTCAATTATTAAAATGAGCGTGACCTCCCGAGAAGCTTCCACTCTCCTCTTAGTCTGTGGCTGGCCAGGAAGGAAACAACATGGAAATGAACACAACAGCCCTCCTGGACTGCGGGGGACTCGCTGCTGACAGCGAGAGAACCCCGCCTTATGGAGGCAGGTGACTCCGGCCATGTGGCCACCACGCCTGGGTCTGCACAGCTCTGAGTTCCTTCAAACAGCAAGACAGTTCCAGTTGCACGTGATGTTTCAGGAGCCTGCAGCGTGCACACAGAGGACAGCATGGCTTTTGCATTCGTGCAACGCACGGGTTTCTAAACTAAACTTGCAGGCGTGCTCAGTGACACTGTGTGCTATTTCAGCAGACCCTGAGCAGGTGTGTTTTAAAATGTGCCTCGGAACCCAAGACCTCGTGAGCCAGCGTGCCGGGCACCTGACCAGGCCTCACCTGGGGAGGTTGGGGGCTGGGGTAGAGGCGGCCGAAGTCTGCGAGGGTGTTGTGGGTTGAGATGAGTCGTGATTTCTTGGCACTCTGCCCATTCGATACCAGATCCCCATGCTGTTCAGTTCCCTGCAGGAGAGAAGAGAAATCTTCATAGTGCTGTTGAGCTGAGTCCAAGCCTGAGCCGCAAAGCAACCAGTCAGCCTCAAACCTCAGGGGCAGTTCTTGCCGGCTGACGGGCCACATCACTGCACCTTCTGTCCCGGGCATCACAGCCAGAGCCTAGCGTGAGCGCACTGTGCTCCTCACCCACCCGAGCTGGCCTCCCCGCTACAGCTGGGTGTCCCTTGCTCCTCGCTCTACAGTGCCTTGGGGTTCACCCTCTCAGGGTCAGTGGCTTTGTGATGACCCCTAGGAAATCCTACATGTGACGGTGAGGCCGATAGAGAAATGGACCACGGACAAGAATGCCTGGCTTTTAACCATGAGAGGGATCTCCCCATCCCCCCGTTAGACGCACCCCAGTTTTAGGAGGCAACCCTCGCAGCAGGGGTCACCTGCACTGGCCTCACCCCAAGGTCAGCTGGGAAGATGTCTTCAAATCACAAAGCCCGAAGCACATGCCCCACAAGCCACCACCAGGGTGGACAGCAAGTCGGATCTCCTGCTACCTAGCGTGACAGCCGCAGTGCCCCAGCCCACCCGCAAGGCCATGCTTATGAGGCAGGTGCACCCTTGGGACCTTCACCAGGGTCACTCCGGTCACATTCAGCTTCTCCACTGCCCTGCAGCACTGCACCTTTGGGATCAGAGAGGACGACCTCTTCAAAACAGGAAAAAAAGCTGTAGAGACTTTTAGTGAGCTTCTCAGTGCACCCCAGGAATGATGCCGAACCTCAGTTCTACTTCCAATCAGTTGCAGTGATCTCGCCCCATCAAGGCTCTGGCCTCAAGCTTAGGGCTTGGGGGAGCCCTTCTGAATGGGAGGTTTCTGCCTCCGGGGTGGAAGGCCCCATGCCCTTGCCGTGGTACGGTGCCTGTTTTTAAGAATAAGTGACTCGGAGTTTTGAACACTGAGTTCTCCTCCCTTACCTAAAAATAACATTGGAATTGTCTTCCTCTGGGAAAGAATTTTTGGCCCAAGATGAAATGAAACAGTACTTTGGCAATATTTCCAAAATGATATAAAGGGGAAAAAAATCCTCGTTTTGATCACCAAGACAAGTCTTAGTAAAAACATATTCTTCAGAATTGTTTCAATTGGTTAAAAGTGCATCTTCTTACAATAGCATAGTTCATAATTAAAAATGCACGGTGTAACTGAAATCAGACTCTGAAAGTCCATCACTAAATTGTTGGTCTCTACTATGGCTAGTGGCTGCGTCCCAGGTACAACCTGTGGCCATTCCCTGACTAGTTCCCACTCCTGCGATTCTGCAGCCATGAATGAACCACGCTGCCGAACAGGAAGTCCGAGAGAATGAAGGAAGGAAAGATCACGGAGTCCATTTGTCGGTTTGTTTGTTTGATTGTGTATCTGTCTCTCTGTGTGTTGGTGCTGGGCACTGCCCTGGGGCATCGTGCATGCTGGCCTGTGCTCTTCCACCGAGCTACACCCCCAGCTCAAGTTCCTTCCAAGAACCACAAAACCTAGGTTCTGAGCATTTGTGTCCCACAGCTGAGGGTGAAGAAACTGCAGTGCGTCAAAACGAAACGAATCCCTCTTTCTGTGAGGGCTGCTCCCACACCCCTGAAGCCCCGCGGGGTTCTCTGTTGCCACACCACGTCTGGGGGAGGAAAGGTCCTGCTTAGAGAGTGACAGGCGGCTCTGGGCCCAAGTAAACAAGAGCAAGACAGAGTACAGACCACCCAGGGCTGACCTCGGCCAGGAGGAGGGTGCTTCCTGGGGACCCACAGTGACAGGAGTGTAGCCTACAAAGCTTGGCAGGGGCAGCGGCACCAGGCCAAGGAGCCAACCCCCAGCTGCACACGCTCCTGAGACCCTGCTTCCACTGACGGAGCACAGTGGACATCAGTACCTACTCCCCTCCCCCCTCCCCTCCCTAGCTGGGGGGCAGACACCCCCTCATTGTTCATCTCTGAGTTCCAGTGCAGCTGACCCTGCTTCTGGTTCAGCCTGGTCAGTTAGAGAGTGGCATCTTCAGAGACCAGTGTCTGGTTAAGGGTGCACCTGACCCTAATCAGATCAGTCCAGACAACCAGTCTGAACTCTAGACTTGTGTGTGGACTGCCAGGAACGTGGACTTGCTCTGCCTCTGCATTTGAAACTGGAGGAAGGTGGGTGAAGGCATGCACCTTGATGCTTCCCCCGAGACCAGGAGTCAGAGGGAGTCCGGCGGAGGACTCCAAGCTAGGAGGGAAGTGTCCTAGTCATCCTGGGAAACCCTCCTGACCACCGGAAGCCAATCTTGCCCCAAGCTCTTCCCCTGTGTCAGGCAACAAATTCTTCCTTTAACTTAAGCCACCTGGGCTCGGTTTCCTGTCAGTCACAGTCTAAAGAGCCCAGAGTGAACCTGTCATTACAGATGGTGTCTATGAAGCAGCTCCAGGGCCAGGCCTGGTGCTTCGGCTACGGGGTAAACCTAACCCCGGCAGTCCTCTGCTTATCAGCAAAGACCAAGAGCTGACCAAACTGCACAGCGAGTTGTCATGGCGTCACCTGATACTTGGGTTTCGTCCTGACTCAGCCCACCAGTGGCTTCCCACTGGGATAAAACCCAGACAGCCACCACATCCGGGAGGCCCTGCTGACGGCTCCTCTCTCAGCCCGCACACCCCGTGCCTCCCATGCCCGCTCCGGCCACACAGGATGCTTCTGTTCCCAGACAGACGCAGATGCAGACGCTCAGTCCCACCTGCCTGCGACTCGCCCACTTCATCCAGGGGGCTCTGTCTGCTCGTCTTCACAGCTGGATTCCTTTTGACGCTGAGGTCTCTGCTGCAATGCTGCCTTCCTGACCCCTCACTAAGTAGCCCATGCCACCACTGAGTTTCCTTTTCTTGACCCTCTGAAATTTTCTCGTTTGTTGCTTTTCTCTCCTTTTAGAACATCAGCGAGGTGAGAAAGGGCCCTCCCCTCACTCTCCACCACACACAGTGCCCACTCTGACACAAGAAAGGCACGCCACAAATCTGTGGCGGGAACCCAGAGGCTGCTGGGCAGGACCCCAGGGGCTTGAAGGTGACTGCACAGGACAGGGAGGGGCGGCCCTGGCATGCACCGACAGCGCAGGCGAGGCACAGGGAGGCAATGGCCGGGAGGCTGCATGGGAGGGCAGCACAAGGGCCCAGGCCGGGCGGGCCTCACCCCAGGGGTGCCCGAGCACTCGCAGACAGCAGGAGATACACCTGTGTTCTGAAGTCTTACCCAATAAACGTGTACTGAGGAGGGGCCTGCTTGGTCCGGCCCATGATCCGAATGTCACAGATGGCAGCTTCAGTTGAATCCCGGGGGATGAATTTAATGCACAGCCTCTTCTTTCTAAAAGCCACCTCCTCTAAAGGAAAGGACAACAGAGAATACATGAGTTTTCCAGAGATGCCTCCCCACGTCTCCGCACGTCTTCCTGGGCAGCAGAACTGACGGCTCTACCTTGCCCTGCAGAGGCCCACAGCTGACCCCCGGGCCCGTGCGTTCCACCACGCAGGCTGTTCTTTCTACTTTTTCTTATAGAAGTCTTGAAACATACCCCAGTGTGGAAGGGACCGCAGAAGAAACCCACGTGCCCGGTCACTCAGCTTCCATGCTGCTGACCACAGACAGGCGGGTTCCAACTCTGCGGCCACCCCTTTAGTCTTGCTGGACCTTCAAAACGAACCCCCAACACCACAACCTGTCCCGCATCACCTCCTTGGCAGGCATTTAGGACAGACGCGTGGAACCGCGCACCACAACCATTCCTACAGCAATCAATGAGGTGCCCGTGTCCTCTGACGGAGCCCAGGTCCAAGCTGCACCACCAACTGATCCAGATTTTACTCCAGACCACGTCTGTGCGTCACATTTGGTCACGGTCCCCTGGCTCCTTTTGTGTATACTGACCTGACCCTGCTCCTTTCCTCAGGGAACAGACAACCCGGGGAGATGGGCCATCCCTCCAGTTGAGGTGACGGAGCTAAAGGCCGGGTTGGGTTCAGGTCAACCTTCAGGAGAGTCCACCTCACAGGCAGCACGTGTCCCCTTCAGCGTTGCATCCGGGGACACTTTCATGGTGCTGCTGGGACCCTGCTCACAGAGTCCCCAAATGCAGCTCCCGAAGCCTTTTCCTTACCGCCAGGTGCTACTGCTAAGCCCCAGACTCTCCTGAGGTGTCCCAGTGGTGCCTGTCTACACCTGCCCCTCCTCCGCACTGGACAGGTGGAGTTCTTCTACATAAAAACTGACTTTTCTTCATCAACGATTTGGTCTTCCCCTTCATGGGAAAGGAAGGACACGGCCCGTGAGTCTTCTCTCCCCTCGCGCAGCCTGGGTGGGCGAGCGGGTGTGTGGCTGTTCACTTGTGCTTCTGAGCACAGGCCGGACAGTCCCTGAGGCTGCTGTCTCTGGGCTACACCCACCCCTGCCGTTTTCTGGTTCTGGCTCTATGACCTCAGCAGTGCCACTCACATCCTGTGAGCCTCCGTTTCATCATGTGGAAGGGAGCTGGTGAAGCCCCACCCGACTGGGGACGTCAGGTGGCTGCAAGTGGTGACAAGCACCATTCACCTGACCAGCCCTGGCACATAGTAGGACTCAGCAAAGATGAGCCCTGAGGAAACTTCCATCAAAATTACCGTCAGTCCCGGTGTAAGAGCGGCGTCTGTGCTCAGCGCTGACCTCAGGCCTTCCAGTCCCTGGCATGAAATCTGCACTGAGAGCCACTCAAGCTTAGGAGCAGAAGGCGAGGGTCCTAGCCGTGGTCCACGGGGGAAGAGCCACGGGGCTGCTTGGTGGCTGTTATTTTTGGGGGTGAGGAGGAGTTTTTTAATAAGAGCCAGACTGACTCCTGCGAGTTCTTTCCACAGGGGCAGAAGCCAAGGGCTTGGTCAGATCTAGAAGCCATCAGAGTGTCCTGAATCCAGACCAAAGCGCTGCCTCCAGTGAGCCAGGAACGGTACCTGGGGGCGGGGTCAACACGGCCCTGCACCTTCGAAACCTATCAGCTGCTGCGGTCAGCCTTTGGGAGCGAGGGGGGCCGCCCCTCAGAGGCACCCCAAGTGTGGGTGTTGCACGGGCGACGGCCACGCTGCTCCTGGCTCCCCTGCTCGCGGCAACGCGGGGTAAGGACGGAGCCGCTCATTACGCACGCTTAAGCGGGCCTAATTTTAAGTAAACATATTATACATAGTCAATAGAAATGTGTTCAGTCATGCTAATGAACACAGAGAAAGTACACAGCACTTCACTAAAACAAACAGTCTTCCGGTTTTTAAGTGCTCTACCACTGCAACAAGCTGTGTTTTCAATTAACTGCAGGAGTCTCATCTTTTTGGGTGACTTTATGAAGTCAGGGCCTCAAATACGCTCACATGACACAGGACTGACCACAAAGCTCTCCTGTCCCCTGGGAAGAGCTACAGAAAAAGGTCCGTGTCAGGGGTGAAGAGGCTCCCTTGACCCAGCCTCTGGTGCAACACCTGAGGGGACCTGGGCCCTGACCTTGGCATGTCCACAGCTGGCCAGCACCCAGAGCAGCCCCAGACATGGGGACACACTTCCCAGCCAGGACGGCTGGCCCCCACCGCCAGACCACGAGCTCTGAAGGGGCTCCACCCCGGACCCCCACAGTGAGCTGGTTCAATAAACTAAGAGGAACACACAGAATGGGGAGCCCCCGTGGCTCTGCAGGTACAAAGACACCAGGTGTCAGGTAATTGCCAAACACGAAAACCTGAAAAGAGCCCAGGGGAGGGTGGGAACTGACGCCGACTGCGAGGCAGACGCGTCGCAGGAGGGAGAGCGACGGGCCAGCGTGTGCCAAGCGTCCAGGCTCGCCAGCAAAGCGCGCAGAGGAAAGGAGCAGGATTAAAGAAGTGAACTCAACGAGAGCTGAGCACCGCGCTGACGGAGGCCTGTGGGGTCAAGCACGAGCTTCTGTCGTAGGTGGCACTGTGCGCTGGCGATTGGGACGTCATTTAGCCAGAGTGTGATGAAGCTTACCTTACCGAGGCCATACTAAAGGCAAGGCGCCATGTGGGGCACTGGGGTGGCTGAGACGCGAGGTGTCCCCCAAGAGCTTATGTGTGAGACAACACAAGACCTTTCGAGGTAAAAGGATGAGCTTACAAGAGCTTTAACCTAATCAGTGGATTCATCATGGGCATGGATTAACTGGGGTGACTGTAGACAGGCAGGGTGTGGCTGAGGAAGAGGTCACTGGGCGTGTGCCCTGGGGTCTACATATTGTCCCTGGCGACTGGTGCCGCGTCCTGAGCTGCCTTCCTCTGCCATAGCCTCTGCCATGATGTTCAGCCTCACTCAGGCCCAGGGCTGAACCTCTGAAACCATGAGACAAAATAAACTCTCCCTCTCTACGCTGTCCTCATCAGTCTTTTGGTCACGGTGATCCAAACGCTAACAAAACAGGCGGGAACCTCAGGTGACCAAGAAAGGAACCAAACATGGGTCTTGTCCTCAAAGGAACAGCTGAGTAGCAAAGGCGGGGGAGACCCGTGTGGCTGTCGAGCACGCTACCAGCAACAGGGAGAGGCGTTCACGTTCCTCTCACTTAACAGGTGAGGGACTGGAGGCCCAGGAGCAGGAAGGGATTTAGCTGGAGCCCCACAACTTCAAGGGCAGAGCCAGACTGCACATTCGGCAAGATGGACTTGAATCCAGGGCCCACCACCCACGCCACACGGCAGTTTGTCCCAACAGAGGTGAAGGTGGGAACTGGAGGTGATCTGAGGGCTTTGCTCCGTCTCCCGCCCCCCGTGCTTGCCTCTGCCTGCCTCCTGCCTGCTTCAGCACAGGTGTGCTCTCTGTGCTCATGCGCACAGCAGCGGAGGCGGCAGACCACGGCCTCGGACGGGTCACTCTGGCTGCAGTGCAAGCCCCTGTGAGCAGCCCGGCTCCCTGCAGGACTGTGCTCCCTGGGGGACAGCGCCAGCCTTTGTCCACCTCTCCACCTGAAGCCTGCAGCACCTGACCCTGACCGTGTGGAGGGGAGCGTTAGCAGGATCACAGGCAGTTTCCTGAGGTGAGCACAGGGGAGTGGACTTTCTGAGTGGAGGAAAGGAAACTGCAGGCAAGGGAAACAGCAACCCAAATACTCCGAATCAGAAGAGAAAGGGGTACCAAGGGCACAGAGTGGGGCGGGGTCTGCACAAAGCCTGAGGACCAGGACACGAGGGACTCACCTGGAGTCAGAGTACAGCAGACTGCAGACAAGAAGTCCTTCAGAACCCACCGGCGTCCCAACCCACTGACTGTCAACACCAGTCCTGTCGACATCCCAGCGGGCTTCTTTGCAGAAACTGACAAGCTAATCCCAAAATGTGAGTGGAAATCCAAGAGACCCAGATTAGCCAAAACGATCTTGAAAATGAACAAAGGTGATGGAGTCATGTGTCCGGTTTCAAAACGTGATACAAAGCTCCGGTAATCAAGACTGTGCAGAGATCAATGGGAGGGAAGCGAAGCCCAGAAGTAAGACGCCCCACTCACAGTCCGGTGATACTCCACAAGGGCACTGATGCAATTTAACGTGGAAAAGCCTTCTTTTCAACAGATGGGGCAGGACAACCAAATATGTACAGTATAATAAAGTTAAGATCAACTAAATATGGATCAAAGACGTAAGTGAATGAGCTGAAATGATAAAACTCTTAAAGAAAACACAAGCATAAAACTTGGTGACCTGGGATTGGGCAGTGGCTTCTTCCATGGTGCTAAAGCACAGCCACTAGATCCGTGGAGCTCCAGCAGAGGTGGAGTTTATGTTTCCAAGGACACATCAAAAACATGGAAAGAAAACCCACAGGATGGGAGAAAATTTTTGCCAATCAGCTCTCTGACAAGGAATTTCTACTTAAAATATATTGAAATACTCTTACAACTCAATAATTAAAGACAATCCCATTACCAAATGAGCAAAGAGTCAGAAAAGTCACCTCTCCACAGCAGGTACACGAATGGCCAACAGCACCTCGGGCACCAGGGAGCTATAAATCAAGACCACAAGGAGACATCACTTGGCACCCGTGAAGACAGCTGGAAGCAGAGGAACCCACAAGAACTGGTGTTGGTCAAATGTGGAGAAATCAGCCTCACACACGGCTGGTGGGAACGTGAAGTGGTGCCCCTGCCCCAAGAAACAGCTGGGAGTCTCCTTAAAAGTGAAGCACAGAGTGGCACGTGACCCAGCAAGGTCACAACGCAGCACACCCGAGAGAACTGAAAACGCGTCCATTCCAAAACCTGGGCAGGAACGTTCGCAGCGGCATCATCATAACAGCCCAAAGTGGAAACGACCAATACCCGTCAGCCGAGGGGGTGACCAGCACGGGCGTCCCCTGGAGTGGTGCTCGTCAGGCAATGGAAAGCACTGCAGCTCCGGCCCTGCAGCCACGTGCGGAGGATAGAGGCCTGACACACTGGACAGCGTGCGGCCTCATCCCACCCAAAGGACATACACAGAATAAGCAAATCTGTTCGAAAGCAGGTCTGAGTGGCTGTCCAGGAGTGTGGGGTGGAGGGACAGAGAGGGAGGTGAGGGCCCCCAGCAGTGGACGGCCATGGCTAGGGGTCCAGATTTTCCTTTGTGGTGATAAAACTGACAGTGGTCTGTAAATATTCTAAAAATCACTGAATTGTACACTTTAAATGGGTGAATTAAATGGTGTTGAACTGTATCTTAATAAGGTTACAAAAACCCCATCTGCATACGTATGTAAAACCTGTCTGTCCCGACAGTGCACTGCGTCAGAGGCTGGAGGCAGACTCCAGCACGCATGCGGGTTACTCCCCACCACTGGGCTACGACCCCAGCCCTCTTCATCCTTTATTTTGACAAGGGGTCTCGCTCAGTTGCTGAGGCTGGCCTTGAACTTGCCATCCTCCCACCTCAGCCTCCCGACCTGCTGTACAGCATGGCTCCCCACCTCTAAATGTGTGTGATCTTTGCTGAATTCTGTAAACCCTAAGTATTTACTAGAACTAATTTTTTTTTGCATAAGCAAAATGGGTGAAATGATACCCATTCCTCTAAAGAGGGATTTCTTGGACATAAAACACGATGAGGGAGGTAAACCACAGGGGCCAATGCATGGCAAACACACCATCAACACCAGCCAGCGTGACTTTCAGCTCGGTCACATAACAACAGATGCTAAAAATGACCTGCCGTTAAGGTGAGGAGGCCACTGAGAAACCCAGATCGGCTACACGGGGGTGGGGGCTCGCTTGCTTCACTGAAACAACAGTCCTGGGGGCCTACGCAAAACGCCAGCCGGAAAACGGCACACGGGCCACGGTGAGCCGGGGATGGGATCAGCATGGAAAAGTGAGCAAGCGTGGCTGAGAGTGAGAGGGCACTTCAGAGGTGAACTGGCCTGTGCCTCTCCCCCTTCCCTGCTCCACCACAGTGGATGCCCAGCTGGGCAACAGGTCACCAAAAATAAAACAAGTCACACTAAACCAGAACGAGGAAACTCAAACACCCAGAGCCTTCCAGCTCTGCCTACCACCACTGCCACAGGACCGCACGCAGGACAGAGCCCGGGCGCGCAGCGTCCCGAGGCAGCCCTGTCCATCAGCAGGTCACTGTGCTCAGCACTCCTCCGCAGTCAGGGTATTCAAACTCAGCTTCCGTGCCCGCTAACTTGTGGTCTATTCTGCTTCTCACTGTCTTATTTGCTTTTTGGGCCCCAAATTGACAAATGACTGCACTTGAATTCCTTGGGCATCTTTGATTTCTTTTCCCTTGAGGTCCTGGTCTCGGATGGAGCCTGGTTTCAGTAACACCAGACGATGCACTACAGACTGTCACCAGGTCTGCACTCTGATCCCAGCTAAGCCGGCTTTAGCGGGGCACCCCTCTAAGGGAAAGGGGCCCTCCGCTTACTTATAGACTGCACAGACACTCTGCCAGCCCTGGGAAGCAAGGAGGACACATGGAGAAAGCAGCAGGCACTGTCCACAGGCACAGAGTAGGACTTCCTAAAATGTTTCCAAAGAAAAATGCACATAAAAACTATCTAAAATTATACCCAGGGGAAGAAGACTCATCATGAGGAGCAGCACTAAAGGAAGACTCACGTGTGTCCACCGTCTCCTGAATCGGGATGAAGCCCACGGGCAGTGTGTCCTTGATGTCAATGAGCTTCATGTCCACTAACACGTTCCCCAAATGACTCTTGGGAAGAAAGGAAAGAGATACAGACTATTAATCTGAGCACGCCTGCAGTAGGTTTGCCATTTTGGCTTCAAGATGCATATTTAACACAATAACTTGTGCAGCTTTACGACAGCAGGTTAATTAGAGGAGGTGACACTTAATGTTCCCCAGCGGTTACTCAGGGACTCTGGTGGCCGCCAGGAAGGAGTTTCATCTGCGGAACTTCAAAGCCACTCACTCAGATGTGGCCTTGGTGAGCCGGGTGGGCCACCCAGCAGACAATGTAGACCGAACCCAGCAGAGGGCAGCTGTGCACATAGGTCCCTGGGCCTGGCCACTCAGCCCTGAGCACGTTTCAGGACCAGTCAGCTTTAGAAACAGCAGGTTCCTGGGCACCTGCAGGGGAAGAGTCACAT
The DNA here is from genome assembly GCF_902686445.1 of Sciurus carolinensis. Classification (NCBI taxonomy): domain Eukaryota; kingdom Metazoa; phylum Chordata; class Mammalia; order Rodentia; family Sciuridae; genus Sciurus; species Sciurus carolinensis. Next base: position 8,664,860 of record NC_062226.1, read on the forward strand.
CTAAACTTAACAGGGAAGCATCAGACTCCTAGGCGATCACCAGCCTGCTACTGACACACATTTGGTTGCAGATACATTTAGCAAAATCCCAGGAAGCATGAGCTAACATGGCTGCCTCAGTGCTGCACGGCTTCCCAAACGACACACACAGGGCCTCCTAAGCTCCTGCTCAGTGCGAGCGCTTGGGGTCCACAGTGCGCAGTTCCTGTAACCGGCGTGGAAACCCTTCTCAGACAACCCTCCATTCTGTAATTGCAAGAGAGAATTCTCTGTGAGCTCGCCAGCACACACAGCCTACACTTCAAGTTGGAAACAGCCCTAAAGAAATCTGCCCTACAACTTAAATACACAGGGCCACCGCGGAGGTTCCATTAACATCCTCAGAGTCACTCGCAGCCTCGTTCCCCTCTCTCTAGTCAGAGCCAGTTAAGGAGAGAATGATGGGTTCCCTTCCCAAATCTCTCCTGTTAGGATACTAGCAATGCGCCCTGCTCGCCCATTTCCTGACGAGCCTCCTCCCACAAGCCCAGCAAGAGCACACTCTCAGTTCACTTTTCTGCATCCCTGGATCACCGTCCAGTTGGTCAGCAACCTCTCAGGCCACTGTCCCCATGGCTTGGTGTGGAAGGGTCTCTGCTTCCACCGTGTGCAGGGTTGCCTCCTCTGGCACAGCGCCAAGGCGCGGGAAGCTACTCAGGATCCTCACACCCTCACCTGAGGCGCTCTTTCCACTTCATGTCATCTTCTAATCATGTATTTGTGAGGTTATTTGTTTGCTATCTGTCCCTCCTCTGGAGCCTAAGAACCACAGGGACCAGAATGACCTCTGCTCCCACCACAGATCACAGCCTAGCATAGCGCCTGCCCATGGGAGGTGCTCACTAATTATTCACTGAATATATTAATGTGTTTAGTATGTGTTTTTTTTTTTTTTTTGGTTCCTTTTTTTTCAACTGAGTGGGTCATGGAGAATCAGAAATCAAACTGGATTTGCCTAGAAGGCAAATCTAAACCATATCATGAAAATTACGAACGTATGTTTAACAAATGCGTAATGAACCAAAAGTGTGCAAATGAAATAAATTCTTCAAATTGAAACACGAAGGTCAAGGTGGCCAGTGTTCTCAGGGTGTTCTCAGGGCCCTGCCAGCACCAAGCCCTTCTCCCTCTCTGCGCTCCCATGTTCGTCAAGCCGAATACGACCAGGTCTCAGGGAGCTGGGCCTCAGGAAGACCATGGGCAGCGTGGCTGGGTGAGAGCAGAGGGGCCCCAGCAGCCTGGAATCGACCTCTGGGCGCAGGAGGGGTTTGAACCGTTAACCCGCAAACATCAGCTGCTTCCAGAATCGCCTGATCTCATCTATCATAATTTTTCTTCGTGGCAGTTGCTTTTCCACATCGCCACTGCTTTCTGCATTGAGAAATTAACAACTGGGCATGTTTTCTGCCCCTGCGATGGGTGGGCATTCATCAGCATCCTTCTCAGATGTCTCCTTGACAAGCTGGGCTTACCGAAGTCAACCGCAAACCACTTAGCGACCGCGCCCTCCAAGCTCTCTACAAATATCCCCGATCCTACAACCACAGCACCAGTGGTGTGGCCATTAAAAGGAGCCTGGGAAAAGCCTTCCGTGCATGCAAAAGGGGAGTCTGCACCGTGGACGCTTCCGCAGCCGGAGTGGCCCTCCACGCGCGGGCTGCCGCTGCTCGGGTTTAATACGGTAGGTCTGCGACACCATTAATTTTGCGTGTTCCTCTCCCCTCCCCCACCCATGCTCCCTTTCATTTCCTCCTCATAAATATGAAGAACGTATTCCCAATCCTTGTTGAGCAAATGATTCATGCCAAAAGCCCAATATGCACTGACTCAGGGTATTTATATTGTCTCTGGTAGCCAGTATTTGCTAGTATACTGTAATTATTTTTGACAACCTTGCATTTAAGGTAGCCACAGATAACCAACTTAATATTCAAATGTTCATAAATCCTTCTGTTTAATATCCTCCCTACCTAATCTATGTACATTATTATTACAGGTAATGCAGAAAGTACAGGGCATGAAAAGTGCAATTAATCTCGCTCCTTCCCCAGGAAGCAATGTCACTCCAAAGCCAGGTTTCTGCATTAATAGCGTTATTGGGGGAAGGAATTTAGGTTCCAGAGGAGGCTCCCCAAACTCCTACACTGGGAGTCTCAAGTCGCCTAATTAAGACTCTGCCCAGTCTCCAGGTCCCACACCCTCCTGCACGGTTGTAAAAACTGCTCTGCACAGCCCTCGTTCACACTGCGGGACCACGACAGACGGGCTGCAAGGCTTAAAGCTCGCCTGGCTCCTGCCTCCCTCTGGGGTGGCAAGTGGCCCTGCCATCCCCCAATTTGATCCCAAATCAAAAACAATGAATTGATTTGATAGATTGGACCCATTCATTGTTTTTCCAAAAATGAAATGCACCTGCTCCTCACACGGTTTGGACTTCCTCTTCTTACCCCTCACACCGACACACAGCTGCTGAACGGCCAGCAAACACTGAGGAAACCAACACATTTTCTATAACACACTTATTCAAGACACCCAAAACACACAAGCCCCTGTGACTTCTTTGTCATGCTGGATTTGACAAAGTCCAAAAAACCAAGTGATCACAGAGCTCATGACCAGGAAGGAACACCTGGACAGCAGCAGGGGACTGAGGGCATGGGCGGTGCCCCTTCAAGTCCTCGGGAATCTTCCTTGCAGCCCCAAGTCACAGTGAGCCCGCTGACCTCCTGCAGGAAGTGCTGGCCAGTGGGCAGAACAGAGGTGACAAGAGCTAAAAACAACCAGTTTAGGTACCCTCCAGGAACAAAGGGGCTGGAGGAGTGTCCAGGGATCAGTTAGGAAGCCCTGGAATGGGGTCACTCCCAGCCCATGAGCCCAACATCTGGAAAGGCAATGCCACCTCCAGGCCTGCTCCATGGTGTCCCTCTGGCCACAGGGAGGCCAAGGCAGCTGGCGGATGTGCTGCCAGCTCACAGTGCAGGCGTCCCCCCGCTCAGCTGCTACCTTCCTGGTATTGAAAATGCATTCAAAAGATTTCCAGCACTCAGTGCCAGGACTTTCCCTACTCATAAACTCAGCACATTACAACCAGTAAATATGCTGCTCTTGAACGTAGGGGAAAAATCAAAGCAACGACCTGACCGAGTTCTGAACACATTAGGAGTAACTCTCCCAACGAAGAATGATCAACACAGAGCAGGAACAGGGTGGGAGAGGATGTAAGCCAGAGAGCAGGATGGCCCACCTGCAAGCACGCTGGAAGGGACACACCCAGGTGAGTGACATGGCACTGGGCTGGGGGCTGTGATGGAGAGGAAGACTACTTCCTGCTCAGGGCTCTGAGTGAAGGCGTTTGAAGTCATTGTTATGGTTTGGTTTTGTTTTTTTAACCATGAACATACTGTTATAACAAAGTTTGGAAAAATGAGTTGGTAAAACAGTTTCAAAAATAAATATTTTATTAGAAAGAAAAGTAACTATGTAGGCCAATAATAAACATCTCCACTGAGAATGAAAATCTGACTGCTCCCCACTTGGGGCCAGGGAAGATGGGTGGCCTTGGATAAGCCTTAAACCTGGCCCTCAGTGTCTTTCTTTATGGAGAGGGGGATGCTGGGAGAGACTGTCTGAGGGGCAAAAGGGGCCCCTTTACCGAGTACCCAGGGCAGGCCTCATGCAGGGGAGAAGCTCGGTAAAGCAATTTCCCTCTTTTCGAAGACACCCATTAAAACACCTTATTGGGAAAGGCTTGGTAAGGATCTTTAAAGTTTCCTAATTTATGGCTCCAAGTAACAAAAAACAGCACACTAAGAGAAATCTGCCTGTGGACACCCATCTATCAAAACAATGAAATGTCTAATGTCCATAGAGACTCGGAGGGAAGGAGAAGTCCCTTGGGAGCCCCGGAGTGGGGAGGGACACAGGTCCTCCTTTGAGTAGGCTGCCAGCATCCGCTCCAGCTCCACTGGAAGACGGTCACATCCACACTACCGTGATTTGTCACTTGAAGGAAAGGTAGGCAAATGAGAGCTTTGAGAGAAATTTCCTGGTTTCCTTTGGAGAACACATTTTAATGGAATTCACTGTGCACTTGGGTACGTGGTTAATAATACTGTTAATAAATGAAACACAGTGCTGGCTGCTGATTCTACCCAGTTCACTAAAACCACAGATAAATTAATACAGCAATGAAAATAAACCACAACAAAAAATGAGGAAATCCCAAACAGGAGTGTAAATTACTCGTGCTCACTCAACAAACAGAAACCACCCCTACACTTACATTTTCTTTGGAAAATGATCTTGTGAAACACAGGTATCTGGTAACCTTGGACTTAAACAAGCCATCTTTCCAGAGGTCAGCATCCACGCCATCTGCCGTCTGTGCCACCTGTGCCAGAGAGACAGGGGAGAGGATCGCAGGTGAGACAAGACAGAGCTGAAGGTGTGTGCAAGCCGCTTCCTCTGTACCTGTTCCAATTAACACGGCCCCAACTCTCCTGGCATCTCATTAGTCCGTTTCACTAAGCACAGGGAAGAGAATTTCCAAAAGGGGAAAAGGGAAAACGTGAAAAATACAACTTCTAAAAATACTGTCCCTGGGGAAGCCACTGATTAAAGACACCCTGACAAAAATGGTTCTAAGGGAAAAGAGCAACTTCATTGTAATGGACCAAGAAGGGCTCGGGGAAGTCAGCACATTGGGGTGCTCATTACCACGTACTCAGGAGGGTGGTAGGGTGCAGAAAAGCCCAATGGGGTGTGAAATTCACCTGAGGGGTGCACCCTGCGGGTGCTTGGCAGCCTCCTGCCCAGGCAGAGCCAGCAGGCAGCAGGGGGTCTGCTGGAGACTAAGGGGGCACAGGTCAGGAGAACTTGCTCTACACTGTCTTCTGGGCACAAGCCTTGGAAGTAGAATTCAAGGTCAAACTGCAACATGATAGAGAAATGAAACCAGACTCGGTGCCCTGTCCGGTCTCCCTGGGAAGCCACTGTCTCAATGCAGCTGTAGATTCCCCTGCAGGGAATGCTCTAGGGTGAGGCTGGGTGCACACTGCTGTGCTGGGCGGGGTTGGGGTCTGAGCGCAGTGGGTGTCTGCGGGGTGAACAAGAGTCTGTGGGAGGTTGGAGGGAGGCGAGGAGGCCTGAAGGACCTGCTCTCTCCTTCCTTCCTCTCTCCGGGCTGCTCCATCACTAGCTGGCCAGGGCTTGGCCTGTGCTCTCACCCAGCTGCCCGCCGTGAGCACATGACAGCAGTGGGTGAGAGTCACTGGCCTTGCACCCCAGGGTCAGTACGACGAGGGGGCATCCAGGAAGTCTGGGGAGCAGAGCCACGTGAGGGATACACGAGGGGGGATCTGGAAGCCATCGCCTTCTGAAGGCTCTTTGGTTGTGTCTGAGGTTTACATGGGGATCCAGTCCTTGATCTGACAAGCTCCTGACGATTCTGATAAGCTGCTGAAAGCAGCTCCTCTCCTTACACAAGCCGGCCACCATCTAGCCCAGCCCTGCAGACTGAGCGGGGACTACCCAGCAGTCAGCAGCCTCCACCATCGCAGGCCAGGGCGGGGCCAGGCATGACCTTCCTGGAGCCCACCCCAGCCTCCTGGGAGGCTGCCTCAGAGGAGCTGGAAGACAGCTGGCAACAGAAAAATGCTTGTTTTTCAAACTAAACAACTATAAATTAGCAAATACAAGGAGGGGAAAAGACAGGTCTGGATGCTAAGTGTGCAGATCTCTTTGGCCTGAAAGCCGAAGGAGGACCGGCACAGGGATAATGCTGGGACCCGCCTGCACCAAGCATGTATGCAGCCATCCTCCAGCCCAACAGGAAGGACACCCTGGGACCAGACTGGGTCTTGCAGGCATCTTCCTGGAATGGTCCCGCATGAGGATTCTAGGGAAGCAGCACACGGCAGCTGCCTTTCCCACTGTAGCAGGGTGTTCCCAGATGCTTCTTCCAGATCCAGTCACCAAAGGTGTTGTTAACCTATATCCCTTTCCCCAAGTCAGACTGGCAGATGAGCTACGAGATCAATGTCACTGTGTGAAGAGGGGCACCCTTGACTGACCCAAGGCAGCATCCAAACCCAGTGTGCACACCCTTAGGGTGCCATGCAGAAGCCCTCAAACCCCACAGCCAGGAAGCAGGGTCCAGGAGGGGAAGGACAGGAAGAGGGCACAGGGTGGAGGACCAAAGGCCCTCTAGGGAACAGGCAGCAGGGAACTCAGGCAGACCTGGACGGAACCTTATGGCTTCGGCAAGTCCTGGGTCCCCCTATAAAACGTGGACATGCTGCTCTCCCTGGGGCCCTGGTGGTTAGGAGGAGATGCTGCCCGTGCAAGGTGCCTGCCTGGCAGAGACGGTGCTGACAATTCTAAAGGCGAGGACGTGTGGTCTGACATGGGGCCGCATAGAGCGAAGTCGAGGCAGATCGCTTCCCGCCAACAGTCCTAAAATGCCCAGCGCCAAAGCAGGAACCCGCCAACATGAAGAGTAAGAGAGGAGCACACCAGCAGGACCTGGAGCTGCGGAAGTCAAGCAAGTGGGGCCTCGCAGGGGAGGGGGCTGTCACCAAAGGCCCCCAACCCCGGAGCCCAGGACCAAAGTCACCAGACACCACAGGTGTGAGGGTGGGGAGCAGGCCTGAGTTTAGGACTAAAGTGGGTGAACTGGAATTAAGTAGTGATACCCCCAGATCCCGGCCCCATTTGGGGTGTATTTCGGCAGAAGGGGCACCAGCAAGGCTCAGGACTGCAAAACCCCAGCCTGGCGGGGAGGCAGGTGGGGAGGAGGTACAGCTTTGCTAAAAACAGGGGTAACTGCGCACACCGAACACATGTCTCATCACACGCCCAGGGCTCGCTGACCTCCTCCCTGCTTCCCAGTGTCTCCCCTAAACATTGGACATTGAAAGCCAGGTACCCAGAGGCTGACCAGTGCCAGAGGCGGACCCGCACATGGACTCTGGGGGAGGCCCTGACAAAAGTGCCCCGCTGTGCAGTCCTCCAGCTCCAACCCACCAGCCAGGGCCTTGCCCTTACATAGCAACTGACCACCAGGCTCTGGGAGGAAGGCTCAAACATGAGCAAAGCACTCGAACCAAAATGAAAAAAGAACTGGAACACATCGTGGATAAGGGGAAACCAGAAAGCTAGGGACAACCAATCCGACAACAAAATGGCTGGGCACCAGGGGACACACAGCATCCAACAAACAAGAAGGGCACACTGAAAACTTCTGAAAGAGGAACCGTGGGAAAACAATAAAAAGAGATCATAAATTTAAAAGTTGTAACTAAAATTGAAAAAAAATACTGGAAGAAAAAGTTAAGGAAATTTTCCAGAAGGCAAAATGCAAACATGAAGAACCGAACGAGAGGAAAGAACCAAGGCAACGGAAGGAGCAACGCAATACCAACCAGCCAGTCCCAGGGAGTGGCAGGAAGGGAGGAGGGCGAACCTGGCCCTGAAGGGTCCTGAGCCTCCAGCTCTGAGAACCAGAAAGCCACACCCCAAGGCAAAGCAGAATCCCACCCAAACCACCTTCAACAGCTGCAGAGAGGAGCAGGTGCCCATGAAGGACGTGGAGTCAGGTGCTCATGCTTCTCGGCCATGAAGGTACATCACAAAAAGAGCTGGCCCCGAAGTTCTGAGGAATGCTGGGCTTCCACACCAAGCCCACCGGTGGCCAACCAAGCATGAGGCCCCGCAGGACATGTGGCCGACATGGGGCCACACACTTAGTGTGAAGTCCAGGCAGATCTCTTCCCGCCAACAGTCCCGCCAGCAGGTGCCCAGCCTTGGAAAGTCCTCCCGGGCCTCTCTCAGGAAGCTGCGGGAGGTCGCAACAGCAGAATCGGGGATTCAAACGACAGGGAGGAAACCACCAACTCCAGGAAACGGGGCCCACAGGACAGCAACAAGGACAGTGGCATGCCCCGCCACAGGGGAGGAAGGGAAGAGAAGTCAGAGCGCCACCTCTGGGGGAGGGGTGCGGAACTGGGACTGGGCGGCACTGACGCCCTTGGAAGACATAGACACAGGCAGGGGACAAAGGTGTTAGCACTTTCCAGAAAGAGAAAAGAGCAGGCATAAAGTTACTGAGAATATTACTCGCTTCAGAGGCACCAATGGTTTGCACTGTCAGCACGGAAACACGGAGCCTTAGCTCACGACACGGGGACACTGCCTAATGGGGAGGATAAACTGCCCAGGGCAGGTGAAGTAAGAAACAAGCAGCACAATCAAGCGGTTTAGAAACACGCAGAGTGGAGGAGCCAGAAAGCCACGGACAGCCAAAGCCACTGCCCTGGGGTGGGGGCCAGCGGGCCCAGCTTTTCCCATCAGCCTTTGGGCACTCTTTAATTTTCTAACTGTCACTTTGTAAATTTTTAATTTTCACAGGTCTGAGAGCTGGGGAAATGACATGGAAGATGTTAAGTAACACGATTCCTTGTAGATAAACCACCAGGGTCCATGCTAGTGTGCCAACAGGCACTCCCAAGGCCAGAGTCCACTGCGGGTTAGCCTTCCAATGTCCCGAGGAGAGGCAGCAGCATCAGCCTGCACAGGCCTTTGGGGACAGGGCTTGGCTCTGTCACACAACTAGCCCTCCCATTTCCTTTTCTGGCTTGGGGACAGAGGTCACATTTTAGCAGTTACAGAAGAAGACGTGTCAGGACCCATCAAGCCTCTGATGTGGAACTGGCTACCTGCAGCTGGCCTTTAAGACACTGCGCTGGGGTAGGTGTGACATCCTGCTGGCTGCAGCCGGCAAGCTCTCCTGAGCGCTCACTGCTTGCCGGGCACCGAAGTTAAGTCACCTACATTTTCATAGACTTCTCCCCGTGACTCGTGACACGAGTACTATTTACTCCCCAGTTTACAGAGGAGAAAAGGACAAACTTACCCAAAGTCCTTCAAAACCAGGACATGTGGGGGCCCTGCCTTTGGCAAATGCCTTTAGGACAGGGGATCAGCCATGTGCACCCTATCTGGAACATACCTGAAGGACCTGCCCAGATGGAAGGAGTCACTGAGGGGCGCCAGGTGCCCCCACAGTGAGAAGAAGCTGGGAGCACAGGGCATCAATTCGGCACTGACTGCTACAGACAGGTGGCTCTTGAGGGCACTTTTGGAAATATGTATGTTTCCAGAGTTTTGCTTTGATGACAGGAGTGTACAAGAAAAGCATGTGCTATGGTTTGAAGGTACCCTCCAGAACTCATGCTGAAATGTAACTGTCACAGTATGAAGAGGTGGCCTTTAAGAGGTGACGAGTCCACAAGAATTTTCCTGACAGTGGGATGAGAGCAGCCCCTCCCCTTCTCTCCTGCATGTGACACTTTCCGCCATGTTAAGACACAGCAAGAAGGCCTTCACCAGAGGCGGCAAAACCTAGAGTGCAGCACAGAAGTACTAGTTTTTACACCAAATGGCTTATTTGTTTTGTAAGACCAGGTCTCAGCAGCAGCCCCGGTGGTTTTAAAAGGCCTGCCTCACACGCTCAGGAAAGGCCCAGTGTTTTAATTAAGTTCTCTTGGTTGCAAGACACAGATGCACTCAAGACCACCTAACTAAGGGAGAAAGCACAAGGATGTCTGCATAAGATGTGCACAGAAGCCAAGAGGAACCCAAGCCACCAACCTCATAAAGAGAAGGCACCGCTGTCCACGGGGCCACACGCAGGATCCGGGCGCCAGGCTCTGGCTCCGCGCGCCTCGATCCCCGCCCGCCCGCCCCGCTCTGCGAGCCTCTCCAGCCGGGGGCTGCTCCCCGTACACTCTATTCTCCTCGGAGCATCAGGGCTACCAGGTAGGTGCCTTTACCGTCTGATTCGAATGGAGGAGGAAGCTGAGGAGCAGGAGGCCTATCAGTGTGGCGTGTCCAGCCTCAGGACGGTGTGTGCATGTGGACCTGTGCCGTGACACACTATGCGGGGAAAGTGCTTGTCAAAAGTATACAAGAGGACACATGTAAACAGCTGTCCTATGGCAGCGAGGAAGACCACTCCAGTCAAAAGACAGGCAAAGGCCGCCAACCGGCAGGTCACAGCAGCAGGGCAAACAGCCGAGGGCCATCAAACACGTTTGGCTTGATGGTTATGAAATGTCAAGGAAGGACAACACGATGCAACTGTTTCTCAGCCAAACTGATAAGGATGCTTTGAAAGGCGGCAAGGGAGAAAACACCAGTGCTGAGGGGTGCGGCAGTCGCCCCGGGGGAGCATTAGTGGCCCACTTTAACTTACCAGAGGCACCATATATCGCAGGCCTCAAAACCGTACCTGTCCAGGCCCAAGGAGTTCTACTTCCGGGAGAGCCTGTGGACATGGTCAGTTTTGTGCACAGCGTGCCCCAGTCATCTGCCCCTTCGCTCCAGGTGTGTTGAGCTCAGGTCCTCAAGGCTGCTCTGGTACTACCGACAGAAGGAGACGGGCCAGTCACAGACCCCAGGAGCCACACTCCAGGTGCGGAAGGCACATAACAAACACAGACGCAAACCAGTCTTAGGGCCTAACTGCCTTGTATAAAATGCAATAGGGCAATGGGCCGGAAGCTGGAGGGAGAGGGATGGGCCCCCTACACAGGGGGGAGGGGAGTGTACTCTGAGCAGGGGTGGGATGGCGCTGGGAGGACAGAAAGCAGCCTGCAAGTTCTGCAGGGCAGGGAACAGCTACTGCACAGGCCCTGGGGGGACACCAGTTGATGGGCTAGGGTACAGAAAGGTGGGCTCCCTGACTGGAGCCAGGTGTGACGCCCGCTAGGGCTCTGTTTATACAGGCAGAGGTGAGAAAGGATAAACTGCGTTGAGGACAGCCTTACAACGAAGACTCTGGAGCCATTTAAGCAACGTTAGGGGCACAGATCTGAGATCACAGATGGTTCAGGGGGAAGAGTAAGTCACAGGTGGCTTATACAGGGCGACTCCAAGTCTGTTTTAAAAACTGTATACAGAAGGATTTAGACAAACAGAAAGCAAAGTGTTAGCTGCTGTTTGGCTCTGCACAGTGGAGATTATGGATATGTTTTACAAATGTTCCTTAATTTGCCTGTATGTTTCTCATTTTTTTGGTTAATAAGCATGTATAGCTTTTATAATGAGAAAAATCTCAATTGTAAAGACTTCATGTGTTGGGGGTGAGAAACTTGAAATCTGAGGAAGTGAAGCTTGAGAGTATACTGTAACTCAACCAGCTACCGGGCTAAGCCACCCAAAGAGGAGCCAGGCAGTCAATCATTGAGCACCCGGGGGGTTTTCCACACCGGAGTCCAGTTCCCCCTGCCTGGAGAGACACTCTCCAAAGTCACGTGCACCACCCATTTCCTCAACCTCTTCACACCCTGTGTTTAAAGAGAGCCCACCCACAACTCAAAGGTGCACCCGCAGACAGCGAGCAGTTGAGGGGCAGGAAATTCTGCAGACATTCCAGAGAAAATATCTGGCTGACAGGATGCACAGGAAGGAAGTTCAGAGGCCTCTGGACATGTTGGGTCATCCACTGTGGAGACGCTGGGCCCAGGGCAGGTTGTGCAGCAGCTTAAATTCTTAAGCAGAATGGTTTGGGTGCCGCAGGGTGGCAGAAGCCTGGCTGCCTGTCCTTCCGGTCCCTACCTGGAGGCAGGCTGCTCCAGACTCTCCACAGTCTTCAGTGAAGGAGAGCCAGCTGGCACACTGGTGATAAGTCAGGAGCCCTTGGATGCTTTTTGGTTCTGATTTGATTTACATCATTTTATTATTTTGTATTCTGAACAGAGATCTCGAGTCTGCCAGACCTTCGGCCAAAATGTCTGATGCTGTAGAGCAAAGGAAACGGAGAGCAAGTTTCCGTTCCTGAGACCAATGTGGCTCTCGCAGCCTCTGGGTGGTTCTCTCCACCCACAGGACCTGGGGACGTCACGACCACCTGCCCCTCTCACAGCTAGCTGACAGTGCACAGCCCACTCCCCTCTGGCTCTTCCCTCAGATCTGCCCTGGTCGTGTGGCCACGTTCTGTTGCCTGAGTGCCTATTTCCTCGGCACGTCGTTCAAGTGGAAATGGTCTTATCACCGGGGGCCTGACCAAAAGAACCTGCCACTGCAGAGCCTCCCTGGAGCCACCAGCAGGAAGAACTTGGAGTTTTGGAATCAGGTGGATTCGAGTTCAAGGCCCAGCTCTGCCACTTTCTTATGGCGTTTCCCAAAGTTACCCTGTGACTCTGAGCATCATCAGAAAGCAGAAACCAGCAGTGACAGCTATCCCATATGAGAATGTGTGAGGATTAAATGTGAGAAAAACACAAAATCACTTAACCCACAGGGAGAATCCTCTTCAGACCCACTGGGAGAGCTACCAATAAAAGGACACACGATGACAGATGCTGGCGAGTCAGACCCTGAATCTGCAGGGGGCACAGGGACATAGGCGGTCACCTAGAAGGCAGTCTGGCAGTTCCTCAAAGTGTCAACACAGAGTTACCACAGGGCCCAGCAGCCCCGCCCCCAGGTACAGACCCAGCAAAAACCACAGCCTGTGTGCAGACAGCCTGGGCACAAGCTCACCCCAGAGTGGCATCGAAGCAGACACCACAGCCTGAGGAATGACTCAGGGCCATCCGTACAATGGACGCTGTCCAGTCATAGAAAGGAATGAGGTACTGACACTCAGCAACAGGGATGACCTTGAAAACCTCATGCTGATCCAATGAGACGGTCAGGATTTTATTCACAGGAAATGTCCAGAAAGGGAAAGTCCATAGAGATAGACAGTGGACTGGCGGCTGCCGGGGGCTCAAGGGGACTGGGGAGGACTTTGGGGGACGACTGCTCTGTACTCAGACAGTGGTAATGGCTGTTCAGCTCTGTGAATACACTAAAAACCACTCAACTGTACACATGAGAGAATGGCTTTTGTATGTGTGAACTGTATCTCAATAAAGCTGTTACTGTTTTTAATGCAGCCACCTTAAAAATGTTGGTTATTTACTATCATCTCTGGCCTTAAAGTTGAACCCTGTCTCATTCAGTGGCTACTTTTCTGAATACCGAGACCTACGCCCTGCTCAGCACACCATCAGATACAGCCAAACTGCCCAACAGACCATAAAAGAGTGTCGACATATCAGCGGCTCTGGAGATAAGACTTGCCTCGCTCCACCTGCTGCTCAGGTGCCTGAGCCACCCCAGCACCAACAGGACGGACTCCTAGGCGGGGTAAAGAAAGCAGAGGATGATGGTCACAAGTCCTGGATGTGCACCTCCTGAAGGGAAAGGTGGTCACACAGGGTGGTCAGCTCCTGGGACTGTGAGGCCCACGAGAGGGGAGGTGGGGGACACAGTCCAACATGGCAGTCCCCTCCCTTTTCCACTCCCAGGAGGTCACAGGAGGAAGGCCTGGGCCAGAAGGGCCCCTGCCTTGCCACACCCAGATGGCCAGGTCGGGACGTGGCCTGGTCCTGCACAGACCTGTGGGGAGCAGCCTCAGTGGCCCAGACGATGCCCTGTGGCTGGTGGGCATTTGGGTGATGACCACCCTCACGGCCACAGGACACCTGTTCTTTCCCAGAGCCTCTGGGGATGACAGTGGCTAAAGCCCAGAAGACTCAGGCATAGCATTCAGACACCTGGTGACCACTGATCACTGAACAGAAAACCAAATCAGAACCCCACTTCAGGTCAAAAGCAAATCTTGGTGGATTAAAGATGAAATATGAAAAGCAACTTTAAAATTTTAAGCAAAAAATGTGTCATATCTTTGTTTTAATAGAAAGAATTATTAAACAAACAGACACATGTACAAGAATACTGGGGAATTCCACTCCCCTAAAATTAAAAACTTTGGTACCACAAAGATGTAAAGCACAAAGGGGAGAGGCAGGCCTCAGACCATCCCACCATGGATTAACATCCAAATAAGAAAATCCAGAACTCCTACAAAGAAACAAGGAAAGGGAACAATCCACAAGAACAATGCTGTGCCGCACATGAGGAAACACTCCACTTCTCCAGGAAATGCAAACTTAAAATGACCATGATAAACCGTTCACGGAGAACACCGCACATGTCCAACAAAAGACACGGAGTGGACATTCTGCTCCACCGAGGGCAGCCCAGACCTGCCCCGACCTTGGAGAGCACATTAGCAGGACGCAGCAATTCCGCTCCTTCACTGCTCCCCGGAGAGACTCTGAGCTCAAGCAGGAGCACAGTGTCTGCAACACGGTTTGTAGTAGTAAACTACCGGAAATCACCCACAACCTCATTAACAGAAGAATGAGCAAATAAGTTCGTGAGACAGATTTCTACACAGCCTTGAAAATACAAACTAGAACTCTATGTATCAGCAAGGGCACGTCTCAAGAACAATGCCAGACAAAAATAAGTTGAAAAATATGTAATCTACATAAATTCATAATCCATGTGAAGTTTGAAAACATGGGAAAATATACAGGAATGACAAACACCAGCTCAGAACAGTATACATTCCGGTAAGGAAGCCGGCATGGGCATCAAAATGTTTTTATTTTTGTTGTCATTAAAAAAATATCTGGTATCAAGTTGGTGAAACATTAGGATATGGAAACGCTGTGAGGTGGTTGCTCAGACATTTGTTAAACTGTTCTCTATACTTTCCATATATTTAAATGTCTTATAATTATCTTTTCCTCTAAAAAAATCAGATAATAAACCTGAAATAGAAAATATTTTTTTTCAACTACTTGCCAACATGCATAAGGAGTAGAGTTGTCAGAGACAATCAACAAATAATTTTTTCGGAATTTTCAGATTTAAACAGCACATGGCACTTCTGGTTGCTAAGTCTGACCACCCCAACCGCAGGCAAAGCGGTGGCTTTGTGGAGCAAGCTGGAAGTGGAACCGGAGCCGCAGGAACACACAGACGTGGCCTCCCCCCACTGGGGAGCACAGCACCCAGTTAGCAGGAGGCAGGAGTCTACACACAAGACCCACAGGACACGTGCGTCATTCATAAAAATGAAATGTGCCTGGAGCACCATCTCATGTGTGTCAGAGACACGCACACAGTGACACGTTCCACAGAGGCCGAGGAAGGATCGGGAAGAACAGGCAGAGCGAGGGCAGGGACAGAAGCCAGGGCTGTGGTCAGGAGGGGCAGAGGCTTCGGCTGCACTGCTTCATGTTTTAAGTTAAGACCTTCTTGTATTCCTTCTTAAATTAGAAATAAATATTAATATTTTTGTGAAAAGAATAAAATAAAACAAGTCCTGTAGGTACATCCAAACCACCCACAGTATGTGTGCAGCAGAGGTGAAGAAAGGTCACATTTTCACTTATTTTTTTTTTTTTGGTTAGTCATAAGTATTTTATTTGATTTCATTTTTTTTTTTTCACAAATGGGGTACAACTTTTTGTTTCTATGGTTGTGCACGATGTAGATTCACACCACATTTTCACTCTGCAGTCTATAGAATTCTATAGGGTTTTGATTTTATGAGATGAGCTTTTTCAATTTCAAAAATATCATGAGTTATTGTTCTGATCTCTTTCCACATGGGACCTGGAAGGAGAACTGATGTCGCTGTGGACGATGCATCTGCCCAGCAGGGAAGGCAGGAGAAGGCCGAGGAGCTGTGCAGAAGCTGGTCAAGAGCACCTGTGTCCCTGCTGACAAAGGCCCGGGTTCCAAAAGCCCTTGGCCGGAATCTGGGGCCTGACTTCTCCCCGAACCTCCCCTCCTGGGCCAGGAAGGCAGACGATGCAGCCTTTAAATCGCCGGCCTGTGCTCGACAGATGTGACTGAGTCCTCGCTTGGCTCTGGAGGAGCTGTGTGACCTTGGCTGCTTCTCCAACCCAAACCTGGCTCCTGTCTCTAAATAGAGGCAACAGGTTCTGCCTCGCACAGTTGTGATGACAATCAGGAGAAACAATACTGAGCAGAGTGCTCTGCGCAGTACCCAACACACCGCTCGACCACCAGGCGGCGAGCACCCACTGGCGCCCGGCGCGGCTCCCTTCCTCGCAGAGACCTCCGCCAGCACCTGCAGCCACCACCAGGGCGCGACCCTTCTCTTCAGGCTACAGACCTTTCTTTCCTTTTCTTTCAGAGAACATTTGCAAAGCACTCACGATAGGCTTGTTCAGATACGAGCAGCCGTGCCTCCCTCAGGACACGATGCTGGACGCGAAGGCTGGAGGCCTGGCCTGGAGCTCAGCTCGGCCACACTACCATGTGACCTCCAAGGAGCCCTTGGGCCCTTGGTGGCTTTGCTTTATTTGTAAAATAAGATTGGAAACTCTAACTCCTCACATGAAATAATGCCACCTGTGGAAGCAAGCAGCTTCAGTCTAAGAAGGCAACTCAGGGGGGACGCCTGGAGCTGTGTGGGGAGGACCACGGCCTTCCTGAAGAGGCCGTCAGGCAACTGGGAGTGAGGATCTGGCCTGCAGGAGGCAGAGACGGAGAAGGATGCTGCGGAAGATGAGGAAACTGCCTCCCTGGGAGGATTCCCAGGAGGACTCTGGCTCCACTGAGTGGAAATAGCTCAGAAGAGGGGCAGAGGTGGGTTGGATCTTTTCTGGGAGGTGTGGATTGGGTGGAAGGTGAAAGGAAACAAGACAATGTTGAGGTTCAGGATCCAGCCAGCCCGAGGCAGGTGGAAACTGGCCTGGCTGGTGCTGCGGAGAGGACAGGCTGGCGGCCCAGCTCTGGGTGGCTGCACCCAGGACGGAGAGGGGCATGTGCACGGGAGGCTGGCTCGGAGCCTGCGCTGTGCACTGTGGGAAGTGCCCTGCATAAGGGAGATCAGGGAGGAGTGAAGCAGAAAGTGGGGTGGGTGAAATCAAACCCAAGGGACACGTGTGAGTAGTTCAGGAAAGAACTATGTCCTTCTATGGAAGGACATCGGATGGCCCAAGAAAAGACTGCAGGAATACAGTAAGAAAATGCAATGCAGTAAGCAAGTCATAAAACAACAGGTACAACAGAGTGCCACTGTTGTACACACGCGCGCACACACACACACACACACACACACACAAAGAATAAAGGACGCCTGTCACATGTCAACAGTAGTTTTCCTCTGAGCGGCAGGATTAGGGGTCACTTTTATCTTCTTCCTTGTGCTTGTCTTCATCTTCTAAACATTCTACAATAAACGGATTAGTTCTGTATTTGGGAAATGAGCGCATTAAGGAAGAAATTGGTTAATAGTGTCCAAAGTTGAGACAAACTCTGAAGAATAAGGATCAAGAAAGTCTTGTCCACTGGATAAGACAATCAGGGACTATGGGGAGCGGGGAAGAGGAGGACAGAGGCGGGGAAGATGGGGCAACCTGGGGAGGAGGCATGTGATGGGGCTGGAGGGCAGCAGGGTGGTGGAAGGTGTGGCATCTGTCATTGGGCAGAGGGGACAGCAGCAGGTTGCTGTGGGAAGAGTGGGGGACAGAGACTTCACTTGCCACCAAAGCAGGGTCTCAAGAGGCCATGAGAACTCATGGGGCACCCAAAGGGACGCCCCTCTCCACTACTCCTTTCTCATTTTCATCCCAGGAACCTAAGCTCCATGCAGGGACCACAGTCACCGCTCAGTTCCTAGCACAGCACCCGCGTGTGGGGCTTACTAGGTAACGGCTAACACAGGAACACAAGCCCCTGAGTCTGACGAAATCTCCTCTGAATCAAGGGAGTGGGTACAGCCTACAGAAATAGTCATTCGCAAGCCCCCACGGAGGGCTAAAAGCTTCAGGAGACCCCAAAACATCTGAGCGCCTTCTTAAAAGCAAGAAGGAAGTTCTTCCATCGGACCAAGGCAGCAGACCTCAAGGGAGGCCCAACCAATAGGCAGGCAGGATTGCTGAGTGCAACTCAAACAGGCTGCGAGAACAGTGGGCCTAAGGTGAGGAGGCCTCGGCTCCGGCAGGCAGCACTGTGCGCCTCAGCAAGGCTCGGCAGCATTCGGTGAAGAAAATAGTGAGACCAGTGCTCCTGGGATCAGCGGAAATCCAGGGCCTTCGTGGCCTCCTAGGCCTCGGGAAAGGACGCTGCCTGCACGCTGGCCTGGAAGCCCCCTGCCCTGGGGTGCTGCTCACACTCTGTGCATAGACCAGCTGGAGTCGGGATACAGCCTCCTGCTGGAGCCAATCAACTCAGACCGCAAGGTCTGGTTCTGGTTTTAACGAAGAGGCCTGGAAGCGACCCAGTGATACAGGAGGGCGGAAGAGCGAGAGTGATGGGGTTTCAGAGGAGACAAGCTGAACTCCTGCTGTTCATGAGTCACGCTCCATGACAGGAGGCAAGAAAGCAAGGGAGATGAACTGGCCCGCGTGACAAAGTCACTCTTGTTATTTACTCTATTACTCAGCTCTCAAACCACATTGCCAGATGTAATTGCATTTCAATTCATGTTTAACACAAACATAACTTAGCTGGATGTTGGCATCCAATATCCTAGACACGGGAAGACGGAACAGAGAAGAATGAGCTAATTCAATTGGATAAATGTTCTGTGCCTGCCTGGTGGCCTCTGCACGCACCCAGGCACTGCGCTGAGTGGGTACTTTGAGCGCAGCTCCGCGTGCCTCCAGGGGTTCAGAGCTCAGGCAGAGACACACCTCCCAGCAGCTGTCTAGAGAGGGCAAGAGTTGCAACACAGGAACGTGAAGGTGCTGTCAAACAGAGGCACAGCCTCACCAGGAGAGGAATGAACGGCAGGCACGAGTGCTAAGACAAGGCCGGGAAGGCACCTGCGCCTCGGGGAACTCGGGGGGTTCAAGAGGCAGAGCGAGGACTGTCAAAGTAGGTAGGGGACGAATGGAAACAAGCCTTAGACACCAGTCAAGTCCATCCACTTGATAGACTCCTGAGTACTAAGGGCTAGATGTTCACTGGAAAGTTAAACAATGAATTGCACACGCGCGTGTGTGTGTGTGTGTGTGTGTGTGTGTGTTTGGTATTGGGGATTGATCCCAGGGGCACTTGTAACCACTGAGCCACATCCCCAGACCTTTTAATTTTTTTTTTAATAATTTTTTGGGTTTTTTTTGCTGTTGTTTTTTTTTTTTTTTTTTTTTTTAATTTTTTTCATAGTTTTTTTTTTTTCCTCTCATTTTCCGGCAGGGGATTTGAACCGGGGTCCTTAGGCATGAAAGGCGAGCGCTCTCCAAAAGGAGCCATTTCTTCAGCTCCAATTTTTTGTTTTTAAGACAGGGTCTCGCTAAGTTGCTTAGAGCCTTGCTAAGTTACTGAGGTAAGCAACGTTACTGAGGTTGGCTTTGAACTTACAATTTTCCTGCCTCAGCCTCCTGAGCCTCTGGGATTACAGGCACGTACCACCACGCCTGACTCATGAATTTGCCTTTAAATCTAAAAGCAAAGAGCCATAGCACAATTTTAAACAGGTGAGTTACCCACTCTCTTGGAATGTTTCTACTGATAGTTGGTTGGGAAAGACTAGAGAAGGCTGGGGAGTGCACTGGAAGGAATTTAATGGGTCTTAACGAAGTGGAGTGCAGGGCAAAGCTAATGGTGATTTGCTTAGTCAACAGAGGCCAATCTCCCCTTCAGCTCTCCCACCCCCCTTGCCCCTCCCCACAAACATGGTGGAATTTGCAAAGACAGAATTTCCCAACACACAGACTTTGCTGGCTTGCTATCCCAAACCATGATCCAAAGGGTCATGAAAAGCCAGGAAACAAAGTAGAAATTAGAAGCAATAAGAAAATTCAACGAGGTTGTTGATATAAGAGAAATTTATATTTTAAAAATCAGTTTTCCTCTATACAAAATATGCAAACCATAACTGATATCGACTTAAAGAATACAATGTCTGCAATAGCAATGTCAATCAGCATCATTAAATTAGCTCTCTGAAATGAAGTAGGAAGTTTAACACCTTTTTTCAAAGCTTTGGGACAGCTGGCATGATGTGGGAATTACCTGTTCCTTGGAAATTTGGGGGAACATTAACAGAAAACATTTTGAACCTAGCGTTCTTCTTGTTGGAAATAAGTATCTAACAACACTTCCAATATCTTTCTTGGATGCACTTTAAAAAAAACAAAAACAAACAAACAAACAAACAAAAAAAAAAAAAAAACAGGGATTGAACCACTGAGCCATATCCCCAGTCTTTTTAAAAAAATATTTTTTTAAATTTTGAAACAGGGTCTTTCTAAGTTGCTTACGGCCGAGCCACATTGCTGAGTCTGGCCTTGAACTTGCAATTCTCTTGCTTCAACCAAAGCCACTGGGATTACAGGTTTGAGCCACCACATCTGGCTTGGATACAGGTTTGTTAAAGAATTTCTTCATAAATAGCAGTAGAAATAATGTAACATATCAAGAGTTTCAATTTTAGTCATAGATGGTTGTATATAAAAGTTATACAGCATCTTATAATTTTCAAATGTTCTTATAATCTAAATTTTGCTTATCATTTTTTTCCTTTTACTATTAAATCTGCCAGTTTTATCTATTCTGCTTTTTACAAAGACTCAATTCTCAATCCCCCCTCCTTTTCTCTTATTTTTATTTTCTGATTTTATCCTTTTTGTTTCCTTCCACATATTTTTTTGTCTATTTAACCCATGGGATAATATCAAATGGTCTAATAGACATGTTATTAGAGGCTCATTGAAGGAGGATGTGAAAAAGAAATCTTTTAATAAAGGACAGACATTTTTTCAAATATGAGGACAACTATAAATCCACAACATCAAGAAGATCACTAACCTCTGAGCAGAATAACCATTAAGAAAACTACACCAGTCAGACACAGTTGTCCACACCTCTAATTAGAGACTAGGGGGTCTGAGGCAGAAGGATCACAAGTTCAAGGCCAGTCTCAGCAACTTAGCAAGACCCAAAAAAACTTAGAAGACCCTGACTAAAAATTTTTTAAAAATATATTTTTAATTAAAAAAAGAAAGAAAAAAAAAAAACAAAGCATATAATTATCAAAATGGTTAAAACCAGTGGTAGAGAAAAATCTAAAAAGTACCCTGAGAAAACTGACCCCTATATAGAGAGGAAGATAAGAATGACAGCAGACTTCTCATAAGAAGCAATGCAAGCTACAAGATAATGGAGCAACACCTTTCAAAGAGAGAAAGGAAATGCCAACTGAGAACCCTGTACCCAGGGAAAATATCTTTCAAAAACGAAGTTGAAATAAAAACTTTCCCAGGCATACAAAAGCTGAGAGAATACACTACTAACAGAACAATATAAGAAATGTTCAGAAAAGTTCTCCAGGCTGAAAGAAAATTATAATAGATGAAAATCTGGATCTACACAAATCAATGAAAAGCACCAGAAATAGTGATATACAGGGACAACTATAAAGGACTGTATTACACTTCTCAAGTCTTTTTATAAGACAATAAATTTTTAAAGCAGAACTGATGGCAATGTATTATGGGATATACAGCACACACAGAAGAAAAAGGCATGAAGATAATCATATAAAAGCCAGGAGGGAAAAATAAATGGTATACTATACATGAAGTGGTACATTACTTAAAGAGAGACTATGGTAAGTTGAAGATCTATGATGCAACCTCCAAAGCTACTACCAAGAAACAAGCAAACAAACAAGGCTGAAGTAGTGAGCCAGTAGAGGAAACAGAATGGATAAAAATAAATCATCAAATACATGGTGGGCACTTGGAAGGCTGAGGTAGGGGGATTTCATTTTAAAAAGAAAGAGAGAAAGAGAGATGGTGGTAAAATAAGGAAAAGGGAACAAATAACAGAGTGGGGGGAAAATCAGAAAACAAGGAGGAAGATTGGTGGAGCTCAACCCAATCACATCAGTAACCATGTTAACTATAAATGATTTAATCACCCCAATAAAAAGGAAGGAATTGTTAGACGGGATAATATTCTGTCTATAAAAAACCCACTTTGAATACAAAGACATAGACAGCAGGACCTGGGTATTTACTCTAATGCTGTGTATTGTTTGCAACTATTGTATTGTTTTTGTCACCCCAATTGTGAGGTGCTGGGAACCTAAAGGGACATTAATGGTTCACAGGCTAGAGATACTGCTGCTGAACTAAAGATTCTCTGGCATTATTCCAATTCAAAGAAGTAAAGACACAAAAGCCCCAAACCAACAGCAGGGACCCAAGGAGGAACAACCAGAGAGGGAACTCAGCTCCCATTCTTTGGCATCTACTCATAACATAAAAAACAGAGAGAAGTCCCACAACAAATAAGATAATTACACACAAAAGGACACACACAACAAAAGAGGAAGGGAAATCCACCTAAATTGATGCACAAGTCCAAGAGCTCTAAAGACACAAAAAAACAGGCAAACAACTCTCCCCTCAAAATCCACATCCCCCAACAAAAGATCCCACAAACAGTGAGGTAGATAAAAGCCCAGAGAAAGATTAAAAAAAAAAAAAACTGATTATTAAAATGTTCACTGAGCTAAAAGATGATCTAAGGAAGGAATTAGGAGAGCAATTATAGGAGGTGAAAGATCACTTCAGCAAAGAACTAGAAACAGTGAAAAGAAACCAAGGAGAACTCCTAGAAATGAAAGACACAATCAAATTAAAAACTCACTTGAAGGTATCACTAACAGATTATAATGCACAGTGAATAGAACTTCAGCTCCTGAAGACAGAATGTCAGTCCTTGAAGACAAAGTACATAATCTTGATACACAGAATGCAATAAAGGGGAAAAATTATAGAGCATGAACAGAATATACAAGAACTCTGGGACAACATTAAAAGAACAAACCTGAGACTCATTGGGACAGAAGAGAACATGGAGATACAAACTAAAGGCATAAAGAACATTTAAATGAGATAGTTACAGAAAACTTTTCCTACATCAGAAACGAGATAGACATCTATATATAGTAGTCTTACAAGACTCCAATTAGACCTTGTCAAATGAGAAGCTCGCCAAGACATACCATAATCAAAATGCCTAACAGAAAAAATAAGGGAAAAATATTAAGAGCTGCAAGAAATATCAGGTCACCTTTATAGGCAAACCAGTACAGCTCACTTCTGATTTCTCAGCTCAGACCCTAAAATCAAGGAGGGCTCGGAATGAGATATTCCAAGGCTTAAAAGAAAACAACTGCCAGCCAAGGTTACTACACCCAGCAAAGCTCAGTTTCAAATTTGAGGGCAAAATGAAAACTTTCCATGACAATAATAAACTAGAAGAATTCATGAGCACCAAGCCAACACTACAAACAATAACTCAAAGATAAACTACAAACAGAGGAACTAAAAAACAATTCCCAAAGCTCCCAAACAGAGGAAGTTCAACAGAAGAATAATCCACTAAATGAGAATCCAGACAGGATAAAATATAGCAAAAAACAAAACTGGCAGGAAACCACAAACACATATCCATACAAATGCTGAATGTTAATGGTCTCAGCTCCCCGATTAAAAATGCAGATTAGCAGAATAGATTAAAAAACAAAGTCCAACTATATGCTATTTACAAGAGACTCATGGGCAAAGATATCCCTAGGTTGAAGGTAAAAGGATGGCAAAAATATATCCCATGAATATGGTTCAAGAAAATAAGCAGGAGTAGCTATTCTCAGATCTGACAAAAGAGATTTCAAGCAAAATTAATCGGAAGAGACAAAGAAGGCCACAACATCTAGTAAAGGGAACAATCCAACAAGAAGATATAATGATAGTAAACATTTAGGCCCCAAATGTCAATGCACTCAATTACATGGAAAAAATACTCTACAACATTAAATCCTACATAGACCCCAACACAATAATACTGGGTGATTTCAATATACCCATATCACCAATAGACAGGTTATCAAAACGTAAAACCAATAAAGATATCTACAATCTAAATAACACTATAAATCAAATAGACCTAATAAACATCTACAGAATACTCCACCCCAAAACAGTTGCTTCTTCTCAGTTGTACATGGAACTTTCTCAAAAATGGATCATATTCTGGGCACAAAACAAACCTTAGCAAATATAAAAAAAAAAAAACTGATATAATCCTATGTATCTTATCTGATCACAATGGAATGAAGCTAAAAATCAAGAGCAAGAAAAATAATAGAAGCCACACAGACACGAGATTAAACAACACTCTCTTAGATAAAGAAATGACAGTAAAAATCAAGAAGTTCTTAGAAACAAATGAGAACAGAGATACAACTTATCAAAATCTCTGGGACAGTGTGAAAGCAGTTTTAAGAGGAAAATTTATAGCACTTAATGCCTACATTAAAAAACTAGAGAGATCCCAAATAAATAAGCTTGTGGCCCACCTCAAGTCCTTAGAAAAATAAGAACTAACCACCAAACCACTAGAAGACAGGAAATAATTAAAATCAGAGCCAAAAACCAATGAAATTAAGAATTAGAAAATACACAGGATCAATCAATGAAGAGTTGGTTCCTTGAAAAAATAAATTAGATTGACAAACCCTTATACAAACTTACCAAAAGAGAAGACCCAAATCAACGAGATCAGAGATGAAAAAGGAGATATCACCAAAGAACCTTCTGAAATCTTCAGCACTGTCAGGACCTATTTTGAAATATTTTAGTTTAATAAACTGGAAAAATCTGCAAGATACTGACAAATTTCTAGACACATATGACCTGTCCAAATTGAATCAGGAAGATTTAGAAAACCTAAACAGACCAACATCAAGTAATGAAACTGAAACAGCAATTAAAGCCTTCCAAAAAGGAAAAGTTCTGGATCTGATGGATTCTCAGCTGAGTTTTAACAGACCTTTACAGAAGAACACCAGTCTTTCTCAAATTATTCCATGAAATTGAAAGGGAGGGAACACTCCCAAATACATTTTATGAAGCCAATATAACCCTGATACCAAAACCAGACAAAGGCACATCAAGAAAAGAAAACTACAGATCAATATCCCTGATGAACATAGATGAAAATATCCTTAATCAAATATTAGCAAACTAAACACATCAAAAAGATAATATACCATGATCAAGTGGGTTTATTCCAGGGATGCAAAATTGGTTCAACATACACAAATCAACAAATGTTAATTCACCACGTAGGACAGAATTAAGGACATAAATCAACAGATGCAGAAAAGACCTTTTTATAAAATCCAGCAGTCATGGATGTTAAACATGCTGGAGAAGTTAGGGATGGAAGGAACTTACCTCAACATTGTAAAGGCCATTTATGACCAACCCAAAGCCAACATCATACTAAAAGGAGAAAAACTAAAGGCATTTCCTCTAAAATCAGGAACACGACCATACTGTCCACTCTTACCACTCCTACTTAGTACAGTCCTTGAAACATTAGCCAGAGCAATCAGGAAACAAAAGGAAATCAAAAGGATACAAATAGGAAAAGAAGTCTAACTCTCTATTTGCCTTCAATATGATCCTATATCTAGAAGACCCAGAAAACTCTACCCGAAGACTTCCAGAGCTTCTAAATGAGTTTGAGAAAGTAGCAGGATACAAGATTAATGCCCATAAGTCAACAGATGTCCTATATGTCAACAGTGATTCAGATAAGGAAGAAATCAGGAAGCCCATCCCCTTCACAATAACCTCAAAAAAACAAAACAAAACAAAACAAAAAAAAAAAACCTTGTGAATTAATCTAACCATAGAACACTGGAGAAAGAATTTGAAGACCTTAGAAAATGGAAAGACATCCCACGTTCTTGGGTAGGCAGAATCAGTATTGCCAAAATAACTACACCACCAAAAGCAATATAAGGATTCAATGAAATCCCTATCAAAATACCAATGACATTTCACAAATTAGGAAAAAAAAAATCTTAAATTTATTTGGAATAATAAGAGATCCAGAATAGTCAAAGCAATACTAAGCAAGAAAAGTGAAGCAAGTGGCATCCCAATACCTGATCTGAAATAATACTACGGAACTGTAGTAACACAAACAGCATGGTATTGGCATCAAAACAGACACATGGACCAATGGCACAGAATCGAAGACGCAGAGACAAACCACATACCTATAATCCTCTGATATTTGACAAAGGCACCAAAAAAAAAAAATCTTGGAGAAAAGACACCCTTGTTAACAAATGGTGCTGGGAAAATTGGACAGCTCTATGTAGAAAAATGAAAAAATTAGACCCCTGCCTCTTTCCCTGCACAAAACTCAAAGTGAAATGGGTCAAAGACTTAGGATTTACACCAGAAACTTTACAACTGCTAGAAGAAAAAAACTGGGTCAACACTCCATCATATAGGCACTTGCACCAACTTCCTTAACAAGACCTGAAAGTGCAAGAAATAAAACCAAGAATCAATAACTGGGGGGCCATCAAACTAAAAGGCTTCTGCACAACAAAGGAAACAATTAAGAGCATGGAGAGAGACAGCCTACAGGATGGCAGGAAATCTTGGCTACCTGCTCCTCAGATAAGAGACTAATATCCAGAATACACAAAGAACTCAACACCAAAACAAAATCAAATAACCCAATCAATAAATGGGCAAAAGAACTAAACAGAAACTTCTCAAAAAGAAGAAACACAATGGCCAACAATATATAAAAAAAAAAAAAGAAGTTCAGCATCTCTAGCAATCAGGGAAATGCAAATTCAAACTATACCAAGATTTTATCTCATTCCTGTCAGAAAGACAATGATCAAGAATAAGAACAATAAATGCTGGCAAGGCTATGGGGGAAAGGTACACTTGTACATTGTTGGTGGAGCTGCAGACTAGTACAATCACTCTGGAAAGCAGTATGGAGAGTCCTCAAGAAACTAGGGACAGAACCACCACATGAGCCAGCTATCCCACTCCTTAGTATTTTCCCCAAAGATCTAAAATCAACATACCACAGCTACACAGCCTCATTGATGTTTATAGCACCACGATTCACAATAGCTACATTATGGATTTAACCCAGATGCCTGTCAATAGATGAATGAATTAAGAAATTGCAAGATACATATACGGAGTCATAAAAATGGAATGAAATTACGGATTTGCTGGTAAAGGGACAGAAATGAAGATATCATGCTAAGTGAAATTAGCCAAACTCAGAAACTCAAAAATCTAATGTTTTCTCTCATATGTGGAAGCTAGAGTAAAATAAAGGAAAGGGGGAGGGAAGATAACGTAAAGAACTGTCAGGGACCAAGAAGTTCTCATTCTGAGAACATTCTGACCTTTACAATAAGCAGCAGCGCCCCTCCCTCCTCCTGGCTGATAATTCTGACAGTATGGCGCCTATGGTGCCGTCCCTGCTTCTCTTCCGGGACTTCACCTTCCCGCCGTTGCGAACCTCACCTTCCCGCCGGCGGGAACTTGCAGCCTATCAGGAGCCCAATAGAAGAACACAGCCAACCAGGCTGCACCTCGTCATACCCCTCATTCCCTGAGCATATAAATACCCCTGTGTGAACAATAAAAATTTGCAGCTTGATCAGAATTCCTGTCTTGCTGCCTCTCCCTGCGTCTCTTGTCCCTTCATTCCTTCTCTCTTAGGTTTGCCGTTCCGCGTTGATGTCCCGCGGGTCGGGACAAAGAACCAATCAAATATAAATTAATAGATGAATGAAAGGAAGTCTAGTAGAGGAAGGAGATGGGAGAGGAGAGGATGGGAGGGAGAGGGGGAGGGGAAGGGGAGGATCATGTACTGAAATTGGTTTCCATGCATGTATGAGTTTGTCAGGATGCAACCAACTACTATGTATAACTATAAAACTCTGATTAAAGCACACAGTAAGAAAGATGAAAGACAAAAAAAAAAAAAAAAAAACAGAAGTTCAATTCCCATCTCTCGGTAATTGAAAGAATGGACAGACAGAAAATTAGCGAAAGCACAGAAAACTTGAATAATACTATCAACCAATGGGACCTGGTTGACATTTGTAGAATTGTCAACTGCAGCAATAGCAGAATATACATTCTTTTCAAGTGCACATGGAACATTTACCAAACATATATCCAATCTAGCCTGGGATCAATGAACCACTGCTTACAAGCCAAGTCCAGTTATCAGTCTGTTTGTATACGGTCTAAGAATTAAAAATAGCCTTTATATTTTTAAAGGTGAAAAATAATAATAATGTGTGAAAGAGATCATATGTGACTGACAAAGCCTAAAATATTTACTCTCAGGCCCTTTCAAAAAAAGTTTGCTGCACTTATTCTAGGCTAGAAAACTATGTCCTCTCATCACATGACATTAAATTAATCAATAACAGAAAAATATCTAGAAAATCCCCAAACATATGAAAATAAAACATCATCCACTGAAGTAAATCACAGGTCAAAGAAGATATCATAAAAGAAACTAGACAGTATTGTGAATGGAATTAAAATTATAAACATGATAGAATTTGACAACTAATGCAGAGTTTAGAGGGAAATTCATAGCATTAAATGTTTATGTTAGAAAAGAAGTAAGGTCTCAAATTGGTGACCAAAACATCCACCTTAAAAAACTAGAATGAACGAGGAATGGTGGTGCACACCTTTGAAAAGATCAATAAAACTGATTAAAAACTGTAGGCAGCCTAAGGAGGAAAACAGGGGAGATGACGTTAGTCCTCATTACAAATGGAAGTTAAAGAGAGGATATCCTACACACCTCACAGACATTAAAAAGATGATAATTTATGGGAAAACTATGAACAACTTTATGACCAGGAATTAGAAAATGTGTACTGAATGGAGAATTGTTGACACGACAAATTACCAAGACTATTTAAGAATAAAAACCTGAATAGCATAGTATCTATTTTAAAAATCAAACTATTTTTAAAAACCTTTCCAAATCCAGGCCCAGAGAGCTTCATAGGTGAATTCTTCAAACACTTAGAAAGAATACTAAATTTATACTAATTCTTGAGAAAACAGATAAGGAACACTTCTCCACACATTATGTAAGACCAATATTACTCTAATGTCAAAACTGAACAAAGACATTATAAGAAAAGAAAATCACGAATCAATTAATACTTCTCACATCATGAACAAATATTATGAACATATACATAACATTTCTCAACAAAATTTTAGTAAACCTAAAAAGAAATGTATAATATAATATAATATAATGTATATTATATCTACATGGTATTTATTCCAGAAATACAAGTCTAGATTAACATTCAGGTATCAATCAGTATAGTTCATTGTTGTAAAAGTTAAAAAAGAGAAACCATTTGATCATCTCAATAGACGTAGACAAAGCATTTGACAAAATTCAACATCCATGTATGATTAAAACTCTCTGGACTGGTACTTCCTATTAAATAGTATCCACAAATAAACCTTCAAGCAGCACCATACTTAAGCAGTCAGATACTGAAAATTCTGTCCTCAAATCTAGAACATGGCGAAGATGTTTAATTTTACCACTTGTGGTCAATACTGTACTGGACGTTCTAGCTGGTGCAGTAAGACAAGCAAAAGAAATAAAAAGGCATACAGGCTGGAAAGGAAGAAATAAAAATCATTTTTACACACCGAAAACATCAATGTCTAAGTAGAAAACTGTATGGAATTCTTTTAAAAGCTCTGAGAATAAGTGAGTTTAATAAAGATGCAGAATACCAAGTTGATATGCAAAAATCAACTTCATTTCTATAAACAAGAATGGAATAAAAATTAAAGTAAATCAATTATTTCTATACACAAAAATAGAGAAAAATTAAAATAAATATCTTTTGTAATAGCATCAAAAATATGAAATGCCTAGGGATAAATCTGACAATCGGCATGAGTTGTACACTGAAAACTAAATGACTGCTGAGAGAAAATAAAGAGAAATTAAATAAATGCAGAGATATACCACGTTCGTCGATCTGAACACCCAAAATTGTTAAGCTATCAAATATCTACAAATTCACCCATACATTTCATACAGCCTCATTCAAAATCCCAGCAGGCTTTTTTTTTTTTTTTTGGTAGAAATTGGCAAGGTTATTCATAAATTTATATTAAAATTCAAAAGACCTAGGACAACCACAATGACTTTGAAAAAATAATACAAAAGAATATACCCTGCAATCCACACATCCATACATGATCAACTGATTTTTGACAATGGTATCAAAGTAATTCAATGAAGAAAGGATAATCTTTAAAGATAGGGTGCTACAATTGGACCACAAAATAAAAAAGGGACCCCTGATCCATATATTATACTATATATATATAAAATAAACTTGAAAGACATTGACATAAACATAAGAGAAAGGCCATTAAACTTTTAGAAGGATTAGATGGAGAAATTCTAACCTTGAGTTTGGAAAAGATTTCTCAAATGTAATACAAAAACATTAGTCATAAAAGAAAAAAATTAGTAAACTGGATACCAAACTTTAAAACTTCTGCTTTTCAAACATACTGTTAAGAAAATAAAAGGCAAACTAATGACGGGGAGAAAATTTTTGCAAAATATATATCCAACAAAAGACTTGCTCTTAAAATAAACATAACTTTTCCAAATGAATAAGACGACACAATAAAAAATAGGTTAAAAAATTTGGACAAATCACCTTCAGAAGATATACTAACAGCAAAAGAGCTCAATATCTTTGTTATTCGAGAAACACAAACTACGCCCATAAATAAATACATACCTCCTGGCATGGCCACATTAGGAATGACAGGCCAAGGTGGCAAGGATGTAGAGTAAGTGGAACGCTAAAGGCGGACTGTAATGCGAGGTGACCCCCTGCACGGGGTCCACAGCTGCTTTCAAAGCCGAACCAGCCATTCCACTGGTGTACATGAGCGCTTGCAGCCGCTTGATTTTTAACTGCCCAGCCTGGAAACAGCCCAAATAATCCTCAGGGGTGAACCACTTCCACACAGGAGAACAACGGAGAACCACTCGGTAAACAAACAAGGAAAAACCAGTGACACACTCCACACGTGAATGATCTCAAAATAATTATTCTGAGAGAAAAAAGTCAGACCAAAAAAGAAAAAGTGATAAAATGTTCTAGAAAATGCAACCTGGTCTACCATGACAGTAGACCAGTGGTTTCCTAGGGATGGGGTAGGGAGTGAGGAATGCTTTACAAAAGGACTGACCACAAGCTGGGGCTGGGAGGCTGGTTCCTTATCTTATGGGCAGACAGTCATGCGCCCAAATGTATCGAACAGTACGCTTTCAATCTATGCAGTATATTGTATGTCAACTATATCTCAATAAAGCTAGTAAAACAAACAACCCACACACAACAGAAACGAAAAGAAAGCACAAACAAAAATGACACGAATGACAAATGAGGAATGCCATAAAACTCTACTGAAGGATGTAAAGTAAGACCTAAATAAACAAAAACAGACCAGTTCAGAGATGGGAAAGCCTGATATTATAAACATGCTGATTCCCCTCAAATCAACTTATTAACTCAGTGCCACTGCACGGAGAATCAAAACAATGTTTTGTACAATTGGACAAGTTGACCTGAAGTTCTTTTAGAAAAGATAATGTGATAATAACCAAACATTTATTAAGAAGAGAAAAAGGAAAGAGTTATATCAGACATACTATAAAAACATGCTAACTGAAAGGAGCCCAACTAAAAGGGTCTCAATACATGACTCGATTTCTATGAAATATCCAGAGTAGGAAGCTCTCTGCAGAGTGCAGACTGGGGTGGCCATGGGCCAGGGCAGCTTCTTGACAGGTAGAGGGTTTCCTAGTGGTGAGAAAGAAATGTGCTGAGACTGTATAGAAACAGCGATTGCACAACCCTGAATGGATTCAATGCCACCAAACTGTGCGCTTTATAATGGTTAATTTTATGTTATGGGCAATTTCACCTCCATTTTTAGAAAATCAAGGAATTGCTAACTTTGAAAAAAAAACACCCTATAAACTTTCAATAATTGAAACTGTGCTACTATATAATAGGTTCAATAGATGAATGCAGCAGAGTACGCCCGAGAAATAGCCTGGAAAATGCCCCTCTTGGCGCCCAAGCACATGCCACACTGCAAAAAGATTTCTCACTGTGATCACCAGACTGCATTCAAACAGTAGAAGCCTGCAGGCCTGAGGTCATAAGCAAGAAGCCGTGACATCATCTTAACACAGGATTTGGGTCAAGCACAACAGCTGGGGTTGAACGTCACGGGCGTGCTTTGCTATTGGTATGATCTGATTGGACCTGAGCGTGGGCAGGGCCGTGCCAGGCCTGCTGCAGCACAGCAGATATGGCTCCATGGCTGCTGTGGGCCCACCCCTGACCTGCAGGGCACAGCTGCAGACCCCCAGGGCCAGCCCACCCCCACGCAGCCCTGGCTTGGGGTGGAGAGGTCTCTGAAGGAGGCATCAGTAAAGCTACTTCCCTATGGTTCCAACGCAGGTTCTCAGCATAAGGGCCTCACCAGCACGCAGAAGAAGCTGCTCTGGATTTCACCTCTGGGACAGAAATGAGCTTTGGGTGGAATGAAAGCACCATCCTGAGCATGCAGGGGCCTTGGACAGGATAATGGCAGCCCACGGGGAGAGGAGGCGCTCAGAGAGGGTTCACATGGGGGAGGGGAGTTAGACTTCACCTGAGGCTCAGCTCCAAAACAGAGCTGGGTGGTAAAAGGCACATCCAAACAAAACAAGATGAGCCGGGCACGGGGCACACGCCTGTAATCCCAGAGCTTGGGAGGCTAAGGCAGGAGGCTCAAGAGTTCAAGGCAGCCTAAACAACTCAGTGAGACCCCATCTCTAAATAAAATACAAAACAGGGTTGGGATGTGGCTCAGTGGTTGAGTGCCCCTGGGTTCAATCCCTGGTACCCGCCACCCTGCAAAAGAATGAGATGTGAGCCACAAATACACAATATTATCCTAGGATAGTCAGAGTATCTCTTAGTTTTCTTTAGTTTTTTAAAGGCTTTGTGTTAAAATAATTTCAGATTTAGATATGTTACCGAAATAATGTGAAAAATTCCCTAAAATCCAAACACTTTACTCCATTTACTCTCCCCCTCTTTCCCAGGTGTCACATGGGTACATGCTGACAGGCACATGTGATGCGTACACAGCTTTTCTGTGTGTTAATTCATGTGCTATGTCCTTCTCAGGATACCATGTCAGGAGGACATGATGGCTATTCTCATTGTGGTAATGCTAAATCGGATACTCATTTAGAAGGATCAGCGTGGTTTCTGCACTTTTATTCCTTTGGAATTAATAAGTATTTTGTAGGCGGTACTTTGAGGCTCTTTAAATACATTGTTTTTCATTAAAACTTTGAATCCTAGTTTTAGCATCTAGACAAATCTTTTAAAGCATCAAGCATTGAGATAAAAAAAAAGCAGGGGTAGGGAAGAAAGGCTGATGAACGGGAATACACAACAGCTACACAACTTTCCTAAGACGAACAAACTTACCAAGAAAGACTGATACTGTGAACAAATCCAAAAACAAAGGTGGTCTGAGAGAAAAATATCTGTCATCTATATAACAGGCAAAGGATCAATATGTAGAATACATGAAGGAATCCTTTTTCAATAAGGAAAAGCCAACCAAATGAGTCAACTATAACCAAAAATTGGTAATGAAAACACAAAAGGCCAATAAACATGAGAAGATCCTCATGTGCATTACTAATGAACCACATGGTCACACAACCAGCTACTTGAAAAATCATAAAGACTGTTAATGCAGAGGGACGAAAGGCGGAAGGTAAACAGGACTTCCCGAGCACTGCTTCCTGGGGGTGCCACGGGGCTGTGCTCCTGAGAAGGTCTGAACGTGCACAGCCTGGGCTCCACCGGCAGCCCCGAGAGGCGTGGACGGGCGCTCACCACAGCACAGCTGTCCATAGCCAGAGGGGCACCGCAGAGCAGTGGTTAACCACACCGTTCTCCACGTGGGAAAACAGCCGTCACGAAGAGCGAGGCAGAGCTGTAGGTCACGACAGGCAAAGACTCCCTACACGTGATGCCCAGGGAAAAGCAACGTCAAGGGACGTGACTTCGGATACATGTCACGTCAATCAGCATGGTGCCTGTAGCTGCTCTAAGTACTTGAAGAATATCAGCTCATCCAATCCTCACCCCAACTCCGCCAGGAAAGTTCTTATTAAGCCACTGCAGAGACACTGCAAGGTGAAGTGGCCTGACCACGGTACAGAGCCGAGTGGCAGAGCCCAGATCTGAACCCAGGTAGGCTGCCAGAGCCTAGGTTTTTGACAACTGAACTACACAGCTCCTCTCCCTGGAAACACAGTTGCCAATCGGTAGGAAAAGGACTGGAAGCGGAGGGACCACACTGTCAACAGCAGCTACCTCTGGGACAGGGAAGGTGACAGGGACTTCGGGATCACATGGATCTCTTACAGTGAGAATGTATTTATATAATACTGAGCCAGTAAAACAAAACAGTCCTTTACAAAGACACAAGTGAATGAATAGTGAATGAAGGACCGGTGGAGAGGCCCCTGAAGGGGAACACTACCCGAACAGGGCACCTGCTGATCTTGCCTACAGGAGACACCACGTGGTGACCTCAACCCTCAATGACAGCTCCTCTCCCAAATCCTCAAGGTCGTGCCAATGTGCTCCACCCATCCTGCAAACAACTTTTAAATACAGCAAATGTAGACCACAAAAAACAAGAAAGGAGGTCCAAAGCACCTAGAGTTTCTTGGACTTTAGGAAGGAACTGGTGAGTGTTTTGTATGCAAATGCTAGCACACTTCTTGTGTGCGGAACAGCAAGGGCTTAGAAATGAACGGATTCTGACAGACCCTGAATTAACATAAAATTAAAGCAAGCCCATACTTCCACTTCTAGGAATATGAGGTGGATATACGTTCCCCTTTCCTCTCACTACTTATAAATAAAAACCCTGGAATTACAAGAAACGGAAGACTCTCAAAGGTGAGAATGGGCAGACTGGCTGGGAACTCAGGACCCAAGGAACAACACAGAAGTGAGCTCCCTGGACCTCACGTACACCAGACTGGGAGCTACGGAGACCGGCAACCTAGACACAGCAATAGACACTGACGAAAAGAGAAAAGCAAAAGGACCCAACAAAGCCTGCTCTCTCCAGCCCAAGGCAGCCGAGCAAACAGAAGACTTGTATGTAATAACCACTCCACTCTGGCCAGACACCAAACAAGACACAAAAGGCCCTGTCCCATCCATGCCTCTAAGGCGCCCAGACTTCCAGGAGGTGTCAGAGGAAGCCCCTAAAAAGAGCAACAGCGAGGGCTTTCATCCCCCCTGGGCAGTAATGAGCACCCCTCCCCACCCCCAGCTCCACTGGGTGATGCTGATACGTCCAAGGCCACCTCCCAGTCCCGTGCAGGCAACAGAGGCCCAAAGCAGCATCGTGATGAGCTGCTCCTACCAAGGAGGTCAATGCAGAAACCAGGGCAGCTAGAACTCCCACCTCCACCCAGCAGTGACAGGGAGCCCTGCCTCCTTGAGTGCCAGTGACATCCAGCAAGGAAACTGGACTTCTACTCCTACCTGGCAATAAAGAGATGGCACTTCCTGCCTTTTCCAACCGCGGCAGTGTCACAAGATGCTAGCAAAGCCAAGCATGGTAGCTCATGCCTATTGAAGAAGCCGAGGCAGGAGGATTGCAAATTAGAGGTTCAGTTGGGAAGCTTAGTGAGACCTTGTCTCGAAGTAAAACAAAAAAAGCTAGACATGTAACTCAGTGGTAGAGTGCTTGTCTAGCATGCACAAAGCCCTGGGTTCAATACCT
The DNA here is from genome assembly GCF_902686445.1 of Sciurus carolinensis. Classification (NCBI taxonomy): domain Eukaryota; kingdom Metazoa; phylum Chordata; class Mammalia; order Rodentia; family Sciuridae; genus Sciurus; species Sciurus carolinensis. Next base: position 8,700,556 of record NC_062226.1, read on the forward strand.
AGTATCACAAAAAGAAAAAAAAAGCACCTAAGAGAGAAGATTTAAATAAGATCCAGCCTTATAACATAATACCCTAAATGTCCAGGTTTCAATAAAAAATTATCCATCATATCAAGAAATGGAAGGATCTCAGAAGGAATAAAACATGGCAATCAGATAGTGAAACCCGGATGACACAGCCATTAACCTTACCTGAAAAAAAAAAATTTAAAGCACATGTCATAAAAAGCATTCACACTTAATAAAAAAAGAGTCTCAGCAAATACATGGTGTATAGCCCATTTTCTGTTGCCAATAATATAATATCATAGATGTGGTAAATTTTAATGAAAGGTTTTCTTTGGCTCATGGTGCTGAAGGTCAAAGGTCGAGAGGTCACAGCTGGTTATGACCTTCTTGCTGGCCGGGTCTCTAGGTGGTGATGGGCCCTGCACAAGGGGCGGAGCTTGCATGTGCTGTGTCTCTTCTGGCCTCTCCCTCTTCTTCCTGCTATAACCCGGTCAGGCTGGGTCCTAAGGAGTTATCTAACCCTAACCCTTCCCACAGGCCCCACCTCCAAACACCACAGTCCAATCATTTCTACTCTCTCAACGTCTCATGATGGAAATTAAACAATTAAACTTCAACACATGAAGCCTTGGGGACACACTCAAACCACATCCAAGCAGCACCCAAAATACAAAGAAGAACCAAACTGAAACTTGAGAATGGAAAATACAGGAACTGACACAAGCCCAGTGGATGGGCTCAGCAGAGTGGGGAGAGAAGATGGATCAGTGAGCTGGGGACAGTAGGGACTGCCCACATGAACAGCAGAGAAAACTGACATTTTCAGTTTAAAAAAACAAACAAAAAAACATGGTAAGCAAAAATATGAGTAAATAAAGATTTTCATTCTCTTGTCTTTTCTAAATTAGGATTGATGACGGGAGCAAAAGTTTTAACATTGTGTGATCAATTCTAAATATATCTATAGGAAATATTTAGGACAATTACATTGCCAATGAGGGAGGGTAAAAGAACATAAAGTAAGAATTCTACATTTCATCTAGACTGTTAAAATGACAACAGTGGTAGACTGTCATAAAAAAAGGCAGAAAGGCAGAAAGACATACAGACACACACACACACACACACACACACACACACACACAATGTAAAGTATAGACTCAGCACTAAAAAAATTATGCAAACAGATACACTTAAAAACGCTTGGATCAACCAAAATGGAATTCTAACAAATGTCCAACTAACCCACAAGAAGGCAAGAAAAAGAAAACACAAAACGAAAACCAGAATGAACAGTGAACAAAAAATAAAATGGTTTGCTTAAGTCCTAACATATCAATAACTACAATAAGTGTAAATGGTAAATGGTCTAGATAATCCAATTAAAAGACGAAATATTAGCAAAGAAAATTCAGCAACAAATAAAACGAATTATACACCATGAACAAGTGGGACTGAATCTAGGGATGGAAGACCAGTTCAATACTAAAAAAACAAGGAATATAGTCTACCATGTTAACAGAAAATGGAAAAAAGATCTTGTGATCACATCAATTGATGCATTTAAAATAATGACAAAATTTAATATCTATTCATGATAAAAATTCTCAAAGAAAACAGAAAGGAACTTTCATAACTTGACAAAATGCATCTATGAAAACTCAGTAGGTGATCAGTAGCTACTATTCTTAGCATTGTGTTAGAAGGAAATAAGACAAGAAAAGGAAATAAAAGGCATACAGATGGGAAAGGAAGAATGTCCAGGTAGAAAATACCATGGAATCTACAAAAATAACTGGAACTAATAAGTTAATTCAGTAGATCACAGGATATAAGAAAAACATAAGAAAATTGACTATATTTCTACATAATAGCAATGAATGCTTGGATATCAAATTTAAAGGACACTTCCATTTACAATCACTTAAAATAAAAAAATATAGTACTTAATTTAAATCTATCAAAACATATAGACAGCTTATTGGCTAAAAACTACAAAATATTGGTGAAAGAAATCAAAGAAGAACTAAAGAAATATTCATGAATTAGAAGACTCAATATAGTAAAGATATGAATTCTTCTCAAATTAATAAACAGATTTAACATTAAGGCCTATCAAAATCCCAACAAAAGATTTTGTTAATAGACAAGATTATCCTAAAATTTATAGGGGCAGACAACTTCAATAGCTAAAGCAATTTTGAAAAAGAAGAATAAAGCAGAAGGAAAGATTCCACCCAATTTCAGGACTTACTATGTAGCTGCAGTAATCAATACTGTGTGGTACAGGCAGAGGAACTGATATATAGAAGAGAACAAAATACAAAACCACACAATAAGTTCAACTGCTTTTTGACTAAGGATCAAAACAGAAAGTTGCCTTTCTCACAGATGGTGCTTGAGATTTGATCTTCCAAAGGAGGTTAAAAGGAAACAATAAAAAAAAAAAAATTGCGTAAAAAATGGATTACAGACTTAGATGTTAAATGTAAAACCATGAAAACTATAGAAAAAAAAAAACAGGAGAAAATCTACAGGAATATACAAATGGCAAATAAGCACATAAAAAAAAATAATTAGCTGCCAGGAAAACACAAATTAAAACTGATTGAGTTACTGATACATACCTGTCAGAAAAGCAGAAACAAATACACACACACACACAATGTCAATATCTATATTGACAACAACAAATGCCGGGAAGATATGGAGAACCTGTATACATCATACTTTACAGCCACATGGGCAACTAGTTTATCATTTAAAAAAAAAACAACTAAACATGCAACTATCATATGATGCAGCAAATGCACTCCTGACCAATTTATTCCAGAGGAATAAAGACAGGTTCACACCAAAGCGTAAAAATGTATTTAGAGCAACTTTATTAATAATTGCTTCAAACTAGAAACAACCAAGATGTCCTTAAGTGGGTGAATGGTTAAGCTAATTATGGTTCATCTGTACCATGGAACAACTTTATCAATAAAAAGGAACCAAGTATTGATACATGCAATAGATTCTCTAGATGACTCTCCAGAGAATTATGCTGAGGTCTTGAAAAACTGCTAATTCCAAAAGGTTATGTATTGTATAATTCCATTTACATAACATTTCTGAAATGACCGAAGTATAGAAAAAAACAGATCAGTGATGATCAGGGTTGCAGAGGAGGTGGGTAGGAGCAGCGTGTAGCTGTAGAGGGGCGATGTGAGGGGTGCTTTTGGTGATGGGACCCATAGGATGGGTTTTTCCCATGACTGTATGAGACTTTGACGTCCAGCTCTGCAGGCCCCTGGAGCGCCATCTCTTCCCAGGTCAGCTCCTCCATCCCTAGAGGCAGTGAGTGAAGCGACTTGCTATCTCCTATCCTGCTGATGACTTTGGCATGCAAACCACCAATCCTATGTCCAAACTCCCTTCAGCTTCCTGCCATCAGGCTCCTGCATTCCAGAACTCTATCTTCTACCCCGTGACAACCTTGGGTCCAGACACCTGACACTAGGGACCACCCTTGCAGCCTGAGCCCACCCAAATCATCCAATCTAGACAGCCCTAGGTCAGCAGGCTCCTCCTGCTTTGCCCGACCCAGGCAAACCACCACAGAGGCTCTTGCCCCTGCTCTCCCTGCCTTCCTCTGCCTCTGTACCACGCTGGTGCTTCCCCATGTGCCCTGCATGTCCCCTCTGGGAACCGAGTAATGAACTGACTCCCCTGATCTATTGGCCACACCACCCCTGACATAAAACAAAATCCTGGGCATACTTGAAGACAGATACATTCTGTATCTTGACTGCCCGATGTCAATGTCCCGGTTGTGGTATTGTACTAGAGTCTGCAAGATGTCACTACTGGGGGAAATGGGTAAAAGCACAGACAGGATTGCTCCGCATTACTCCTTCAAGGTGCATGTAAGTCCACGACTGGCTCAAAACAAAAAGTTGAATTTTTTTTTTAAAACAGATTAAACCAAGCCACTCTTCCTTTCCTTTGATTATGTGAGGCTTTACTGTTAAAAGCCTTTCTAAATAGTGAATAGGACACTTGAGTGACTGGAACCAACTGTATAGTAAGTGCTTATGGGAACTCAATCCTTCGGTCCTCCCTGGCGGCAGGGGAGGCAAGCTGAGAGGAGACCCCTCCTCCACAAGCAGGCAGAGGAAGCACGGTTTCTGGGGGAACCGTCAAGAGGTCAGGCAGAACGTTGGCTCCTGGGCACCCCTGGATGCAGGGCACTGTGCTGAGAGCATGTGCCCCCACCCAGGAACGGCTCTGTCCCCTGGGACCGGACTCAGTGGGACAAAGGGGACTGTGGAGGGAAACCACAGACAGTTAACAGCAGGCTGCTATTCAGGCCACAAGAAGCAAAGGCCCAGAGGCTGGCCGTGAAACCTCTTTCCGTGTTTTCAGTAAATCTCCATATAATGTATTTTCTATCAAAACAAAAAGGAGGAACACCTGGTGCCTTTTACCAAAATGAGCTCTAGTTCTGAAAATAAAGCAACTGGGAGGTGGACTCAAGGTCCTGGCTGCTTTGCAGCGAGGCAGGCCTGGCCAGCAGGCTCTGAGAGACCAGGAGCAAGCTGCTGCCCCTGCTTCTGGCACCTGCTCTGGAGACGGCCACAGCGGAGGGTGACCACCTGGGGCTCTGGCCGGGAGGAACAGGGGTGTCTCCGGTGTCTCCTGCCTGCTCCTGGCCTCCCAGCACGTCAGCCTTCTGGAGATCGCGGGCCAGCAGTGGCCAGTGCTCACATTTCCCACTTGGTCGCTACCATATGCTTCTAGCAAGACATGTGACCATCTTCCGGTGCTCTTCAGGGCCTTTCTTTTAATTCCTTGAGCATCAAACACAAGCACATCTGAACCCGTTTCAACGTTGAGGAGTTGGGTTTGTTTGTTTTCTTTTCCTACTTTGGTCAGAGAAAAACAGCCCTTCTTTGGCAGGTTTAGGGTTTCAAACAGACCCTTCCCTCTGCTCCCTGCATTGTTCCCCACCCAGCCCACTGGCCCAGAGAGGAGTTGATCTGGCCTAGAACCCTGAGGCCCCTGTGGTGGTCTGGATATAAAGTGTCCCTCGAAGGTCTGGTTCCCAGTACAGCAATGTTCAGAAGTGGGATCCGGAGGGCTCTGACCTCCTCCACGGACTAATCCACTGAAGGATTCGATGCTGAGTGGATTATCAGGCGGTGGAACCGCAGGAGGTGGCCTCGCTGGAGGAAGTGGGTCACCGGGGGCATGCCAGCTTTCTCACTCTCTCTCCCTCCCTCCCTCTCTCTCTCTCCCTCCCTCTCTCTCCTTCCTGGCTGCCATCAACTGTGTGGCTTTCTTCCACCACAACATTCTGCTTCAAATCAGGCCCAAAGTGATGGGGCCAGCGGACTGTGGACTGAAACCTCTGAAGCCATGAACCCAAACAAGTCTCTCTCCCTTTTAAGTTGTCTATGGTGGATATTTTGTCACTGCAACGAAAAGCCAACTAACACTGCCCCTCGCATCTCACAGTTCAAGCATTTGAAACTCCAATTATTCAGAAAACTCCTAATACATTTCAGGAGTTATAAATTATGTAGGCCCGACAGTTTCAAGTCATGTTTTATTGCCCAGTTAGTTTAAACACTGTTGGAAGAAAGGCAGAAGGGAGAGGAGGAGGGAGGGAGGGAAAGTGTTGACAACTAGTCCACACGCTGCCTGTGCGATGGTCAGTGCCACCAGAGACAGTGGAGGACAGTGGGCGGGGCTCAACTTGGAACCATCAGGTCCTGACATTCCTCACAGAAAGAGCTGCGTCGATAGGCACAGGTAGTCTTAGGTAAGGACAGCAAAGGAGTTCACGCTCAGAGGGATGTGGGCAAACTCACCTCTGCCTAAGCAGTTGAGCCATTGTTAGATTCTGATGATTTGGAAAATGTTTACAAAACTCCTTGGAAACCAAGTCCCATGGCAACCACCTATACATGAAGGTCAGAGGCTCCTCTTTGGACCAACAGTCTAGCTGTCTAGCTATTAATCACTGTGGGCATATTGTGTGGGATCCTCAGGTGGGTGAATTTTGATTTATAATAAGTCTAATATCTTACAAGTATCCACTGAAGGTTCTGTTGATCTTAAACTGAAGACACAGCTCAACCAACTTGTTTTTGGAGGTCTCCATTTACTAAGGGTCCCTCCCCACAGGCCTGCGTTCATTTATCTCAAGAGGCAGATCCGAGGATGGCTTCCTGGCCCACGGCAGCGGGTGGAGCAAAGGCTAACCAAATATGACCTCCTGGACTCCTGGTCCTGCATCCCCCGGCCCCCCACAACCCTGCTCAACACCAACCCCCTTACGCCACAGGAGAAGGCCGTGAAGCCACGCCATCTCTGGCGCCACCTCCCGCCCGCCTCTGTCCTCCAAGGTCATCCACACTGCTTCTCTCAGAGCCATCTCCCACTCACGTAAGTCCACGCCAGCCCTGCCTCTGAGACGCCTCTGCCCGTCCTCAATCGTGACCATGCATGGGACTCCAACATGGGCCTGCAGGACGCACCGTGTCTCCTGGCTCTGCAGCGTCCCCCTGGCTGAGGCCAGCAGTGCCCAGTCCCTGCTATATGATAAGGACCCCAGACCTCTCTCCAGACCTTGACCTTCTGAACGAGTGCGTCAAACTGATGTGTCCAAAACCGCCCACTTTTCTCCCCCGCACCCCAACCCACGTGGCTATGCCCAACAGAGAACACCCGTGTTCCCCAGCTGCCCGGCTGGGGATCGCTGTGTCACTCTGACCCTTCCCTTTCCTCACCTCCGCGCCCAGCTCCAGCATTCGGAGCGGGTGTACCCGGCTTCCCTCAGACCTGCTTCGCTGCATTCCCACTGTGGGTGCAGGGTGAGGCCCCGGGCTCTCTGCACTAACAGCCTCCAAACTCACCCATGTGCCTCAATATCTATCTCCTCTGTTTTCCCTTCTGTACTTACCTGTGAACTTCTGAAAACACGAATTTGACTAAGAACCTCTTTTCCACTGACCCTCCTTCCAGAATAATAACTAAACTCTACAGTATGGCTCAGAACTCTCAGCTGTAATCTGGCCTCATCTGTCTGTCTTCGTCTCTGACCTTTCACCTCATGGAGCCCAACTCCCCAGAATACTGGACTGTACAGCAGTCGGTGGCCCATATAAACTGTGAAACCAAGTACAGGAACGAAAGAGCAGTGCTAACGGAGAGTCTTCCAAAGAGCTGTGCAAATGGGTCTCAAAGGATGAGTCACGGTTTTACCAAAAAAGTGAGGGAAATGTGGAAAAGCAGCCTCGCAGGCATGATGGTACAGGGCCATCTCGTCACCCAGTGTTGTGACGTTGGTCCAGGCTTTGCACACTCATTCAGAAAGGCAAATGGATGTACGTAAGAGGTGGGACATATGTCACTGGAAATAATGCCCCACAGTGATCCTCACTGAGGTCCAGCACGATGGCCCTTAGACACTGGCAGTCCAGCGCAGCCTGGAATTCAAAGTCTAACCCTGGTGATGGGCTGTAGCACGCAGTGCCTCTCACTGCATTACGATGCTTCCAAAACCTTCCACTCCGTAAGATGAAGCGGCATGCCCTGCCTTTGGCCCATGCCAGGCACCAGCAACAGAGAGCCATGACACCAGGTACTGCGGCGTCCCAGGACCACAAGACCCACCCAACCCCTGAAAGCATAGAACCTCAGCCCCAGTCATTCCCAGATCTGAGAGGGTGGCTGCAGGACACAAAGAGGAGACTATCTCAGAAAAGACCACAGAAATAGGGACAGTATTAGCAAATAGTTCCCAGTCTCCTAACCTAAGAAGCTGCTCTTGACTCAGAGAGAAGCCAAGTCATTAAATTACATTTTTATAAATGCACCTTTGGCATCCAAACCGACTTTAAAGCAGCTGTGCAACTCAGGGCCAGCAGCCATCTGGTGCCTGACCTGCAGGACTGCAGGGTCACTGTGCTCAACGTACCTGTGCATGGGGTTAACCCTGAAGCCCATGCGACAGACAGGGAGGGGTCTCGCCACCATCTGCAGCAGGGCTTCTGCATCCTCTGGACCTCCTCAGCACTCAAACCTTCCTGCAGCACGGCCGCCATAACACACCCGACTTCATACGAAGCTCCAGAGGAGAAGACCGGGGAGGTGCCCTTCTCACCCAGCCCTCCCCTCCATTCCCCCTGAACTTGGGGCCAGACCTCTGGGGAACAAGATGCTTATATGAAACGGGATCGGAACAAAGAGACAACTCCCACCCTCTCCCTGAAAGGGCTGTTAGAGGGAGCCCGAGGACGTCTCCACTCTTGGCCGTGCAGAGGCTGGGTAATTACCAGGCGATCTAGCTCGAGCCCCTTGCCCTGCTCACCTTCCACTAAAATGCATGGTACAGCATGATCATGAAATGTGCTTATTAATTTTACTCATTTGACACTGCGCTCTTCTGCCCTGAGCTAGATGTTAGGAGAAAATGATAGGGATGGATCGTGCTCCTGTCAGGCTCCCCGAGACTTTCAGAAAACCAAACCATCAAAGGCCATCTGCCACCCACTAGCCAAGCACTCGAGATGACCCCAAAGGTGCAAATGGAGTGTTTGAGATGCAGATCCACCAAGGAGCAGCAGCCCAATGGCTCTCCAGGCCCAGGGCTCCTGCGAGGCCTCCCAGGACAGGGACCCTGGAGCCCGGAGCCTGTCCTCCCACACTGCGGGCACTCAGTCTGTCTTGATTCACGACCTAACTCATCCAAAGACACTTTCGCTTCTCAAATCAGGAACATTTTTATTAGCTTTCCCAAGAGTTTTATGGCACAAAGCCATACCTAATGATTCTGTTTTATGGAAAGTTATACATTCCAAGAGGGCTTTGAAGACAGGCAGCAGGTAAAGACTCAAATCTTTGTCAAAAGACGATCCCCTCCTCCTCTTCACTTTTAAAATGTTTAAAAGCTTTCGCACAGTTGGGAGAGTGATGTGGAACATTTTAACAGGCCCCTCTTCCTGCACTCTGCACGCAGACCCACACTGACCAAGCCAGCACAGGCTGCTTGACCCCAGCAGTTCTCAGTTGGGGCTGATTTTGCCCACCCTCCCCTCCTCCTGGGATCGCCTGGAAATCATCTCCACTGAGGGAGGAGGGGCATTGCTACTGGCGTCAATTGGGTGGAGGCCAGGGATGTTCAGCCTCCTGTGAGGCACAGGAAAGCCCCACAGCACAGAGCTGCCAGACTGTCTGGCCTGAAACCTCAACCTCGCCGGGCTGAGAATCCCTGCCTCGGGGCTTCTTCAGGACAGACAACCAGGGTCCTACCTCGCAACGCCAGATGCTAACCTAATCGCTGTGAGGCTTTCTGTGCTGGCTAAGGAGACCTGTACTCCTCTTCTTATATATTCTTGACACACATTTTCAGTGAACAAGAATAAAATGTAAACAAAATGAAAGTAAAAAGACCACCTTATGATATTCACCATTAACCCCCCTCGTGTCTCTCTGCACTTTTTAAGCTCCACCCACATTGGAATCTGTCTACCGAACTAACAGGAGGGCCAGTCCTGACCTGCACACAGCTCAGAGGCCTGGGACAAAGCAAGTGCTCCCCCGAGTGTGGTGCTTGGTCCTGATCAGTCACCCTGTCCACAGACTGGGGCTCTGTCACCTCACTTCTTGGGGCTTGAGTTTTAATTGACAAAATGGAGATAAAACTATGTGTCCTCCCAGACTTTCAGGGACTCGAGAACTGAAAGAGTTCTCAGGTAGGGAATTTCTGTGAACTGCAAAGAGCTACACTGTGTCTGACAACACGTCTGTAGCATTTGTACATGAAATATGACAACTAGAAAACAATGAGCCCAACCCCTTAATTTTACAGAAGGTAAAAATAACCATCACTGAGGTCAAACAACTCAACGGCCAAAGTCAGGATATAGCCCTGGTGGGCTCAGGTCTTCTGACTCCCAACCAGGACATTCCCAAAGCCCTCCCATTGGCAATGGTCTCCCCCTCTGATTAAGTTCCTAGAGGGAAGAAGCACATCTTACACACAGGGTCAGAAGATCTTGGACACAGGAGGTAAATATTTGCTGAATCAGTGAGCAAAGTGTACAAACTAGCGTCTTGACTCACTACATCATAGCCTGCTGGGGCTCGGTTCCGGGAAGCCACCACCCCGACTCCCGTGATGGGGTCCATGGACGTCTCTGGCAAGGCTTCCGAAAGGTCTTTGACTTCAGGCATGGTGGATTGGTCCTGGTTCAGAAAAGGAAAAAGAAAGCACAGAATTCAAACTTAGTATTTAAAGCAAACAATACAAAGTCTCAGCAAACAGAACCAGAATGTGTGGCAACTGTCCTGAGCCATGCACCACACACCTGAGCTGGCTGACCCTTTGCTCAGACCAAGAATTCAGATCACCTCTGGCCTCTGCTCTTCTCAAGTGTGGTTTGAAAACTGAGGTCCCTGCCTGCTCTCAGGAGGCAATTTCGACTTGAACCCAAAAGCGCATCATTCGTAAGTCCACCGTCCAGCTGCCTGATTGCGGAGCAGACACCAACAGCTCCACTGAGGATGGCGCAGGCGCAACTACGTCTAACGACAGCTTCTGTTTCTCTCCCTTGTGCTCCGTCCTTCTGGAGGTGCCGGCTTCCAAGTGTACTGCCTCTACCATGCTGAGGCTGAGCTCTGCAAACACGCAAGGAGCTTTGCAAACACAGAGAAGAAGTGTTCTGGGCATGGGGCAAAGGCAGAGTGTTGAGTTCAGGCTCCATCACTTTCTAGCTGGTGACCTAGGGCAAGAAACCAAACCTCCTGGAGTCTCAATTTACTATAAACAAAGTCATGACACTGACACTCTCAGAACTGGTGCAAGAACTAAGAGCATCGAAGTAAAAGAAGGCCCTGGAGAGGTCCCTGGCCCAGAGTGGGCACTTAGCAAAAAAGCAGATGAGACTGGCAGTATTGAGGCACACAGACCCAGCGGCCAGAAACAAAGGAGGCTCCATCCCCTAGAGGACTGGCAGATCCTTTTGTTTTGTTTAACCCCAGCTCACATGGGTACTTACTCAAAGCTAAACACTGACAATGACCCTGATTCTTGCTGGTGAAAGCGGGGAATGGAATTACTCTGTGCTGCAGACTGCCTCTTGACGGCCCGAGGAGACAGGTGCAGCACGGAGAGCTCTCGCCCAGCAGCACAAGTGGCCTAGCTGTGCACCAGAAAGCAAATAAAGAAGGCAACACCTTTTGTAAATGAACTTAATAAGCACTTTTAAATAAGAAGCAGTGAAAAGAGCAAGTTAAATTCCACCTCCTTCTGTAGCAATTAAACTCCACTGACTACAGGTCTGCCAGATCTCTCAAGGCCAGTTACTGCTTCGAAAGAAAACCAAACACCCTGCCTAAGTAGGCAGGTAGGAGGAGCATTCTTACCTAGCCTAGAATCAGAAAAGGCAGGGCTGAGGAATGTGATTCAATGGTGAAGTGCTTGCCTAGCATGCAGGGGGCCCTGGGTTCCATCCCCAGTACAGCAGCAGGGAAAAGAAAACCAGAAAGAACAGACTGCAGCCTCCTAAATAGGTACAATCAAAATGCTACATGCAAGTCACCCATGCGACCGGTGGAACCCACAAAAGGCTACTTGCCAATGCAATGATAAACTCAGACAGGGCTAGGGCAGGAGTAGAGACCACACCTCATCATTTCCTATTTTCAAATTTTATTTACCAGGCAGGTTTATCTGCGTAAAGCATGAGGGTTAGTGCTTCCTGTATTTATTGAGTGGCTACGCATGCATGTCCGATATAGATTTTGAGTTAAATATCTGTACCTGCCTGACCCTAAGCAAGCACTAATCAAAAAGTCTGCACTCAAAAAATCCTGTCTTACTGGGAACACGAAAACAACATTGCTGCAGTGTGCAAAATATCGGTACCTGCTGTCGGTTACCAAAAGTGCTGTGCAATTAACAACTCATTAACAGAATGGACGAATTCTGCCAGTGCTAAATATCACACTGTGCATTTAATAAAGAACATGCGAGGTGAGTTTTTTTTTTTTTTTTTTTTTTTTTTTTTTTAAGATAGTACTGCCTCTACTATCAGAGTGAGGGAAGGTGAAGGAAAAGGGGGGAAAAAGGAAGAAAAATGGGGCAGGAGGGCCGGAGAAGATAAGCAAAAATAAGAAGCATCGCACGTGCTGGCAGACCCAGTCCGCCTGCTCCGCCACTGATGTCAATCTGCGCTCTGACGCCCACTGCCAACTGCAGAAGGGCGATGCTCCCAGAATGCACCGAGGCGGCCCAGCAGCGGCTTCCAAGATGGCTGCAGGCGGCCTCCAGCTGGGGCAAACAAAGGAGCCTGGGCGTCCGCGCAGAGCTGGTCAGGGCTGGCCAGCCCGCAGGGCCGCAGAGCACAGCGCGGCTCCGCTGCCGCCCCCGCCCTCCACCCTTCCCCCCAGTTGCGGTGCCCTGGGGATCAAGGCAGGCTTTGTGCAACAGAGACAAATGGCCGCTCTGGGTGCGGGGCTGCGGCCCACTCTGAGGTGGAGGCAGCCCACCACAGCCAAGGAGGCTTTTAATGAGAAACGCCCAAGATATCATGGCAGAGGCCATCGCTCAAAGCTGCTTGCCCTGAATTACATATTTTCTGACTGCAAATTACTTTTAACAGCGTCTCCACCGTCACTTCAATTGACCTTCCTAACAAAAGGCCATTTATTAACTAGCACTCCATGCTGCCCAAGCTGCTGAGCCTCCAGCCAGAAGAGACCGTCCGTGCATCCTCAGGCGCCCAGGGTCACAGGCTAGGGTGCAGGCAGGGGGAAGAAGAGGGCGGATGTGAGATTGCACGTGGACTCTGAGTTGGGGGAGGGCAAGGGAGCCCGGTGTTTAAGACCAACATTAACCTGCCTGGCAGGAGGTGGCCCGGGAGAAAACACAAATCCCCAGGCCTACTTGCACCAGCTCCTCATCCGGTGCCATCCTGCCTCCAAATCCTGACCACCAAACACACAAACATACCGCTGCTGGGTTTGTACAGCACTTTGCAAATCTCAAAAAGCTTTCTCAGGCTCCTTTTCAGTTGATGCTCATGTGTACCTGGGAGGTGGCCAAGCCATGTTATCTCCCTATTTTACAGAGAGGAAACATCCTGAATTCTCAGACACTGCTTGCGGCTGGTGGCAGCAGAGACATCGCCTCCCTGGTCTGGTCTGCTTTCCTTTGCACTATGCGCAGAGACCAGCGTCCCTCCCAATTGGAAAAGCAGTTTCAACACTAATTATATTTTAAAATGCCAAAGCTCTTCTTTCTCTGGCCACAGCTCAATAAGTCAAGCAGGGGGGAGAAAAGTACAGAAGGATAAAAGTAACATGGGATTAATTTTCCTCACACCTCAGTTTCAAGATTCAACATTCCCCTCATAAATAATTTACAACAATAAAAATGAGCTAAGGCCATGTTTGTGTAGGATGGAGGTAAATTCAGGCCTAATGAGGGAGATCCAAGCACAGCACAGGAGGGAACAGGTTGATGAACGGCCCGGTGCATGCAGGATCGACAGCACACAGGGGCTCCATTACCAGCCACAAGCTGCACGGCCAACCAGGAGGAGCGGAGCCCACTGGGAAACCTGTGCCATCCAGCTGTGGCTGCAAGGAGGGTCTCTACAGGGAAAGCAAAAGTGGACCCAGTGTTTGGGACAGCAAGACAGCAGAACTTTAGCATTGATCAGATCTGAAACCAAGTCAGTTCTCAACAAAGGCCAAGGAAGGAAGGAAGGTGTAGGGTACTGGAGGGTCATGTCTGCTCCTGGTCACAGTGACGCTGACCTTGAGCTGTCCTCCTAATTTAGCCTAGGGGTCCTCTGGTCTCAACCCCCATCCCACCTCTGCCCTGGATAAGCGTATGGCCTCTGCTAGGTCACTTCCAGGCTGGGGGCTGCAAACCCTGACTCCAGGTAGCTGTTCTGTGTCTGGTCAAGAAGTTCTTCCCCAAGGCGTGCTAGCGTGTGTGTGTTCCTGATCGCAGGCACACATGCACAGGCATGTGTGTGCACAGACACATATGCATGGACTGGGCAAGATGAGGAGGGTTCACCTGAGATTCTGAGCCCTGGCACACTTGCCCAGAGCGCCAAGTTCCACGCATACTGCACGGGGGCCGGGAAGAGCCTGCCGCCCGCTCCCGCCCGCACTGGTGCCGGCACTGCAGCACCCCGCCAATGCTGTCATCCCAGGTTCACAGAGAAATGAACTTTAACTATGAAGCCCCTTCACACAGCCGGCACACTGCTCCCTTGTAGCTGATCAAAGAATTACCACAACAGTGCACTTAATCCCTAAAAGTCAGCAGCGCAGGCTTAACTGATGCTGAACATTGTTTCGGAATCAAAGGCGTGCCTCCCGGCCCCAGTCTGGGAGAAAACTAAGCTACTGTATCACAGCTGAAAACTCAGGGGAACTTTGATATCATCTCTGTTTAATTTCCATGGCCCTAGTGAGCTGGGGTTTATCTCATTTTATCAACTCCAGTACTGAAATCCAAACCCAACTAACAACACGCAGCCCTCTCTCCACCGAGGCCTTCCAGCGGCAGGGTGTGGGCTGTTTAAAGTGCTTTCGGGGGCAATGACTGCAGGGGGCCCCCCTGCCTTCTCAGCCTCCCTGCCGCGCAAGGAAAGCTGGCTCAGAAGCAGGGCCAGCAGCCTGCCAGGGCCGAAGGCATGACCGCACAACTTTTGAGGAGAGCGATTTCAAAGTATTAAGGGGGGAGGTTAAATCGGGCTACTGTAATTGAAATGGCAAAACCGGTGGGTTAATTAAGTCCCTACAGAAGGATGAACTTGTGATCAGCTTGCTTGAAATCCAAAGTCAAGGGCACCAAAGACTTAAACTGTCACCCCCTGCGGGGCTGGGAAGGGAAGGGAATGAAAACTTAACACCTGCCGGGGCTGTCCGGTGAACACTGCAGCCACAGCCTGTGTCTGGGGAGGTTCTCCGCAGTTTCCCAGCTGCAGTGATGGTCTGCAGGAATCCGCGCCACCTCTGGCCTCAGGAATGCTAGCGCCTTTCTCCTGACAGAGTCACAAGCAAGGGACGGGAGGACACAACCTGGTCTCAGAGGTGGCCAGGCTTCACCAATGTACACGGCCACATACACAACCAGGCCACCTCCTTGTGGCAAAGGTGCAAAGACACTCCTCCTCAGGGGGCTGTGGGTGAGAGCAGGCGCCTGCAGCAGCGGGCAAGCACCCAGCACTGCCTGCACTTTGGCCTGGACCGACGACCTCATGACCAGTCAGACGGCAAATCCCTCAGACATACTTTCAGGTGCTGCGGTGGCCGCAGGCCATGGGCTGCTGGAACACTGGGGAACTGGGGAACTGAAGTACATATGGTTTTAGGCTCTCCCAGATCACAAAGAGTCTTCCAGCTAGGAAACTAGCAACTGTGAGCACCCCCCTCACACCCCAGCAATGTTTGTTCTGTTTTTTCTAAGAGAAGAATCTGGTATCTAAACACATCACTTCAATCTGACCTATGTTCAGATTTATATTAACCACCTGACGACCAGAGTCCATAAACTGTGTGGCGGGCCCAGGGCTCAGGTTGCATTGGCCCATACAGGGCAACGCTAGAGACCAGGATTCCCGCTTTAAAAATAACTGTGGGATCAA
Organism: Sciurus carolinensis; assembly: GCF_902686445.1. NCBI lineage: Eukaryota > Metazoa > Chordata > Mammalia > Rodentia > Sciuridae > Sciurus > Sciurus carolinensis. Next base: position 8,716,227 of record NC_062226.1, read on the forward strand.
GTTCTACAGCACTGCCCTGGCCAAAGCCCTGCCCTCCACAGGCCCAACTCCACCCAAGCAAGGGAACACTGCTGGAGGGTGGGCATCCTCTAGCCTACCCCACTTACTCAAGATCACTGCGAATGAGGTTGGCCCTGCCCACGCCCATCAGGTCTGGCCTGGTGATACCACACTGTCCCCTGGATAGCAGGAAAAAGGAAGACCCCAACAGAAGCAGAGGCCCTGCAAATGAAACCATCCTAGGAGGCCCCAAGAGTAATGGTCCCTGGTATATTCGGTACTGTAAGACAAATCACACCCTGGCCTGATAGCCAGTGTCTGCAGAGTAAAAGTTCCATGATGTCAACTCAACTCTAGGCAAATGGGCTCCCAGCCGGAAGCATCAGAACACCTGGCTTCAGGTGAGCTGCACACCAGGCCCTTCTTGACTTTCACTTCAGTCCCAAGCATTTCTTCCCCTGCACTTGGTAGTCTAATCATTCCACCTGAGGACTTCCAAAATAACCTTCACAGCCCAGACTCCACAGCCCTGAGACTCAAGCATGTACCCAGTGTCCCACTGGCTGTCTCCACCTGCACGTCCCACCCACACCTTGGACACAGCTGACCTCCATGCTCACCCCACATTCCCGGTCTCACAGGGCCTGGCACCCAGCAGTCCACAGATGTCTATGGAGAACAGGGATGGAGGACAGAACTGCACTCAGGAGCAGGAGTCATCCACTGTAGCACACCAGAGTCCCCTGGAGAGGCTGTTAAGACAGACACTCCTAAGCCCCACCCCCAGAGACACTGACAGCAGGTCTAGGGGCCCGAGAGGCTGCATTTCTAACAAGCTCCCAGCTGATGCTGAAACAGCTGGTCCATAGTCCAAAATGTAACCCCTGAGAGTGGCACTTTCTAGATGTTCAGTGAATGATGAATGGATAGGACGACCCTGAAGGTGACCTTTCATGGAGCAGTCTCAGAACGAGTCCCCCAGTCTCTCCCTTCTGTCACAAGTCAGCCAAGAGAGCACAATTCCTCCCTACCCACCCACCATTCAAAATCTGGGCCAGCTTCCCTTCTCCCCAGACTCTCACCAACTGCCCAGCCAGACAGGTGCTGTCACTCAGAATCCTGACACCATCCAAGCGTGTGCCTTGGCACATACATGCACTTGTCTACACACCCACACATGTGTACACACACTCAGCCTGGCTTTGGATGGCTACACAACACTTTCCCTAGCAGGACAGAAGTTGTTCAAAGGTGTGCTATGTCTACCACGGTGCCTCACTCACAGTGGACACTCAAGAAATGGATTATGTATGGATTTAAAAAATGAATGAATGAAATTCCTACCCCCTCAAGATTGCCCAAATTCCACTGGATTAAGGAGGACACATGAAGCAGCAGGAGCAATAGTGACAGCAGGGCCAGGCAGAGGAGAGACTGTGGCACTTCCGGGCCTCCCCAGGAGCAGGTCTAACTCAGTGCAGACTACAGGAGGGCCGGCAGGGCCAGGTCTCCAGGCCCCTGGGCCCCACAGACTTTGAAAATCTCTCGCCGCCATATTCCCTACTCCCAGGCTCTGCTTTAACAGGCTGCAGCTGGGCTGAGGCTGGATGGTGCAGCCAAGGAGATGCTCCACAGTGCACAGTGACAGAGACAGAGACAAGGTGTGGAGCTCACAGGCTGCCGGAAAGCCCAAAAGTGAGGGACGGAAGATGAGGGGCCACCTCCTTGGCTTGCTCAGCAGGAGCATGTGAGGGAAGATGGAGGATGCGGAGAGGGGAGAGGTCAGGCCCGCAGGCAGAAGGTGAGCGGCTAGAGAGGCACAGCGGGTGAGCACACGGGGATGCTGGGGACAGCAAGCAGCAGCCAGGCTCCAAAAGAAATGTATGAAATACTGAAAGAAACAAACAACACCAGCAAGACTGCGAAAAAAAAAAAAAAAAAAAAAGAGCCTATTTGCCCCTCTCTGCCATTTCTAAGAGCTGAGCAGAGACGCAGAGCCACAGGTGCCCCAGTGGTCTGAAGGAAGTCACAGGTCTTCCAGCTCAACACTGCCCCACTAAGGCCACTTCCTTCTGACCCCAGGCCTCCTCCCTCTGCTACTAGCCCAGGGGGCAGAATGGCAGGCCAGGCTGGGGAGAGGAGAGGGGCAGGCTCTGTTCAGATGGACCTGCGCTCCAATCATAGCTCTGACACCTACCTATGTCTGTGTGACCCTTGGCACGTGAGCCAAACTGGACTGGAGTTTCTCACCCCCATAAAATAGAACAATAGACAATATGTTCTCAACAGAGCTATAATGTGTAGAAAGCATCTAGAATTTGCAAAAAAGGACACAACCAACAGAGTGAAAAGGCAACCCAAGGAACCAGAGAAAGCATTTGCGAATCGAATGTCTGGTGAGAGATTACTATCCAAATCCATAAAGAAGGCCTACAGCTCAACAATACAAATCAAATTAATTAAAAAATGGGCAAAGGACGGCTAGAAGAAAACACAGGGTCAACACTCCAATAGGTACAGGCATAGAATGCCTCAGTAAGTGTCCTAAAGTTCTAGAAATAAAACCAAGAGTTAATGAAATGACATCAAATTAAAAAGCTTCTGCAGAGCAAAGGAAACAATTCAAAGTGTGAAGAGAGAGTCTACAGAATGGGAGAAAATCTGCCGTCTACCATTCGGACAGAGGATTAATATCCAGAACATATAAAGACTCAAAAAAACAACACCAAATAAACAAATAACTCATTTAATAATTGGGCAAACAAACTAAACACACATTCCTCAAAAGAAGAAATACAAATGGTCAACAAATATATGAAAATTTTGTTCCATATCCTTAATATCCTTATCAATCAAGGAAATGCAAATCAAAACTACACTCAGCCAGGCACAGTAGCACATGCCTGTAATTCCAGAGGCTCAGGAGGCTGAGGCAGGAAGATCTGAAGTTCAAAGCCAGCCTCAGCAACTTAGCAAGGCCCTGAGCAACTTAGTGAGACCCTGTCTCAAAAAAAAACAAAAATAAAAGGGGCTGGGGATGTGGCTCAGTGGTTAAGCATTCCTGGGTTCAATACCCAGAACAAAAACAAAACAAAACAAAAAACAAAAAAACTACACTACTGAGATTTCATCTCACTCCAGTTAAGAATGGCAGCCATCAAGAACACAAATAATTATAAATGCTGGTGAGGGTGTGGGGCATTCAGGAACACTTATACTCTGTTTATGGAATTGTAAATTAGTACGACCACTACAGAGATCAGTATGGAGGTTCCTCAAAAGACCAGGCAGGAAACCAAGCACCATATGACCCAGCTATCCCACTCCTCAGCATTTATAGAAAACAATTAAAATCAGCATACTTCGGCAATACATGCATACCCATGTTTATAACAACACAATTCACAACAGACAAGCTATGGAATCGGCCTAGATACCCATCAATAGAAGAACGGACAAAAAAAAAAGTGACATATTATGCAGTTATAAAGAAGAATGAAATTATGACCTCTGCAGGAAACAGATGAACTGGAGTGGAATAACAGAAAGTCAAGTTTTGTAAGTCCCTCAAAAGATAAGGAATGGATCCACCATACAACCCAGCCATTCCACTCAGTTTTTATCCAAAAGAACCAAAATCATGATTTTCTCTCCTATGTGGAAACTAGAGAGAAGAAAGGAGAAAAGAGGCTCTTCATGCCAACAGAAGGGACGCCAGTTGGACAGAGGATAGGGGAGAAGGAGGAGGGAAGTGAAAGGGGAAGTACTGGGCAAGGAAATCGGCCACATTATGTGACACGCATACGAGGATATCACAATGAATCCCACCATTGTGTAATTAAATGAACCAATTAAAATAGGCAAAGGACTTGAACAAACATTTCCCCAAAAATGACATACGAATGGCCAATTAGCCTATGAAAAACATTCGACATCTCTAGTCATTATGGAAATGCAAGTTAAAACCAATGGGTATCACCTTACACCCCTGAGCATGGCTACTACCAAAAAATAAAGCAAAGTACCCAGAAACAAAGTGCTGGTGAAGCTGTGGAAAAACAGGGAAGCTTGATGTGCTGTTGGTGGGAACATAAAACGCAGCCATCATTTTACGGAAAACAGTCGGCAGTTCCTCAAAAAATTAAAAATAAAATTTCCATATGATCTAGCAATTCCATTTCTACAACCTCAAAAGAATTGAAAGTAGGGTCTCAAAGAGATATTGGAACACCTGTGTTCATAGTCAAATGAGGAAAGCAACTCAGGCACCCACCTGTGGAGGGGTGGAAGAACAAAACCTGGTGGACACACTCAACAGAATATTACTCAGCCTTCAAAAGGAAGGAAAATCAGACCCAAGCTACAGTATGATCAACCTTGGGGATATTCTGCTAAGTGAAACAAGTCAGTCACAAAAAGTGAAATACCGTATGTTCGTGCCTATTTAGCAGGGCACAGAGACAGAAACTCAGGGAGAGAAAGGAGAATGGTGGCTGCCAGGAGCTGGGGGGAGGGAAATGGGGAGTCATTTAGTGGGTACAGAGCTTCAGTTGTGCAAAATGAGAAAGCTCTAGAGATTAGCTGTTCAACAGTGTGAAATGTACACACTGTCACTGATCCATACATTGAAAAATAGCTAAGAACCAAACTTTACAGCACGTGCATTTAACAATTTTCTTAGAAAGTATCCAGAACTGTGGTTTTTCAAATTTCAGCAAGTATAAGTACAACCTGTTAAACATGCAGATTCCACAGCCCCTTCCCCACAGAATCTGATTCAACAGTCTAGGTCTAAAGCCCAGGAATCAGCATTTCCATAAACACCCAGGTACACTTGGCTCATTAAGAACTCATTCATTTCCTTCTTCTGAAGGATAAGGGGATGAGCTTTCCAACATTCTGCTCTGCGGATCGGCATCCGTGCTTTTAAGAAAGTGTGTGTATGTGATATGCACATCTGTACCTACAAAGAGCAAAGAACAACCTCAGGCAGGTCCCAGTCACAGGCAAGGAGGTGACCCTGCAGTCCTCGGGGAGGCTGGAGCTGTAAAGCCCCTGTGTGCAGCCCTGGGCTCCAAGCCCACAGGGCTCTCACATTTCTGCCTGGACAAGCTCCACATCTTGCCAGAGCATGTCAAATAAATCAAACACATGCCCACAGGATGTCCCCAACAAGGGAGGTAATGTCATGCACACACCGCAGTGGCAGAAGGCCAAGGAGGGCCCGGGTCGGGGAAGCACTGGCCAGGAGGGCCTGGGAGAGGGAGGGCAGCCTGGGAGGGGCAGCTCCCTCAAGGAGCCGCTCACTGCCCGACTGGTGAAGGAGGCTCTGCTCACACGGTGACCTCGGGCCGAAGACATCCCAGCCACGAGGTCACGCGCCATCTTCATCATCATGAAGGCACCTTCCACACTTCCCAAGCTCGACTCCAGTACCATCATGACTCTGCAGTGTCGCACGCGGCACAGGGTCCCAGGCCACTCAGGTTCTAAAGCAGCGAGGCCACAGAGCGATAGAGATTAAACTCCGGGCCCCGCCCTTACCTCTTCCAAGGCCCTGAGAGTTCATGTGGCCATGGAGTTTTGTGACACATACAAAGCCAAGGCATTCTTGAACTCTCTTCTGATAGTCCAGTCATCGCCAACAAATTATTTAAGTATCAGACCCACAGAACTGGAAGCTGCTGCTGGATACCATTTAAATTTCATGAGGACCCCTCACCTCTGAAAGGGCCAAGTGCAGGCACATCCATTAGCTCATTCAGACTTCCTGACTAACTACCCCATAGGTAGGTTTTATTTGTAAATCATATTTACAGTTAAGAAAATGGGGATTCAGAAAAGTTCCATGACTTCCCTAGGGTTGCCTAGAGTCCCAGAGAGTCTGAAACACAAACCCAAGTCCAGTGTTGCTCTACTATATCATCAATTCCTACTGATAAGAATGAAACAGTAACCACAAACAGAAAGGCACTCTAAAAATAAATAAATAAGCTTCTCTTTGGATCAGCCCATTAACAAACCCTTAATAATAACCGCCAACTTTTATTGATCACTTGCCACGTGGTAGGTACTGAGCTAAATTTTTCTTGCAATACTTTATAACTCACCTTGATCCTATAAAATTAAGATACAGTCATTAGCTTCATTCTGCAGATGAGGAAACTGAGACTCAGAAAGGCTTATTAATTTGCTCAAAAAACACACAGTAAGTAGGAAGGTCAAGACTTAGGCTGAGGTCTAATTCTAAAGCCCTTGCACTTAACCATGATCCAATATTCTAGAAGTGGAGAAGGCCCACCAGTAGAATGCAGGCAAGGTATGGAAAATGCCTTTAGCCTACATGGGGGACCTAAGGCAAGAAGGAATGAACAAAAAATGTAGATTAGAGAAGATGACTTCAGGTTCTAAGGAACTGGTAATTTCCACATCAACTGCTCTATATGGGTGTTGCCCAGATCCCTGCAGAAACCCCATTTCTCAGAGGCTCCACTTGAATATTCTGAGCATGGCACAATTCCTCAAAGCACCCCACAAGATTTCCAGCAAGAAAGGTGTCACCAGCTCCTGTAACTAACCTTTCGAGTACACTGAGATTTTCAGTTAGTCTGGGTCTGTCAGAGCTTATCTTTTTCTAACTTTTCTATGGCTTTTCTGGTGCAGCTGATAAGATTTGCTAGCCCTGTTAAAATGAGATGAGATCCAGTCAGCTGTCGGGAAATGTACAATGAGATTATACTGAGAAGGAACCACCAGAGACAAAGGCCCCTAAAGAGGAGCTGGCCTGCTGTCTGCTTTTGTGGCTGAAATCCATGGGCCTCTGGTTCTTGGGTGGGGGCAGGGAGCAGAGAAGGGGCAACAGCCATTTGCTTTATGCCCTCCTGTCGTCTTCCTCTGGGCCCTGTTGAACAGGCCGTGGAGGACAGGGGACAGAGGAGCTGCATCTTTAATGGAGAGAGAGATAAGACTGATAATTTAGGAAGAGCTGTGTGCTGGTAACAAAGAGGACAAAGATGATCCTGGGTCTACCTTGTTCCCCATGCCTGTCTCTGAGGCTCTGATGTTCTCTGATCCTGTATCCCAGCCCCTGGTCCTTGTGCCTTGCTTGCACTGAAGCGACCGTGGAGCACTCATCAGCATGCTCACCATCCCTCCTGGATGGGTACTCTGGGTCTGGAGCGACCAAACGGGGCATCTCACCTTGCACACAGGTGCCCTAGGTGTGGGTGTCCACTGTTGCGCTCAGGTCACACAAGCCGACGCCCCAGAATATGCCTGGGGGTCAGGTGCACACTCCTCTGCACCCACGTGACCGCAGAGAGCTGGACCCCCGGCCAGGCGGGTCAAGTGACTGTGCCCAGCTGCCAGGTGGGCCCCTCACCTGCGCCGGGCCTGGGGGCGCTGCTTGCACCCGGTCCCCCAGATCCCTCCCGCCTCCCGCCGCAAGGCCCGGCCGGGGACGCGAAGCCGCGGCGCGCGCTGGGCCCGGCAGAGGCCGCCCGGCCTGTCCCCGCGGCGGGCCGGGCACGGAGCCCGCAGGCCTCGGCGCGGCCCGGCTCCTCCCGCCCGCCCGCCCCTGGGCCCGCGGCCCGCGCCGCCCGCCCGCCCCCGGGCAGGCAGAGCCGGCCGGCCGAGCCTCCGCGGCGCCCGCCCGGCCTCACTTAACTGTTCCCCGCTGGGGCGGCGGCGGCGGCGGCTGCGGCGGCGGCGGGTCCCGGCTCCGTCTCACGCAGAAGCAGCTTCTCATCGCCCGGGCGGCGCGGGAGGGGCCGGGCCCGGGGCCCAGGCGGCGGCAGCCGGCGCCGCAGCTCGAGCGCGAGCCTCACCGGGGGCGCGGCGGCGGCAGGGGCGGGGCGCGGCCTGGCGGCGGCGGCGGCTCCCTCCGCGGGCCGCGGCGGCGGGCCGGGCTCCGGGGGAGGCGCCGGGCGCCCGCGGCTGGCTCGGGCGGGCGGGCGGGGGAGCGGAGCCCAGGCGTCCGGAGCCCGCGCCGCCGCCGCCCACCGCGGCCCGCCTGGGCGCCCCCGAGCTCGGCCGGCCGCCCCGGGCGTCGGCTGCCCGCCCCGCGCCGCGCCTCTCGGGGCCTCGCCCGCTGGACTCGCCTAGGCCTCGCGGCACCTGGAGCGCTCTGCTCGGTCGCGGGTTCCTGGCA